>NC_041227.1:108812557-108935047 GCF_002837175.3 Physeter macrocephalus | reverse complement strand
AGATGGCCAACAGGCACATGAAAAGATGCTCAACATCACTAATAATCAGGGAAATGCAAATCAAAACTACAATGAGATATCACCTTACACCGGTCAGAATGGCCATCATCAATAAATCTACAAACAATAAATTCCAGAGATAAACCCACACACATATGGTCACCTTACCTTTGATAAAGGAGGCAAGAATATACAGTGTAGAAAAGACAGCCTCTTTAATAAGTGGTACTGGGAAAACTGGACAGCTACATGTAAAAGTATGAGATTAGAACACTCCCTAACACCATACACAAAAATAAGCTCAAAATGGATTAAAGATCTAAATATAAGGCCAGAAACTCTCAAACTCTTAGAGGAAAACATAGGCAGAACACTCTATGACATCAATCACAGCAAGATCCTTTTTGACCACCTCCTAGAGAAATGGAAATAAAAACAAAAATAAACACATGGGACCTAATGAAACTTAAAAGCTTTTGCACAACAAAGGAAACCATAAACAAGACCAAAAGACAACCCTCAGAATGGGAGAAAATATTTGCAAATGAAGCAACTGATAAAGGATTAATCTCCAAAATTTACCAGCAGCTCATGCAGCTCAATAACAGAAAACAAACAACCCAATCCAAAAATGGTCAGAAGACCTAAATAGACATTTCTCCAAAGAAGATATACAGATTGCCAACAAACACATGAAAGAATGCTCAACAGCATTAATCATTAGAGAAATACAAATCAAAACTACAATGAGATATCACCTTACACCGGTCAGAATGGCCATCATCAATAAATCTACAAACAATAAATTCTGGAGAGGGTGAGGAGAAAAGGGAACCCTCTTGCACTGTTGGTGGGAACATAAATTGATACAGCCACTATGGAGAACAGTATGGAGGTTCCTTAAAAAACTAAAAATAGAATTACCATTTGACCCAGTAATCCCATGACTGGGCATATACTCTGAGAAAACCATAATTCAAAAAGAGTCATGTACCACAATATTCATTGTAACACTATTTACATTAGCCAGGACGTGGAAGCAACCTAATTGTCCATTGGCAGATGAATGGATAAAGAAAATGCAGTGCCTATATACAATGGAATATTAGTCATAAAAAGAAATGAAATTGAGTTATTTGTAGTGAGATTTTGGGTTTCTTGTAAAACAATAGAATCTTTGGTTAAGATGCTGAAATATTGGGCCTACATGACTAAAGTATTGCAGAGAAATAAAAACCAGTTCAGTTGTAGAATATTTTAATAGATAAGTTTAAATTTAATTGAAATTCATGAAAGAAGTGTTATGCATATAATTATCCCTAAGAATCAGAAATAGATATCCCTTGTGATTTTGTTAATTTTGATTAATGGATAATTAAAAAGAGTATATTTTTGAGGCCCTAGTTCTTTAATTTGTGTTGAGAACTGAAAGACTTATTTTCCCTTATCATCAAGCCTCTATAGCAATGGATTTAAAAGCCAAAAGAAGTTTAAATTTCATTTTTCATTTATTCAACAGGCATTATTTAAACTTATGCTCTGCACAAGATGCTGTACTGGCAAAGGGTGGGCACAGCTTCTTCCTTCCCACAGGACGCATCTAGTGGGAATGATTGATAAGTAAGTCACTATACAAATTGAAATTCAATATGCTGTAGAAGTGCAGAAGATGGAGCAATCAATCCTGCCTTATGGGCTAAGAAAGACTTTTGAATTGGATCTTAAAAGACAGTGGACTCTCAAATAGGGGAAGTAGAGGGAAAGCATTCCAGATGGTGGTAAAACTACAAACAAAGACAAGAAATAATTAAACATTTTCAGGGAAAGAAAAAAAAATAATATAATGTGACTCATATGAAATGTGTAAAGGTATAGGAGGAACTTTGTGACTATAGGAAATTTAGGCCATAAAATGGAAGGCAATTAAACCTACCTATGGTTAGTTACTACTCCACTTGTGATCACCTGTTCTATGTCTGTCTTCTCCACTAGATTCTATCTTAATGAGGCAGGGGAGAATTTTGAACTTTTTAATCATCTTGTCACCAGAACTCAGCACAGAGCCCTGCATATACTAGGAAACTAATGAATATTTATTAAGTAAATGAGTTAATGTCATGCTAAGGCTTTTCATGGTTGCTCTACATTGCGTATAAAATATCCAACTGCACAGAAAGAAAGAAACACTTTTGAAGAAAGAAGTGAAATAACTCAAGCCATGCTTCAAAAATATCACATAGGGCTTTCAAAATGGATTTTATAGGATTCAGGAGAAACTGGAGGTGGGAGATCAGTCAGAAGATATTGCAATATTTAATTGAGAAATTCTGAGTGGGTGAGTTGAAAATTGAGAAGACCATATAAATTAAAGTTTAAAACAGAAGTATAATCAGTAGGATTGGGAATGTAATTAGATGTGAGGGGTGAGGGGTTATACCTCAAATAACTCCAAGAGTAACATTAACTGAGGATAGAAATAAAAGGAAATTGACAGACTCTTAACAATAAGAGCAAATTTTACTTTTATAATGTAGGTCTTTCCTAAATACTTTCTCTTTCCATATTACACCCTTGTAATGCAAGATGGAGAGAATGGCACCTCACTAAATATTACCATGAACTTGATATCTCTTTATTTTATTGGTTCTTGAAGTATAATCTTTGGCCCTCCAGAGATCCCCTCAGAAGTTATTAGAAATGCAAATTATCAGGCCTAAACTCAGATATACTAAGTTAGAAACTCTGTGGGTGAGTTTTAGTTTGTGTTTTAATAAGCCCTACAGATGATTCTGGTATATGTTCAAGTCTGAAAATCACCACTTCATATCATTGTACTTACCTCTTTCCTGAAATTTTGGAATGATTTCAGAGAATGGCTTCTCTAGAGACATCAGGATCTTTAACATCTATGTGTTTAAGAATCATTTGGGTGATTTTTAAAATTGTATGATGTTGGACACTAAATTCAGCATATCTGATTTGCAATAAAACATTGGAATAAAACATTGGACATGAAACATTGGAATCTGGTAGTAATTCTGATAAATATGATATCATAAGTTTTTAGCTTGATTATTTTAACCTTTATTTATTTAGAATAATGTCATATATAAAAACATGTGGAAGTGTTAAACCTTTGTTTTATATTGTTAATGACTCTCTTAGTTCCTAAAATTACTTTTTTTTATGTGTGTGTGTGATGAACATTATCCTACCATTTATTATCACTGCTACACTACACTTTGGCTGTTGCTGATGTTAATATTTGAAGGCTATTATTTTTCAGATCTTTTACTTTCAAGTTTTCACTAACATTATAGTTTAGGTGTATTTTAGATGACAAAATTTAGCATATTCTTCTTTCCTAAATGAGAGTCTGTTCTCTAACTTGTGACTATAAGCCATTTATATTTATTAAGGTAACTAATACATTTGTACTTATTTTGAATGCTGTTTTACTTTTTATTTACTGTGCTTTTAACTTTCTTCATCTTCAAATTTCAGTTGGATTAGTCATGTTTCTTTTTGTTCCCAATGGCTTTTAGTTAGCCTTAGTTTTAAAGCACTTTACTGGGTTATAATTGACATACATTAACTATATACTTTTTCACAAAATTTGATTTTAGTTTATTGTAAGTATATAAAATGTCAGTGCTGTTGCTGCATTTTTGCATAGCTATTTTCTTTTTTTTTATTGTGCTAAAAGTCACATAATATAAAATGTACTATTTTAACCATATTTAACCGTACAGTTCAGTGGCACTAACTACATTTACATGTTGTGCAGTTCTCACCATCATCCATCTCCTGAACGTTTCACCTTCCCAAACTGAAACTCTGTCCCCATTAAATAGTAATTCCCCATTCCCCCTTCCCACCACCCCATGCCCTGGCCCCTGACATATACCAATGTACTTTCTGACTCTATGAATTTGACTATTATAGGCATCTCATATAAGGGGAATCAAACAGTATTTGCCTGAACCTACTATATACTGGAATGCATTTTTAAGGTTAACTTAACATATGTCCTGCAAAAATTGTACCTTCTTTTTTTCCCCTGTGCTACACAGTAGGTTCTCATAAGTTATTTGTTTTGTACATAATAGTGTATATATGTCAATCCCAATTTCCCAATTTATTCCACCACCCTTCCCCCCCTTTGTTTTCCATACATTTGTTCTCTACATCTATGTTTCTATTTCTGCTTTGCAAATAGGTTCATCTGTACTATTTTTCTACATTCCACATATATGCATTAATATACGATATTTGCTTTTCTCTTTCTGACTTACTTCACTCTGTATGACAGTTTCTAGGTCCATCCATGTCTCTACAAATGGCACAATTTCATTCCTTTTTATGGCTGAGTAATATTCCATTGTATATATATATATACCACATCTTCTTTATCCATTCCTCTGTTGGTGAATATTTAGGTTGCTTCCATGTCCTGGCTATTGTAAATAGCGTTGCAATGAAAATTGGGGTGCATATATCTTTTGGAATTATGGGTTTCTCCAGGTATATTTTTATTTTTATTTATTATTTTTTTTATTTTTTATTTTTTTGTTGTATGCGGGCCTCCCTCTGTTGTGGCCTCTCCCGTTGCGGAACACAGGCTCCGGACGTGCAGGCTCAGCGGCCATGGCTCACGGGCCCAGCCGCTCCGCGGCATGTGGGATCCTCCCAGGCCGGGACGCGAACCCGGTTCCCCTGCATCGGCAGGCGGACGCGCAACCACTGCACCACCAGGGAAGCCCCAGGTATATTTTTAAATGTAATTTGATACATTTGACATATGTCCAGGAAATAATTACAAAAATAAAAATAACAAGCACCTTTATCACACTCAAAAGTTTTCCCATGGCCCTTGATGGCTCTTCCATCCATATCTTCTTGCTCTACTCCATACACAGAAAACCACAGATCTGTTTTCAATCACTATAGATTTGTGCAGATTTTATGGAATTTTAGAAATATGAAATTATACAGAACATTCTTTTTTTTCTGTTTTGCTTCTGAATTATTTCATTCACCATATTTATTTTGAGATTCATACATGTTATTGCATTTATCAATAGTTAACTTCTTTTTAATTTCTTTTCTGAGGAGCACCCCATTGTATGTATTTATGGCAATTTATTTTTTCATTCATGTTGACATTTGGATTACTTCCATTTTGTCTATTACAAATAAAACTGCTATGAGTATTTATGTACAAATTTTTGTACAAATATTTGTTTCTTCCTAAAAAACAGGAGTGGAATGGATAGATCTTATGAAAAATGCATGTTTAACTTTTCAAGAAACTGCCAAAATGTTTCATAAGCTCGTTGTACCAATTTACCTTACTAGCAGCATGAGTGTTCCAGTTGCTCCATGTCCTTGCAATTCTTTTTAATTTCAATCATTCTAATAGGTGTTTAGTGGTATCTCAGTGTGGTTTTAATTATGTATTAGTTTCTGTAATGACTACTGATGCTTTTTTTTTCTTTATGTAGATCTGATTTCTGACCCATATAGTTTTTCTTTTCTCTAAAGAACTTCTTTTAACATTTCTAGCAAGGCAGGTCTACTGGCAACAGATTCTCTCAGTTTTTTTTGTAAGAGAAAGTCTATTTCTCCCTTTGATTTTGAAGGATACTTTCACAGGGCACAGAATTCTAGGTTGGTGGTTTTTTTTTTTCTTTCATTTTTTTTTCCTCTCAATAAATTGAATTTTTCAATCCTCTCTGCTTTTCTCTTTCTGACTTACTTCACTCTGTATGACAGTTTCTAGGTCCATCCATGTCTCTACAAATGGCACAATTTCATTCCTTTTTATGGCTGAGTAATATTCCATTGTATATATATATATACCACATCTTCTTTATCCATTCCTCTGTTGGTGAATATTTAGGTTGCTTCCATGTCCTGGCTATTGTAAATAGCGTTGCAATGAAAATTGGGGTGCATATATCTTTTGGAATTATGGGTTTCTCCAGGTATATTTTTATTTTTATTTATTATTTTTTTTATTTTTTATTTTTTTGTTGTATGCGGGCCTCCCTCTGTTGTGGCCTCTCCCGTTGCGGAACACAGGCTCCGGACGTGCAGGCTCAGCGGCCATGGCTCACGGGCCCAGCCGCTCCGCGGCATGTGGGATCCTCCCAGGCCGGGACGCGAACCCGGTTCCCCTGCATCGGCAGGCGGACGCGCAACCACTGCACCACCAGGGAAGCCCCAGGTATATTTTTAAATGTAATTTGATACATTTGACATATGTCCAGGAAATAATTACAAAAATAAAAATAACAAGCACCTTTATCACACTCAAAAGTTTTCCCATGGCCCTTGATGGCTCTTCCATCCATATCTTCTTGCTCTACTCCATACACAGAAAACCACAGATCTGTTTTCAATCACTATAGATTTGTGCAGATTTTATGGAATTTTAGAAATATGAAATTATACAGAACATTCTTTTTTTTCTGTTTTGCTTCTGAATTATTTCATTCACCATATTTATTTTGAGATTCATACATGTTATTGCATTTATCAATAGTTAACTTCTTTTTAATTTCTTTTCTGAGGAGCACCCCATTGTATGTATTTATGGCAATTTATTTTTTCATTCATGTTGACATTTGGATTACTTCCATTTTGTCTATTACAAATAAAACTGCTATGAGTATTTATGTACAAATTTTTGTACAAATATTTGTTTCTTCCTAAAAAACAGGAGTGGAATGGATAGATCTTATGAAAAATGCATGTTTAACTTTTCAAGAAACTGCCAAAATGTTTCATAAGCTCGTTGTACCAATTTACCTTACTAGCAGCATGAGTGTTCCAGTTGCTCCATGTCCTTGCAATTCTTTTTAATTTCAATCATTCTAATAGGTGTTTAGTGGTATCTCAGTGTGGTTTTAATTATGTATTAGTTTCTGTAATGACTACTGATGCTTTTTTTTTCTTTATGTAGATCTGATTTCTGACCCATATAGTTTTTCTTTTCTCTAAAGAACTTCTTTTAACATTTCTAGCAAGGCAGGTCTACTGGCAACAGATTCTCTCAGTTTTTTTTGTAAGAGAAAGTCTATTTCTCCCTTTGATTTTGAAGGATACTTTCACAGGGCACAGAATTCTAGGTTGGTGGTTTTTTTTTTTCTTTCATTTTTTTTTCCTCTCAATAAATTGAATTTTTCAATCCTCTCTGCTCTTACTTGCATGATTTCTGAGAAGTCAAATGTAATTCTTAATTTTGGGTTTTATTCCGATTTTTTTTCTCTGATTTTCTGTAGTTTGAAAATGATACGATCAGGTGTACCTTTTATGGGCTTATATTGCTTGGTAGTCTCTGAGCTTCCAGGATCTGTTATTTGGTGTCTAAAATTAATTTGGGGGAAATTCTTACTAATTATTCTTTCAAACGTTTCTTCTGTTCTTTTCTCTTTTTATTCTCCTTCTAGTATTCTCATTATATTGTATATATCACACCTTTTGTAGTTGTCTGACAGTCCTTGGATATTATATCTGATTACTTCTTTATTTCCCACCTTTTTTTTTTCTCTTTGTTTTTCAGTTTTGAAGATTTCTATTGAAATTTCCTCAAGCTCAGAGCCTTTCCTCAGCTCTGTCCAGTCTGCTAATAAGTCCATGAAGGATATTCTTTTTTTTTTTTTACCATCTTTATTGGAGTATAATTGCTTTATAATGTTGTGTTATTTGCTGCTGTATAACAAAGTGAATCAGCTATATGTATACATATATCCCCATATCTCCTCCCTCTTGCATCTCCCTCCCATTCTCCCTGTCCCACCCCTCTCGGTGGACAAAAAACACCAAGCTGATCTCCCTGTGCTATGCAGCTGCTTCCCACTAGCTAATTTACATTTGGCAGTGTATATATGTCAATGCCACTCTCTCACTTCATCCCAGCTTACCCTTCCCCCTCTCCATGTCCTCAAATCCATTCTCTACATCTGTGTCTTTATTCCTGTCCTGCCACTAGGTTCATCAGAACCATTTTTGTTGTTTTTTTAGATTCCATGTATATGTGTTAGCATACAGTATTTGTTTTTCTTTTTCTGACTTACTTCACTCTGTATGACAGACTCTAGGTCCATCCACCTCAATACAAATAACTCAATTTCATTTCTTTTTATGGCTGAGAAATATTCCATTGTATATATGTGCCACATCTTCTTTATCCATTCATCTGTCAATGGACAATTAGGTTGCTTCCATGTCCTGGTGATTGTAAATATAGCTGCAGTGAACATTGTGGTACCTGAATTTTTTGAATTATGGTTTTCTCAGCGTATATACCCAATAGTAGGATTGCTGGCTAGTATGGTAGTTCTATTTTTAGTTTTGTAGGGAAACTCCATACCATTCTCCTTAGTGGCTGTATCAATTTACATTCCCACCAACAGTGCAAGAGTGTTTCCTTTTCTCCACACCCTCTCCAGCATTTATTGTTTGTAGATTTTTTGATGATGGCCATTCTGAGTGGTGTAAGGTGATACCTCCTTGTAGTTTTGATTTGCATTTCTCTAATGATTGGGGATGTTGAGCATCCTTTCATGTGTTTGTTGACAATGCTTATATCTTCTTTGGAGAAATGTCTATTTAGGTCTTCTGCCCATTTTGGGATTGGGTTGTTTTTTTTTTTTTTGGTACTGAGATGCATGAGCTGCTTGTATATTTTGGAGGTTAATCCTTTTTCATCTGCTTCATTTGCAAATATTTTCTCCCATTCTGAGGGTGTTTTCATGTTGTTTATGGTTTCCTTTGCTGTGTAAAACATTTAATTTTCATTGGGTCCCATTTGTTTATTTTTGTTTTTATTTCCATTTCTCTAGGAAGTGGGTCAAAAAGGATCTTGCTGTGATTTATGTCATAGAGTGTTCTGCCTATGTTTACCTCTAAGAGTTTTATCGTGTCTGGCCTTACATTTAGGTCTTTAATCCATTTTGAGTTTATTTTTGTATATCGTGTTAGGGAGTGTTCTAATTTCATTGTTTTACATGTAGCTGTCCAGTTTCCCAGCACCACTTATTGAAGAGGCTGTCTTCCATGAAGGCTATTCTTCATTTCTGTTAGTGTTTCTGATTTCTAGCATTTATATTTGGTTCCTTCTTGGGATTTCCATCTCTCTGTCTGTTTTCCATCTGTTTCTGCATACTGTCTACTTTATCCATTCAAGCCCTTAGCATATTAATCATAATCGTTTTAAATTCCTGATCTGATAATTCTAACAACCCTTTCATGTCTGGTTCTGATGCTTTCTCTGTCTCTTCAAATTGTTTTTTTTTGTTTGTTTTGTTTGCCTTTTGGCATACCTTGTAAATTTTGTTGATAGTCAGACATGATGTACTGTCTGAAAAGAACTGCTGTAGTAGGTCTTTAGTAATCTTGTGAGTAGTAGGGGGAGGAGAATTGTTCTACAGTTCTATCTTTGGGTCTTAGTCTTCTGGTTAGCCTGTGCCTCTGGACTTGATCTACACAAGTGTTTCTCAGTTATTTCTCCCCACTGATGTGGGACAGAATTGATAGAGTGGGCTTTAGTTTGGTATTTTTCTTCTGCCACATGAAAGACTAGATTCAGCTGGAATCATTTCTTTTCCCTTATGTCAGTTAGGCTCTGATGATACTCCAACTGGTAATGTAACTACAGTGATAGTATGGTTAACTAGTTTCACTTGAGGTCAGGCCTTGTTATAAAGATCAGTGCTCTGGTGGATTTTTAAATTGTTACTTTTCCTCTCTCCATCCTGGAAGCTTTATTTCCATTTCTCTAGGAAGTGGGTCAAAAAGGATCTTGCTGTGATTTATGTCATAGAGTGTTCTGCCTATGTTTACCTCTAAGAGTTTTATCGTGTCTGGCCTTACATTTAGGTCTTTAATCCATTTTGAGTTTATTTTTGTATATCGTGTTAGGGAGTGTTCTAATTTCATTGTTTTACATGTAGCTGTCCAGTTTCCCAGCACCACTTATTGAAGAGGCTGTCTTCCATGAAGGCTATTCTTCATTTCTGTTAGTGTTTCTGATTTCTAGCATTTATATTTGGTTCCTTCTTGGGATTTCCATCTCTCTGTCTGTTTTCCATCTGTTTCTGCATACTGTCTACTTTATCCATTCAAGCCCTTAGCATATTAATCATAATCGTTTTAAATTCCTGATCTGATAATTCTAACAACCCTTTCATGTCTGGTTCTGATGCTTTCTCTGTCTCTTCAAATTGTTTTTTTTTGTTTGTTTTGTTTGCCTTTTGGCATACCTTGTAAATTTTGTTGATAGTCAGACATGATGTACTGTCTGAAAAGAACTGCTGTAGTAGGTCTTTAGTAATCTTGTGAGTAGTAGGGGGAGGAGAATTGTTCTACAGTTCTATCTTTGGGTCTTAGTCTTCTGGTTAGCCTGTGCCTCTGGACTTGATCTACACAAGTGTTTCTCAGTTATTTCTCCCCACTGATGTGGGACAGAATTGATAGAGTGGGCTTTAGTTTGGTATTTTTCTTCTGCCACATGAAAGACTAGATTCAGCTGGAATCATTTCTTTTCCCTTATGTCAGTTAGGCTCTGATGATACTCCAACTGGTAATGTAACTACAGTGATAGTATGGTTAACTAGTTTCACTTGAGGTCAGGCCTTGTTATAAAGATCAGTGCTCTGGTGGATTTTTAAATTGTTACTTTTCCTCTCTCCATCCTGGAAGCACAAGGGGATTTTTCTCTATTTACTGTGGAACCTGGTCAAGCTCCTGGAGGTAAATCTCACAATACTGTGAGGTTCCACCTATGACCTAGTTCTTATGGAGTTTTTTTAAATTTTAATTCTCAGACTTGTCCACACTGAACCTCCAGTAATTTGTAAATTACACTTCATATTATTCTACCCCTGCGCTGGGTCTTGGGGCAGTTTCTGCTCATGAGTTTACTCCTGCAAGTTGTAACTCACTTTTTATTCTGTCAGTCTAACTAAACACTTTTCAGGTTTGTTCACATTATTTTGTTAGATTTATACCTAAGTATTCAACTTTTTGTACTACTATACTTTTTTAAACTTCAAATTTTATTGTTCATTTCTAGTATATAAGAAAGTAATCAAGCAATTTTTGTATATCAAATTTGTGTCCTTTGATTTTGTTATACTTGCATATTAATTCTAAGATAGTTTTTAAAATTATAAATTTGTTAGTTTTCTACATAGACAATTAAGTCATCTGTGAATAACAACAGTTTTATTTCTTTCTTGTATGAAAAACAATATAAATGGAGAGCTAAGAAAATTCTCTAAAATGAAGCTGAGAGGCCATTGAGGAAATGTGACTTATACATATCTCATCCTGGATGGAATCTGATATTTTGACCACATTTTGTCCTAACAAAGACACTCAGAACATCTGCCAGAAATGCAAAATTCTTATTGGCCCCTTTCCCTGAAATAACTCACAAAAGCTTCTCTACTTATCAGACACCTACCCTAAAACAAACTGAGATTCCTTAAGGACAGATATTTCCTGACTTCCATCAAAGTTAATTACAGTTTTCACTGGGCAACATTAACAACCTCTTTTTTTTTTTTTTTTTGTCTTTATAAACCCCTCTCTTTTTCTCTTCCTTGGAGCATGTTTCATTTTACCCAAACCTGTATCTCCAGAATTGAAATTCTTAAGACCCCAAATAAAAATCTTTGTTTCCTGTAGTCTTGATACTAATTATTCTTTGACATTACGTGGTGTCAGAAGTGGGATTTAGGGCTTCCCTGGTGGAGCAGTCGTTAAGAATCTGCCTGCCAATACAGGGGACACAGTTTCGATACCTGGCCTGAGAAGATCTCACATGCCATGGAGCAACTAAGCCCATGCACCACAACTACTGAGCCTGTGCTCTAGAGCCTGTGTTCTGAAACAAGAGAAGCCATGGCAATGAGAAGCCCATGCACCACAACAAAGAGTAGCCCCTGCTTGCCTTAGGTAGAGGAAGCCCATGCACAGCAATGAAGACCCAACACAGCCAAAAATAAAAACAAATAAATTAATTAATTAAAAAAAAAGTGGGATCCAAAGTGAGTCACTTCTACCTCAGCACTGCTGCAAATGTAAGGCACATATAGCAGTCCCTTACACTCCATTGCCTCCTCTGCAGCCTCGGATCATGGAGGTAAGTCCTTTTGGTCCTGAACTCCCCAATTTCCTCAAAGTTCTGAGACTTTATTTGGGTGTCCTTTATTACTGGCTTTATCTGGGAAGGAAATATTTCACTTGGGAAGGAAATCTTTCATCTGAGAAGTGAGTACTTTATCTTGGTGAGTACTCAGTACTTATGGGGAGTCTGGTTTATAGGTGCACTGTCAATAGGCAGCTGCCATCCAGAACTCTGACTTAGTTTGAGACTTACAAGCCCTCCTCTTGTAAATTTCTGTTGCACCCTCAACTTGAAAATCTGGTGGTCTGCTTGGGGTTCATTTGAGACTCCTAAATTAGTCTATATGCACACTCAAGTGGAACAAAAAATATGTTATAGATCAAGATAACACAAACAATATTGGTATTTTGAGACCTCCAAATGCAATAATGAGCCCACTATTTCTTCCCTCAGATAAACTAAATAACATTTATCTCAAAGGATTTCTAAACTGGAAAAATCCTCTGAACCTCCGAGAGCTCTCTCCCTTTGGTTCCCTCTACTCCTTCCTGTTCCTCTGAATAGCCACCACAATGTTCTCCTCCTTGCTCTCTCTGAACTTCCTATTTATAGCCACAAGATTAATCGTGCACAGAAGGCTAGCCTTCTGTAATGATATCCCCTTTTAATATTTAAGTATTTATTTATTCTAATATACACTTGTCCTTCAGTCCCCCTTGGATACCAAACTCTATGGAGGCTCAAGTCCCTTATATAAAATGACACAGTGTTTACGTATAACCTATGCATATCATCCTTATACTTTAAATCATCTCTAGATTACTTACGATACTTAATACAATATAGATACTACCTAAATAGTTGTAAATACAATGGAAGTATTATGCAAATATTTGCCAGCATGCAGCAAATTCATGTTTTGCTCCTTGAAACTTTTTTTCCAAATATTTTTGACCTGAAGTTGGTTAAATCCATGGATGTGGAACCTGTGGATATGGAGGGCTGACTGTATATATATACATATATATATATATGTTGCCCCATACATACACATATATATGTCTGACAAGCCCTTCTTTTGTAAATTTCTGTTACACCTTCAAGAACTTGAAAATCTGTTGGCCTGCTTGGGAGTCATTTGAGACTCTTAAACTAGTCTATTTGTACACTCAGTTAGTGGTAGATAGATAGATATAGATATCCACACTCTTTATGGAAAATAATAGCTTGAAGCAATTTTGTCTATAATATCTATTAAGAGGATAGACTTACATTTTAAATGTGAAAAGTGTGTGTTTGTGTGTGTGTGTAACAGAAATACCCCCTCCTTCTTGTATTTGGAAGCACAGGAAAAAATGGAACTTGCCTTATTTGGTAATAGGATCATTAAAATGACATGTATTCTTGGGGTTAACTAGCAATATTCTAACAGCACAGGGGCATCTCACTTAAGTGAAAAAAAACCTAGAATAAAGGTCTAAATAGGTTTTTCCTTCCTACTACTCTTGTATACTGGCACAATATCCATTCACAATTTATTTTCCCATGTAACCAACCTAGGTTTCATTTAGGGTACCCCTATCATTTCTGTCTTTAAAATATAAAAGAACTTATCTGCCTCAAAATTTCTAGGAAAAAAAAATATTTCCCAGAGGAGGATTATGTTTGGAGGACTATACATACATCCCTTAACACTAAAGACTAATTGCATTACCAATTTTCTATTACTGGTCAATAGATTTTTATGTCTTTCAGGAGGCCCCTAGTAAATGAAACTCAAGAGGCTTTTAAACTCATCTTAATTTCTATATATATATATATATATATATATATATATATATATATATAAAACTCCTGAAGGCTTTTAATCTCCTAAATGTGAAGTAGGTAACTTATAGCTACTTTTCTGACCAGATAGAAAATCAGAGATTTAAATCATCAAATAGGAATTCTACCCGTGAGGCTTGAGCCAAGTTGAAATTTAAATATACCTGACCACTTCATATCAAAGTGAGATGATTTTTAAGAGAATACCTATTTTCCATTTAAAGATAAATATAAGTCAAATTTGGACCAAAATATTGTGAGAAAATTGGATAAAAATTTCAGAATTGTATCTTTTTTTCACATATTGATCACTTGGTCCCATTTGACCCACAAGTAGGAGGGTGCAAGTCGTAGCCAAAGGAGGATTTCTGTGGATAAAATCATTTTCTTAGCCACAAAAGGTAGAGGAGAAAATTATTTTCCGTCATCTGCAGAACATAGTACTGTTTCAATACACATTAGTGTATTTTGTGATATCTCTCTAGGGCAGAGGTTCTCAACTCTATAAAAGCAACATCTCCTTTATATAACAAATAATTAGGAAAATTATGTTTGATATCCTTAAATAAAATCCACCTTTGCAAATCAATATAACTTCTTAATTGTAACATAAAAAAGTAGAAGAAATATATTTTATAATACATTAACACGCATTTAAATATGTAATACTCAGTTACTACTATACTATGTCACATAATAAAATATTCCGATTCTTAAACTTATGTATAGGATCACTGTGAATATAACTGTTTGTATTCCTATTTAACACAGACTTAGGTTCTAGATTCAGGTAATCATACTAGGTATTTCACTTACATGACTGCCCATAGGAATATTTAAATGGGAACTTCAGGTGGCCTCAAGAGTAGTTATTCTGATTTTATCCAAACCCATTGACTGGTAACTCTAGATACTCTCCTATTACATTTGTATAGACAATTATTCATTATTTATATGTTGTCTACTTTGAAGAAGGATTTGTGTATTCATGCTAACATGTATGATTTCAAAGACATAAATGCATAGACCTACAATTTAATTGTATTCAAACAACTTCTACTGAGATCTTGTTTTTCATCAGTTCATGGTATATAAATGAAAACAAACAAACAAAAAAACCCTTGTGTCAGGGAGGAAGAGATTTTCTTCTGTCCTAATTTCTTCTGGCTGGTCTAATGACATGAGACAGATTAACAGAAGAAAATCAAACAAAAGTTTAATAACATGTGTACATGGGAGAGACTTAGAAAAACCAAGTAACTTCCTAACCAAAAATGACCAAAAGCCCTCAACTTAAATATGATCTTATGCTAAAAACAAAAGACGTTGGGGGTAGCTCTTTGGGACTTTAAAGGAGAGGAAAGCTATTCACATAAAGGTGGGAAGCAAATTAATATTTGGTGGGCTATGCAGAGACCATGAGACACAGTGTGGATTCAGATTTCCAGGCCCTGCCTAGAGTTTTCCCCACCACACCCAGCCCATATTCTTTGCAGCTCTCTAGTGATAGCTCTATTCTGAAAACAGGCCCTTTATCTAAATTCTTTAGGTAGCTAACTGGAAGGTAGAAAGAAAAACTTTCTGAATCTTCTGTTTCTTAAAAATAATCAGCCTAAATTGATCCTCATGCCAAAGAGACATAGTTTGGGGTGGCAGATTTTGCTCACCTACAATGGGAAACCTCATCTATTACACAGTGTACCCTAGGATTGATTGGGAAAACCTAGACATTTTCTTTGATTTTTATCTTTCACTTTCGTTTCCAAACAATTCCCATGTCTTGTTAACTCCTCCTGAACATTAGCTTTTAACTCTTCCCTTTGTCACATTTATTTTAATTAATCTCTATGTCACCAATTTGTATGATACCTTTATCTTCCAACTGCATAGTCCCCTAAAATGTGTAATCTCTTCTGGGCCAGATAGAGCCAATTTATTTATTATGCCCACTAAGCACAAAACTTAAGGTGCATATGCTTTTAGGGCCCCATGAAGTGTTTTAATTTCTTTTAAAATCAGAAGTAAAAAATGAACTATTAATTCAAAGAGACCATGAGGAAAAAGGTGCCTGGGGCCCTTGAAAGTCATGATGTAACCCGGAGTCATACATATTTTGCCCTGCAGCAAGGCAATCTTGGAGCAAAGCTTCATTTGAGGCATTTTCCTCCTTCAAATCCTTCCATGGAAATGTGCCTTATACTGAGCAAGAGTGAACTCTTTAGCCTCTAAATAACCTTCCTAAATCTTTCATGAAACTGTCATTCAAAATTTGCTAACATTACATACCACTTTTCCTTTCACAGTTTCTGTGCCTTAACTATACCAATTGGTTTTCTCAGTGCCTGTCCTGAAGTTTTCCTCCCCTCTCTTTCTAGTCCCCAGCCAGAATTGCTCTTTTAACCTTGCCCTATATATCAGTGTAAAGCAGTGTGACTATAGTTAACCATAGTGTATTGTATATTGAAATTTGCTAAGCGGGTAAATCTTAAGTCCTATCACCACAAAAATTTTAAAAAGAAAATGGTTACTATTTGGGGTCATTGAGTTACTTAGCTTGATTGTGATGAATATTTCACAATGTGTACATATATCAAATCATCAAGTTGAACACCTTAAATATACACAATTTTTAATTGTCAACTATACTTCAATAAAGCTGGGGGAAAATCAAAATTTGACAACCTTAAGACCAATATATTTTGAGTATTCCTTCAACAATTTTTTTTTTAGCAAAGTCATGAGAAATGGATTTTCTGTGAACAAAATCATGTATTTCTTTGTGTTCAATATAAGGCTTTATTACATATGTAAAGACAATACATTTTACTATCACCTAAAAAAATGTTGTAAATATTAGTGGTCCTGTATAAAAAGGAAAATAACTCAACTGTTTCTTCTCACTTTAATATGACCTAGACACATGTGGTAAAGGGAATATCCTGACTATACCTGCCTCTAGGCATGGTGAATCCTGGCCTGATATAAGAAACCATTTTTCATTAAAACATTGTGAAAAAATATGATTTTGCAAATTATTTATTTACCTTTTGTGTTTTCTACACATGTTGATTTATTGTTAAATCAACTAAATTACTCCCCTCCCCTTTCACTTATACAATGAGTTTCTAAAAGGTAAGATTTATCTGAGGTTGATGAACAAAAAAGTCACTATGGATTTTAAGGAATGGTCCCACCTGATACATTATACTCAAACATTTGAAGGTTGGTTTAAATAGTCACTGGAGTTGAATATCATTTCTGCTTACTGCATTATTTCTATCTCAATAATCTTTATGGTTCCCATACCAGGACTGCATAGATGTCATATGCAAAATAATTCATTAATGAGAAAATCTTTTTTTTTTTTTAATTTATGAAGTTACTGTTTCAAAGTACTTCCTCAGAAGGAGGTTTTAAAAACCACCTTGGAAACGTTCAATGTCATTTCATCTATTACTGGGATTCTAATAAAGTAAATATTAATTTATGGCTCAACTTGCTATATTTAAATTTAGAAAAGATAGTATTCAAACTAGGAAAAAAAACAGTAAAACAGAATAACACAGCAATAATAAAACTATAATGATTTACAACTCTGCATGCTTAAAACTGGAAATATGAATAGTGCAAAATGTGGCATGATTTTCAAAAGCCAAGGGGATTTTGGACAAACAGAATTAAACTAAAGTAGATGAATTTGTATTATTCTTATTGCACTTTAAGTTCGATGTATGGGGAAGAATGTAGAAATTATCTTGTTTGTCAGGGCCTCAGTGTAACAAACTTTTCCCTTTTTCCATTGTTACTATCTAGATGGTATTGGTTTCAAGTCATGAAGATTAAGCTAGGTAAGCAAAAGGAGGACTTTTATTTTAATAATGGTTATTTCCTGGAATCCAAGGGGTAAGTAGCAACAGAGAAATCTTCAGGATATCATTTATCAATTCTATTTTCCTCCAAGAATCTATTTCTGTTGCCTTTCTTATAACTCTGAAGACTGCCTTACTATTTGACCTAAACTGTGAAATATTACTGCCTCATGAAAGCTGAATTTATAGTTCTTTTCACATGCAAACAATCAGGAGTTTTAAAAATCCATGTCTAAATGCCTGGGAGAGAGAATCTTGTTGGTCTAGCTTGGATTTGTATCTGTTTCCTTGTATATTCCATGGGCACTGGATAACATAGTAGGATTCTGGCTGAAAAGAGTCTATCCTTTTGGTTCAAGAATTCATTAAAAGGGTTTAACAAACATTGTTCAAACTCCTCCCTCATTTACCTCAAGAGTAGAATCTTCAGGAGAAACCCAGTGTATTCAGTAACTATCACCTACATCCCAGGCACATAGAGTAACACACTGCTCCTTCTCCAAAAAAGATAATTTATTTCCCATCTAAAAGATGTATGCTTTTCTCGCAAAGCTCTTTAAAGCCTACATAATCAACATTAAACATATAATATAGTTAAACACCTAGCTGAAGAATGTCTGCTATAAATTTAATGGGGAATTGGGAAGAGAGAGGATATGGGGAAAACATGAGTGCTCAAAAGGGCCTGCAAGGAGGAGAGCCCAACTGAGCTCCAGCTAATTATTGCTCTGCAAGAATGCAGACTGTGTCACTAGATCTTCTGATTTTTCTGGGGGTCCTTGAAATCCAGATCCTTGAGTGAAATTTTCCTATTTGAAGATTTGAGGGACTTGTTTAATTAAAAATTAATAAATGAGCCATTATATGTTTGGGGGCTGAATGTAGCTCATTAGCCATTCATTTGTGAACTACAATATACATGCTTAAATGCTTATATATGATTAAATTATATTCCTTTGGTAACACTGTTTATCCCCCCAGACAATGTTGACCAAGCCCTCCTGGAATGTTCAAGCTTTAAAGACGGTAAACTTTCAAGATGTGACTAAAAGTCTTAGCAGTTTTCAAATGAAGTAAATTTATCTAGCAGGGTAAGCTTATCTCCTGCATTAACATGCTTTTCTAAGATTTACCTGGCCACTTTGAGCAATACAACATAGGTTAACGTATTGATTATAGGCCAACCAATACAAATCCATTGCTCATCATAACGTTTAGAGAGATGAGGCTGTGATAGAAGAAAAGAAATCCTGCTAAGCAATATAATTGGAAGAGAGTTGTTGCTGAAACAGCAAATTGGCACTTAGGTCATTGGAGAATGAACAGTTTTGTGACTGTTCCAATAGATGTCAGCCAACTGCTACCTGAGCTCTTCTGACAAAACTAAAATAGCCTGCCAAAGATTTCTGTTTCGCCTACAAACTAGAACAGTGTTATTTCAGACTGAGAAATCATCCACCTATTACATAATAGTTAGGCAATATATCTGCTTTGGGGAATGGAGAACAGTTGATATTTTAAAGGGTGGCAAACAGGATATTGCTGATTAAAACAATTTGAGTAACTTCTTTGGAAGATTCCTGCTTTTGCATAGCCAAGAGGCTGACATATTGTACAAAGCTTCTATTTTAAATATCATCTCTGAGCACATTAGCGCTTAACTCTTGAATAGCATAACTCTTGAAAACAAATTTCCTATTGGGATTGCATCTTGTAATTCCCAGGTAATAACTCTCTCTGTGCTCTATGGTAAGGGAAATGAAATTTCTAATGAATATACTTGGATCATGTCTTGTAGGATCTGACTCCCAACTTTCTGACACTTCACATAGGCCTCAACACAATTCAATTGTGTTAGGTGGTTCTAGGGAGAAGCTTTATTTGGAGAATCACTAATTTTTTTTTCAGTGTAATTTTTCTGGCTTTGAGATTAAGAGATATCTATCACAAAGAAATCACAATGAGACATGTAAATACCAGTTTTGTCTCATTATCAGTTACCTCAACTCCAGACATCTTGGCCTGGCTGTCAAGTTTCCTGTATTTTTTCCTACCCTTATCATCTGACTCAGTTTCTCAGTCCTTCCACCCCATTGTCTCATATTTTTATGCTTACAATATCTTCTTGCCTTAGCCCAATTCAATTTCAATGTGACAAATATTTTGAATGGATATTCGGTAAAATTTGAATATATCTTACTCTTTGCTAATTAACTGCATGTCTTTTATTCAAAAACTCAAGTCTCATTTCTTTCATGAAATTTCCTTACTTGGAGCTTAATTACTTTCTAAGTATTGGCTCTGTAATTCTCTCCCTACTGCTTCAGACTCCAACTGAGTCTGAACTTTTCTTCCCCTTTTCTATTATCTTATTCTACTTAGGCTATAAGGCCTCAACTAATGTCTATATCCTCCACTCAATATTCTCTGATTCTACTTCTGTTGATTTATTTCCTCTGATATCCTCTTCTATTTTTATTAAGATACCTATTTACTCAATGGCTATATCTGTATGTTTCTATTTCCTTGAGAATAGGTATAGCTCACAGCCTTCAAGCCCCCAAAAAAGCAAAAAGAAGCTACACAAAACATACTAATAATTGATGAAGAAGAGTAAGAAAGAAAAGAGAAAAAATGGTAAAAGAGACCCAATCTGTGGAGACCTCAAAAATAAAAACCACCATATCAGCTATAACCTTCTTTGAATCCCAGTATTAGTTCTGTCACTTCAAACTTATATATAAGAGAAAATGAAAATGGTATTATGTGATTATTAGACAAAGCCTAAGTTAAATGTGCATTGACATGTTCAGACTCACTAAGATCTTAAATTCTAAATCAATTTGACATTTTCAGTATTGCATGTTTCTAATATAAGTCATTTTGTAGATTAATTCTTGCTATTTTGTGTGGGTGGACTGCATTTTAGGGCATCATTTGCAATATTTGAGTGGGATATGAAATGGGAGTTATGATACTGTTTTTCTGGGTTGAGAAAATTAATATTTGTATTTAATTTAGCTTCTGCCACTAAGGAGCTCTGGGAATATAAACACTTTTTAAAATTTATGTTTACTACACCTATATTCATCTCATTTCATGAGAATGTTACAGGTCAGCAATTACATTTCAGTTACAGCTTCCTTGTGTCATTATGTTGTTTTTCAATAATCAATCATTATATTTTAAAATGGATGTATAACTACTTTTCATTTGAGGAAGTAAAGAAATATTTTCAGTGTGTGGGATAAAAACTTAATTAGTTAAGCTGACATTTATTAAGTTCTTGGCCTGATCAAACATAATAGTTGTCATTTTTACAAAAGGAGAAGAAAATTGGCTATATTTGAAACTGCCCAGAGAGTGGAATTATTAATATTTTTCTCTCTCTTTTTTTTTTTTTTTTTTGTGTTATGTGGGCCTCCCTCTCTTGTGAGCACAGGCTCCGGACGCGCAGGCCCAGCGGCGGCCCAGCCGCTCCGCGGCCGCTCCGCGGCATGTGGGATCCTCCCAGACCGGGGCGCGAACCCGGTTCCCCTGCATCGGCAGGCAGACGCGCAACCACTGCGCCACCAGGGAAGCCCCTCTTTGTTTGTTTTTAAACATTGTTTTGCTCAAAAAGCTGAAAAAGGCAAATGTTCTGATTATAGGTTTGTAGCGTGTTGAAAATTGTGTGTTTCATACAGTAATGGAACTTTGTTCCTGTGTGGCTTTTTCTTTAGGTTAGAGACTCACAGTTTCCTACTGAGATAATACAGTCCTTCACGTATTATTGATTGCAGTATGTCTGAAGATCATACCAAAGTTCCATATTCTGTGTTATGAATATTATATGAAATAAAACTGGGTCCTGGGTTATACATTTCTACAAATTGGTGAATCTGTTAAGTCCATTTTTCAGGCTACATTTATCATCTTTTACTAGTTTCACTTTTTCTGCTGAAACATTACATAAAGAAATACATTTATCACATTCTATAGTGAGGATCTAAGGGGACTGATTATAGGCAGTTGCTCCCAAATATTAAATAACGCTATTCTCTTACCTTTAAACTAGAATAAATCCAAAAAATAAATAAAATTCTGTATCTATCTGGAACTGGGGAAAGGGTCAGATTATTTCAACATCAAAGTATAAAAGAGCAGGACCCAGAAATCCAATTCCAGAAGTGTCTTATTGCATAACAAAATGCCCCCTAAACTTAGTAACTTAAAGCAATAACATTTTCTCTTCTCAGGAATAAGGGGAGCCTTGGTCTAGACTGCCTGTTTCTAATCCATTTGGCATCAGGTGGGGTGGCTTGAAAGTTAGAAACTAGAATCAGTGTCTGGTGCTTGGGCTGTGAAGACTCATTTGGGGTTGAGGGATCTGGGACTTCTGGAATTTCTCTTTATATCTCTACGTGATGTCTCCACATGGTCTTTCCAGCATAGTGGTGCAGGATAGTAGAATTTCTTACATGCAGGCTCAGGGCACATATCGCAAGAGAGAAAGAACCAGGCAAAATTTCTATTGCTTTTTATAACCTAGGAATTTCTGCCTTATTCTCTTTATTAAAAAATAAGTCACTGGGCTTCCCTGGTGGCGCAGTGGTTGAGAGTCCGCCTGCCGATGCAGGGGACACGGGTTCGTGCCCTGGTCCGGGAAGATCCCACATGCCCCGGAGCGGCTGGGCCCGTGAGCCATGGCCGCTGAGCCTGCGCATCCGGAGCCTGTGCTTCTCAACAGGAGAGACCACAACAGTGAGAGGCCCGCGTACCGCAAAAAAAAAAAAAAAAGAAAGAAAAAAAAAGTCATTGAAGCCACACAATATTCAGTGGTAGAGGTATTAGACCCTACCTCTTGATGAGAGAAATTCAAATGATTTGAGGCATATTTAAAACCACACTAATATCTGAATTTTCTATTATAGATGTTAACATTACTAAGGAAAATTTAGCAAGGTATACTATTCCAGTGTTTTCTGGACTCTCTAAAGCAATTTTCATCAAAGTTAAGACACTTTACAACATTCATAATGTTGTTCCAAATCCTCACAATACTTCCATTTTTATTGTTTAATATGTTCTACTCCACTGATCTAGTTTTTACATTAAAACAATTATTTTAAAGGTAATTTGAGTTACACTGTGTCCTTTGAGAAGTAGACATCAAAACAAAATTAGTTGTGCAAGAGACTTATGGGTAAACTTCTAGAAGAATAAAGTGGAGGAGATAGAGAATGGCAACATATCCTTCACACCATCATGCAGATCCGACATGTGTGAAAGGAGAAGAGGAAGGGCAAATTGGACAGGGAGAGACTCATAGTTTCACACAGTTCAAAGAAATATTTTACCAGGACCATCAGGAGTATCAGTTTCTTTAAAAACAAACTAACTAACTAACTAACTAAATGTGCATCTACCATACTATCCAGCAATTTAATTCCTGGGCATTTATCCCAAAGAAATAAAGATTTATGTTCATACAAAAACCTGTATACAAATGTTTGGGGTAGTTTATTCATAATAGCCCCAAACTGGGAACAATCCAGATGTTTTTCAGCAGGTGAGTTGTTAAAAAATCTGTGCTACATCCATACCACAGAAAAATACTCAGTCAATTAAAAAAATATTGAAACACACAACTACAACCTCGGTGATTCTCTAGAAAATTATTATGAATGAGAAAAGTCAGTCATAAAAATTTACATATGGTATGATTCCATTTACATAGCATTCTTGAAATGACAATGTTATAGAAATGGGGAACATACTTGTGGGTTGCCAGGAACTAAGGAGGGGGTGGGAGTGAAAGGATAGTGGGTGTAGGTATAAAAGGGTGACATAAGCGGTCCTTCTGGTGATGAGAATGTTCTATATCTTGACTGTATCAATGTCAGTATCCTAGCCGTGATATTGCATCATAGTTTTACAAAGTGATAGCATTTGAGAAGCTGGTGAAAGGTACACACAATCTGTCTACTGTTTCTTACAACTGCATGTGAATTTATATTTATCTCAAGATAAAGTTTTTAATGAAAAATAATGAAATTAAAGTAATAAAACATGTAATTTCCAAAGCAGCATTTTTTTTCATAGATAGATAAGCTTTATTCCAATGTCTACATAAAAATGAGTTGATGTCGAACAGGAAAAGGGTTTTCCAAAGGGTTAAAATCTATCAAACAACAGAACTTGATCCTTTTCCCTTTTAGTTTGTCTCTCAATTCAGTTGGCTGACACATCATTATTAGTGTGCTCCCTCACTAACCATTTTCACCACAAACAATATCTAAAAGTCTTCGGCATTTCCCATTTCTCTGGAAATGTGTTAAACTGCTTTCAGTTACAAGCAATGGGAAAGATTTTTATCTGCTCATACTCTATTCCATCGGAGACAAAAACACATTCCTGAATTCTCTTGTTTAAATTGTGGCTGTTGGCAAAGTGTCCAGATGAAGAACTTAACGCTAACACACAAAGAACACAGTATAATCTCTGTATAGTAGTAACTCTGCTTTAACTTTTTCTCATTAAAGAATTATTTTTATTATGTCTCCACAAGGAAGTTATAAAAATTACTTGTAAAAACATTGAAAAGGCTCTTAAAAGTCCTGGAATGAAAAATTCTGCAGTATAAATTGTGATACATCTTCTATGATTTGCAAATAAGAATAAAATAAATTCTATAAGTTAGAATTTCTGAATGATTTTAATAGGAATTTACCAGAAGGATCCAGAACATCAAACCTTAACGATTTCCTATTTTCATCCCAACTGAGTTTTTAAAAAGCTATATAATCTGTTGACAGGCACAATCCACACAGGAACTTGCTGATGCCACTAATGATGAAGTCAATCTGAAGGACAGAGATTTGCATGCTGGACGTGCCAGGCTCTTCCATGCAACTGGTTGAAGTGGTCTTCTCTTATTTTTTCCCTTATGTTTTAAATAAAAGTAAATATACCTATGGTGAAAAATTTAAGTGGTACAGAAAGATCTAAAATAATAGTAAATATCCTTTTCTCCCATAACCTAGAAAATCTGATGCCTTCCAAATCATCAGTCGTATGAATAATTTGCAAAGTGAAGTCAAACTCGGAGTCTCTTCATCTGAAAATTAATCTCGGGACTTTTGCAATGTGTTGATTCTGTCATATATTACCTCTGTTACAGAGGAAAGCCATGCAGTCTTCTCCTTAAAAAAACTAATTACAAAAGCAACACGCACATGCTGCTCAGAGATAGCAAGTCCAGGCAGCACCTTGTACTCCGTGGATCTGGTCCTAGTTACGGGCAGAGTCCCTGGTATCCAGAGTCACGGGCGGCAGGAGCTCAGCCGAGCCCTTCCTGAATGCCTAGGATCCTCCTGGCCAGCTGCACATCCTTCGAGAAGAGAGTGACACGGCCTGTATGTTAAGGAGAGGAGACAGGCATCCTCAAAAAGATGAACTAGAAACGCTTCTGCTGCCAGGTGGCAGAAGGGGTTCTTCCTTAACAACAGGTGTGTGCTCTTCTGAAGAGTTCGGCTCTCTTTCAGAACCCGATGTCACCGGCGAGCAAGTTGACGGGAGGAAGTGCCTAAGGATGGGCCCAGCCGGGGGCCGCCTCCTTGGGGCTTCGGGCTTGCGGATCCGGCGGCGCAGACACATGGCTGGAGCTCAGGCTTGCGGACCCGCGGCTCCTTCTCGACCTTCCGGGTCCGGAGGCAGAGGCTGGCGTCCAGGGGAGGGTCAGCAGCGCCCTGGCAGCGTGCCGCGGCTAGGTGGCGTTCAAATTGTCCGCTCCGCCGCGGATTCACTGCCGGCGGTTTTTCCAAAGCAGCATTGTTGAAAATAATTTAATCTGACTGCTGTGGCTTGTCAGTAATAGAGGAAATACTATTTTATGTTGGTTAATTTGAGAATGGAATTTTTAGCTTTGCATTTATTAACAAAAAATGTGCTAACTCATATGTTACTTATGTTTCAAATAACTTTCTAAAGTAATCTCCAGGATATATGATTTTTTAAAAAATGTGTCAAATTATCTGGTATTTATATCTAAGTAGTAGAAAAGATAATGCTTCCCAATTTGCCTTTACCATACAGTTGTAAATGTATAAAAATACTCATGAATAAATTTTATCAGGTTTTATGTTTCTCTTCATAATGTTCAAAATATATGCAGTAAGTTTTCAGATGATTTTATAACCATGTTTATCAGGTATTAAAAAGAATGCAACTCACCCTGAGGAACATGTTCTTGTTTTGATAAAAACTAATCACTTTGACTTGCTGGGCTTCCCTGGTGGCTCGGTGGTTGAGAGTCTACCTGCCAATGCAGGGGACATGGGTTCGTGCCACGGTCCGGGAAGATCCCACATGCCGCGGAGCGGCTAGGCCTGTGAGCCATGGGCGCTAAGCCTGCGCGTCCGGAGCCTGTGCTCCGCAACGGTAGAGGCCACAACAGTGAGAGGCCCGAGTACTGCAAAAGAAAAACCAAATAACAAACAAACAAAAAAAACACCTAATCACTTTGACTTGCAAATGGGGTACAATATAAACTCAGTATAAAAGAAAGAAAATTTATTGTCAAATGTGTAAATAAAATTTGAATTTATGCTCATTTGGCATACCCAATCATAAATACACTATTGTGAACCTAAGAGTTTATTCAGAAAGTCTTGAAATTTTCCAGCTCCTTTATGCCCAAGTGGAGATATTTCCAAGAGAAAGCAATGCATTCAGGTTAAACACAGAACCTAATCAGTGTCTATTTCTACACAAAGTTGAAATAAAAATGTTTGAAAAGTTTTAGACCATCCCTTAAAATAATAAAGATAACTAATATCTTGATTAATAATTTCTCTTTAATTGTCATTTATATTTCAGTTGATAAGGACTTTTTTCTGTAATAATAGTAACGAGTAGGTTTTTCTTTTTTATTACAGTTCAGTAATTGAGTTAATAAAGCATGTTCTCTTATTAAAGCGTTTTGGCCTTTGCACCATTCTTGCTTGTCCCAGTCATCTATATAGTCTATATAATCCATATCTATATATCTACACCATGAAGTTATTGTGTTTTAAAAAACCTTTCTCCAATTGCCCTTGTTATGAAAGATTAGATGTACAAAATAGCTTTATAAACTTTAAGAAACTCAAACCTGACAAACACCTAACAATTAACTGTGTTCACTGTATTGATTTATCATAATACTGCCGTGAATAATGTTGACTTCATTGCTTCCCAATTAATACTTGAATCCGTACAACTTTGGACCATAAATGAAGGTATTTTGCTGAGTTATTTTATTAAGTTAATTATTTTGCTTATTAAAAAGTCTATAGAAATGATATAAGTTCAAATAAGGCAAAAGAGTATATTGTTGAAACAAAGACTCATTCACACCCCAGATACCCAGGTCTTCTCTCCAAAAATACTGATAACATTTTCTTGTGGCTCCTCAAGATGTTTGCTATTCACCTTAAATATAAATGACATATGGATAGATTTAAAAAGATTTTCCCCAAATTGAAGTATACCTATGCTCTATTCCATAATTTTATGTTTTATTTTAAGCATGTATGTTGGTAAGAGTTTTATATCAGCAGATGTGTATTTACATGATATATCTGTTTTCTATTTTATAATAAAATGCATAACATTCCTCTATTCATAATCCTATAGACTTTCATTTTTTCTGTTTTTCTCCTTTTTTTGCTATTAAAAAGGCTATGATTACTCTCATTGTACACATTTCTTTTTATACTTTTAATGATAATAAGCGCTTATGTAGCACTTACTCTATACCAGGTACTCTTCTGAGACATATTATATATTAGATCATCCTTCAATCCTATGAAGGATTTATTATTTCCATTTCATATATGTGGAAAATAAAGAAGAGAATACTTTAATATTTTCTGAAGTTCACACATATGGTAAATGGCAGAACTGGAATTAGAAGGTAACCTGGATGCAAAAACATTTTCATAACTTCTACATTAGATTCTCTCTCACATATTTGAATACAATATAAGATAAAACTATGGATGTAGAATACTCAAGCCAAATAATAGATGTACTTTTCAATTTGCTATACAACTTACATTACCTTATTGCCCTTCAGAAAGATTTCATCAATTTGTAATTCTACCAATATAACATTCCTTCAACTGTGTGTGTACTACCAAGTATTTTGACAATTGTTTACAGGATATAAATAATTTTTTTGTTATTTTAATTTTTCTTATGATACATGTGGTTTCATAAATTTATAATCCACTTGTCTATCTTTGGTATAAATTGCCTTTTCTGTTTTCTATTGTCTTGTAAAACTTTGTTCTTAGAAAGTTATTAAAATGTAAACCTCTCATTTGAAGCACCATCTATATCATCTAGTACATATCTCTATGTATTTGAATTTATATTTAACCCTTTTTCTGGATGCATGGAAGTCATTGTTTATTTTTCTGCAAATCCCAAATAATTTTAATTAACAGTTTTATGATAACTGTGGTATTTGGCAACCCAGTCTACCAGTTGTCTAATTGTTAAGATTTTATTTTTCTTATTATTCCTGAATGCTTGTTTTTTATAGAAACTTGACTTACAGCTCTTGTTATAATCAGGTCATTTATACATTTTTATTTTTTACTAATTAAATATGATCGTGTAAATGACACTTGTCTCCTCCCAGAGTGAAACCATAAACTCAGACTGGGATTTGGGGAGGGGGAAGAAAATCTTTGTCTTTTTGGCTATACTTTTCCTGGAATAGAGCACCCAGGCTAGAGCTTCCATGACACATACCTGTGGTTCACAGAATGTGGATGAATCATGGCTCAAATGTTACAGGCTCACTGCTGCTACTGAGATTTAGTAGATTTTCTTGAATGAATGTTTCTTCATTTGTTGTATGGTCTTAGAACAATTTTCAGAGGCTTTAAATGATTGTATTTTTAAGTTTTTTCTTTTTCTTTTTTTTTTTTTTTCCTGAGAAGGTTTTCTGGCAGTCCATGTATAGACTTCTGGCTTAATTTTCTCACCAACATTTGCCCTCTTCACACTCATGAGCTCATGCCTTATTTCAAATTCATTACTTGACACCTGATTTTTTTTTTTTTGGTTTAATGGTTTTGATTCATTTGAATTCTGCTTAATAATTTGGTGAATAGTATCAGATCATGTACTGTTTACATATGTATTTTATTTAGGAGTCTTCAGCTGGGAACAAAGATATGTCCAGACTACCTCAGATGTTGGAATACTGTTGCTTTGGATCAGAATTTCCATTATTATCAATAGAAGTTTTAAGAATAAAATTATTATTGAATATTGTTTTACTAAGAAAGAAATATATTTATTGTCACTGTCATTCTATCAATCGATATACAAGACTTGGAAAGCATAGATAATACAATAATGTAAGACTGCTCTATGCCAAAGCTCTGGGGAAAGAATTTTAGTTTTTCATTTGAAAGGCGAAATTTGTAACTATATTTCAGAAATTATTTTTACATCAAATATATTTTATACTTGCCTAGTGATAGCAGTTTGAATAATGGATATCTCTTTGTTATTAAAATTTCAAATTAATTTCTCATACAGTCCTTATTTTACAGTAGTTTGCTCATTTATTTTTATGAAACCAACAATATTTTGATCTCATCTTTCACACTGATATTTTTCAACACAGAGAGCAATTGTTCCACTTATATGGGAAGTTGAGTTTCCACATCTAGTAATCTGCATCCCTTTCCCACTTCTCAAAATCAAACAAACAAAACAGAACACTCCTTAAGGAATGTTCTCTAATGATGAAAGTCTGTTATCTATTCATAAGGCTAATTAATGCATCATTTTATTGCAAAGTATCTTTGTAAAAACAAACTATGGCATAACAAATGCCTAGGAACATGTGTCCATAAGTGATAAGCCATCTTTTAAGTGTAGCTAGTTTACAGAAAATTATTGTCATTCCACCAATGACTGCAAAGTGATAGTATAGCAAAATCTTGTGGAAATGACGCAGTTTAGGTTCTTATGAACCTGTAAACCAGGGTCAGAGTAAGGGACTATATTTCTGTGTGTATGAGTACAAGGCTGCTCTAATATAGTAGATTCCAACTTATGATAGATACCATGATAGCACATAAAAATAATCTAGGGAACTGTATTAATACTTTTGCCAATATATAAGACAAAATTTAAATAATGACCAAAAAGAGCTGCTTATGGTACAAAGCAGTTTTTAACTTTAAAGCTATATAATACTCCTTATGATATAGCAACATGTGATTAAGAGACATGCCATTTTTTATTTTATTAATTCCTAGAAAACCTCACTGAAATGATTTTCACCCCATCTCCCTGCTTGATTCCCACTCAGTTCTGACTCCAAATTGGAAAGCTGACTTTAATCACTGAATATCTTTGTTAAATTATGATTTATAAGTGTTGACCTAAAACAAATAAACTGTTAGTTTTTTCTCTAGCAAAAATAAGTTTACTCAGGATCAGCAAATATTTGCAATTTGGGGTCTGCAACAAGCCATTTGCAAGTCCTGCAAAAGAAGGAGAGGAGAACTCTTTTTTTAGAAGGGAAAGGGAGCTGGGAGGGCTATCGTAAACAAACAGTCCATTGGAGGAATTTAGAGTTCCAAATATAGTGGCTTTTCATTTGTCAAACTCTTGAAAAGAAAGAAGAGGAAGTCTTTCTTTTTCCTGTTGGGCTCTGCTATCATTATAAGGCATGAGCGTTTCTCCTTCTGACCTCCTGATCTTTTCTGAGGTTTCTGTATATTAATTTTTGCAAAAGAAATTTGTTCATTCAGATGACCAAAATATGTTTCTCCTTTATATTTTGTCTTTGTCCAACGTTACAGCTCCCCAAACCCTTGTAATTTCCTAAGTAATGAGAGCAACAAAAATGTCTTTTGGTATGTTAATGAGGTAAAGTTTGGACCACACCTAACAATAGGGATGCATTTCCAGGGATAGCCAATCATGTGATTAGAGGGTTGAACTTTCAGTCTCACTCCTTTACCTCCAGGAAGGGGAGAGAATTTGGAGGTTGAATCAATTGCCAGTTGCCAATGATTTAAACAGTCATGACTATGTAATAAAGCCTCCATAAACCCCTCAGAAGATGGGTTTTGGAGGTCTTCTTTGTTCGTGAACACATGATGGTGCTGAGAGAGTGGTGCACATGGAGAAGTCATGGAAGCTTCAAGCCCTTTTCCATATGAATCATTTACATCTGGCTGTTCCTTAGTTATTTATTTTTATAATAAACAGATAATTTAATAAGTAAAATATTTCTCTGTGTTCTGAGAGCTGCTCTAGTAAGCTAATAGAACCTGAAGAGGGAGTCTTGGAACCTCTGATTTGGTCAGATTTGGCCATTTGGTCAGAATTGTTGGTAAAAACCTATACTTTTGACTGGTGTCTGAAGTGCAAGGAAGGAGTCATTGGAAGCTCCAATCTGTAGCCCATCAGAAGCACAGATAACAACCTGGGTTGGAGTGACATCTGAATTGGGAGGAGGGGCAGTCTCATCTGGACTGAACACTTAACCTCTGGGGTATGAAGCAATCTGCAGGTAGATAGTCCCAAAATTGAGTTGAATTGTAGGACACTCTGCTGATTTTTTTGAGCATTGCTTGTTGTTGGTGTGGGGAAACCCTTGTTCAAACACACACACCCACACACACCCACACACCCACACAAACACACACCCACACCCACACCCACACACACACACACATTGGAACGTTAGAAATGGGTCCAGGAACCTAATTTAGACTTCCTCTCATTACCATGAATCAGTTTAACTGTGAGTTCTTGACTTGGTATTCTATTCTAAGTCACATTTATATTTCTGTAAATGTTCAAAACGGACAGAGACTGCCAAATACAAATTGGCACTTGCCATCTACCTCTACAAGGATTAAATCATGAGCTGATGCAGCTGCTGATTTTCAACAGCCCTGAAAGGAGTTCAGGGTGGAGATCAGGAAGGAGGCATTCTGTGCTCTGGGGAAAACTGGCATAGCAGCTCTTCAGATAGTCAGATATTTTCAAGAGATTTTATGAGCCCAATTCTTGCATCTTCTCGCATCTAAAAAAGTACTAAAATCCTTCATGGTGACATCTGCTACTTGTGACTAGCAGTAACCTTCACAAGATTAAGCAGCAACCTTCTGTAAAAGATATGTGCTTGATTGTATGTACTCCCCCTTCACGAAAATCACATATATACTGACCTTCCTCCCTACCTCTTTGGAGCAGTTTCTCAGAGCTATCCGAAATGCTGTCTCCTGGGCTATAGTCGTCATTTTGCCCCCGAATAAAACTTAACTCACATTGTGCCTTTTTTTTTTTTTTCATTTGACAGACTATTGTTTCTGAAAAGTTTTATTTGAACCAAGAAAATAAATTAATGGTGTATCTTTATATTCTTTCACTAATGGTTTGCATTTCTAAGTGCTATATTGGTGGGTTAAGAAACTCCAGGGAAAACTGTTAAACACATAATTAGGTATATTGAGACCAAAAGAGCCTAGATGTGCAAAATGTGTTAATGTGATTCTTGCTACTGATTATCCATGGTTTATACAATATTACATTGATTTTTTTCTTTCCACTTAGAAAATATTCAATTAACTGAGATTCTAGAGAACTATATGTCACTAACTTAGTTTGGGTCTCAGTTTCCTCTACATTAAGTGAAGAGACCAAACTAAATTAAACATCTTGAATCTTCATTTAGAAGAGTGCTTCTAGGATGAGCACAATGTATTAATTATATATTGCTGTATAATGAATTACCCAAAGCATAATTGCTTAAGACAATACATATTCGTTTTCTCAGAGCTTTTTTTGAGCTGCGTGTTTGGAAGCATCTTAGTTGAGCAGTTCTGGCTTGATAAATCTCACCAGATTACTTTATAGTCAAGATTTTGACCAGAGCAGCAGTTGTTCAAAGGTTTAACTGAGGCTGGAGGATTCTCTTTAAATCAGTTGGTTAGGCCCCAGTTTAAATGAGACCACACACTTTTTTTTGTTCCCTTGGGACTAACTGAATTTACTCTGTTATATGGTACCAAATAATCCTCTAACTGCAGGTGAATAAATAAAAAACAAATGCGTGAAAAATAGCACTAGGCATAGCAGTTTGATCGACTGTGAGAAAAAAAAAAAGATTGTCTTTACTCACTATAACTATTAGAACCACCACAAATGTCAACACACAACCAAGAATAGGTAATCTTACTGCATTAGACAACATCTATTTTTAAAAGTTATAACCCAGTCTATAGCTAATGAATATGCTATAACTCCACTACACCAAAATGCTAGGCTTCTAATGGTCTAATGGACATTTAAATAGCTAATGATCTACAGGGCTGAGAATGAGTAAAGATGAACAAGAAAGTAAAATAAAAATGCATTTTTCGTTCTTACACAGCTTGTTTACCTACCAAAATTTTCTGAATTGTTTAGGGTTAAGAATACTATATTTGGAGAGCATTTTCGAACTTGTATGGAAATATATTTTTCCTATATTGTTTTTTCTGAGAAGGCGCACATTTACTGGTTTCAGAGTTTTGATTTCTTTAGGTCAGCATTAAGACTTTTTTTTTTAATGCTAATATTGCACTTAATGTTAGTAAAGGCACAGTCAACATAAAAGGAAATATTTCAGAACAATTATGTTCATATTTACAGAACAATCATTTTTATTTCTAACTTTGGGGTTTGAACTGTAGTATAGGCTGATTTTTAAACTATTTTTAAGTCCTGTAATATTACCTTTTATAAAATGTGTTGTAATTAAAATAAGTGTATGTTTGGGCCTCCAAAGTGGCTGTTCTCTTTCTCTCTCTACATCCCCTACTCAACCAGTGCCTGCTTCACCTATAACCTACTCACATGACTGACCTTTCTACATACTTGGCCCGTACACCTGCTAGTGATTGTTCTAATCTTTAGATCAGAACATCTCAACCAGGATATATTATCAAAGGGGCAGTGAGGGCATGGCCCTCTGTTAATTCCCCTGGTAATCAATGAGCCAACCTGATTTCAATTCCCACTGTAACTGGTAAACACCCCCACCCAGCAATGACTGCCTCCATCTGCCACACATGAGTTGGGTGTCACTCCAGGACCTTGCTTAAGATGTGTAAGATTCCCCCTATCCATTAAATCACTGATGTCTTTTTTGCTGACTCTAGGCTCTCTCTTTGGTCTCCAGGCTGGGTAAGTACAAGGCTTGCAGGCCTGCAGTGTGCAGCCCAACAGTAACTCTTCAAAAAATACATGAAATTAAAGGAGTGAGGGAGATTTTATCTGAAAATATAAATTATTCTACACCTTGTGAAAAATCTTTGTAAAGAACTTTCAGGTAAACTCAAACATGATGATTTAATGACATTTTTACTTTTATTGTAGTGTTAAAATTTTAAATAATATTTTTATTATGTCTAAGAAAATTGTTGCTGATAGTGGAAGTGAAGGATGCATTTTTTTGTTTATGCAGATTTTGTTTTTACCTTGTCCTCATACAGGGGAAAATTAATTCCATAGTTATTAAACTTTACTCATGACTCAATTTTCTTACAAAGTTTCTGTTAGTGTTCATACAGAGATTCATCCTTACCAATTTCCATTAGTTTCACTAACAGAATAAATAATTTGCCTATAGAAAAATTCATTTATTCCCTAATCATGCAGTCTGTGTTAAGTTTCAACATTATAAAACAAACACACCACCTACATTAAAAAATAAAATAATATTTCATGAAAATGTTGAAAGTTCAGAGGTAGGGCAGACTTGAGGTTTGTTTTATATCAATAGATCAGTGCTGTCACTGATGTTTTGTTGTTGTTTTTTTTCCTCTCCACTTGTCTGACTGGAATTAGTGGTATCTTCAACCTTCCTGTGGTAACAAATGTCTGCTTGAGCTTCAGGAAATGCATGTTTCTCATTCAAGTGAAAAAAAAGAGTGCACCTTTCCTCTCCAACATCAAATAGAAGTGCTGATTTGCACTTTGATTGAATTAGCTTAAATCCTTTGTCCCTTTCCCCCAATATACACTATTGCCTCTGGAATGTGCACAATTTGGACATATGGCTTCAGCCCGTTCTGCTTATCCATCTCTCAACTGTGACCAAGACATTAAAACTACCCTTCTCATTTTATGCCAATCAATGCACATTTCTGGATTCGAGGGTAGAATAAATCCCTGCCCCCACCTCAAACCTCATGGCTAATACACAATGAAAGAAGGGAGGAATGACTCATGAATTTTAAGTGTGACTGCTCAGTCTAATTTCTAATATTAACTCAACCCTTCATTCCTGAATTAACTCACTTTGCTCAGAGTGCATGTTCCTCATTACATATTGCTGAATTTGATTTTATAATAGTTTGCTTTGGATTTTTGCATTCATGTTCATGAATTAGCCTGTAATTCATGAATTTCTGGTCAAATATGTTCTTTGGAAGACTTTTTCTATGACTGGTATTATGTCTTCTTTGAATGTTTATTAGAAGTCACTGGTTAGCAACATATATAAATTTTCTTTGAGGGAAGGTATTTTCACTACTGATTGATTTTGTTTAGTAAAAGATTATTCAACTTTTTAATTCTGTTTTAAATCAATTGTGCTAAATTATATTTTTCAAAGAACTTATCCATTTTGTTTACATTTTCATATAAATTTCTTCATACAAACTCCATTATTTTTAAAATTTATTTTTATTGAAGTATAGTTGATTTACAATGTTGTGTTAATTTCTGCTGCACAGCAAAGTGACTCAGTTATACACATATATACAATCTTTTTATATTATTTTCCATTATGGTTTATCTCAGGATACTGAATATAGTTCCCTGTGCTATACAGTAGGATATTCTTGTTTATCCATTCTATATGTAATAGTTTGCATCTACTAACCCCAAACTCCCAGTCCTCACCCCCCTTCCCTGTTCTCTATATCTGTGAGTCTGTTTCTGTTTCATAGACAGGTTCATTTGTGCCATATTTAGACTTCACATATAAGTGATATCATATGGTACTTGTCTTTCTCTTTCTGACTTACTTTACTTAGTATGATAATCTCTAGTTGCATCCATGCTGCTTCAAATGGCATTATTTCATTATTTTTTATGGCTGAGTAGTATTCCATTGTATATATGTATCACATCTTCTTTATCCATTCTTCTGTTGATGGGCATGTAGGTTAGCTATTGTAAATATTGCCGCTATGAACACAAGGGAGCATGTATCTTTTTGAATTATAGTTATGTCTGGATAAATGCCTAGGAGTAGGATTGCTGGATCATATGGCCACTCTATTTTTAGTTTTTTTAAGGAACTTCCACTGTTTTCCAAAGTGGCTGCACCAGCTTTACATTCCCACCAACAGTGTAGGAGTGTTCCCTTTTCTCCACACCCTCTCCAGCATTTGTTGTTTGTAGACTTTTAAATGATGACCATTCTGACCTATGTGAGGTGGTACCTCATTGTGGTTTTGATTTGCAATTCTCTAATAATTAGTGATGCTGAGCATCTTTTCATGTGCCTATCCACCATCTGTATGTCTTCTTTAGAGAAATGTCTAGTTAGGTCTTCTGCCCATTTTTTGATTCAGTTGTTTGTTTGTTTGTTTTAATTGAGTTGTATGAGCTGTCTGTATATTTTGGAAATTAAGCCCTTGTCAGTCATATCATTTGCAAATATTTTCTCCCATTCTGTAGGTTGCCTTATTGTTTTGTTATGGTTTCCTTTGCTGTGCAAAAGCTTGTTAAGTTTTATTAGGTCCAATATGTTTATTTATGTTTATTTTGTTTTTATTTCTATTGCCTTGGGAACTGACCTAGGAAAACACTGGGGCATTTTATGTCAGAGAATATTTTGCCACCGATCTCTTCTAGGAGTTTTATGGCGTCTTGTCTTACATTTAAGTCTTTACGTCATTTTGAGTTTATGTTTGTGCATGGTGTGAGGGTGTGTTCTAACTTCATTGATTTACATGCAACTGTCCAACTTTCCCAGCACCACTTGCTGAAGAAACTGTCTTTCTCCCATTTTTTATTCTTGCCTCCTTTGCCAAAGATTAATTGACCATAGGTGCATGGGTTTATTTCTGGGTTCTCTATTCTGTTTCACTGATCCCTATGTCTGTTTTTATGCCAATACCACACTTTTGAAAATGTAGCTTTGCAGTATTGGCTGAAGTCTGGGAGGGATATGCCTCCATCTTTGTTCTTTTCCCTCAGGATTGCTTTGGCAATTCTGAGTCTTTTATTGTTCCACATAAATTTTAGGATTATTTGTTCTCGTTCTGGGGAAAATGTCATGGGTAATTTGATAGGGATCACATTAAATTTGTTGATTGCTTTGGGTAGTATTACCATTTTAACAATACTAATTCTTACAATCCAAGAGCATGGGGTGTCTTTCCATTTCTTTGAATCATCTTTAATTTCCTTTATTAATGTTTTATTGTTCTCAGCATATAATTCTTTCACCTTCTTGGTCAGGTATATTCCTACGTATTTTTTTGGTGCAATTTTAAAAGGTATTGTTTTCTTACATTCCTTTTCTGCTATTTCATGGTTAATGTAATGAAATGCAACCAAATTCTGTATGCTAATCTTGTATCCTGCTACAGTGCTGTATTCAATTATCAGTTCTGGTAGTCTTTGTGTTGAGTCTTCAGGGTTTTCTATATATAGAAAGTATCATGTCATCGGCATATAATGAAAATTTACCTCTTTCCTTCCAATTTGGATAGGTTTCATTTCTTTTCCTTGTCTGATTGCTGTGGTTAGGTCTTCCAATACTATGTTGAATAAAAGTGGTGAGAGTGGGCATCCTTGTCATGTTCCAGATTTTAGTGGGAAGACTTTAGCTTTTTAATGTTGAGTATTATATTTGCTGTGGGTTTGTCATAAATAGCTTTTATTATGTTAAGATATGTTCCCTCTATTCCCACTTCTGTAAGAGTTTTTATCATAAATGGATGTTGGATTTTGTCAGTTGCTTTTTCTGCATCTATTGAGATGATCATGTGGTATTTATCTATTTTTTTTGATGTGATGACATTGATTGTTTTGCATATGTTGAAACATACTTGTGAACTTGGTGTGAATTCCACTTGGTTGTGGTGTATCATCTTTTTTATGTGTTGGGTTTGGTTTGTTAGTATTGTTAGTTAGTATTGTTTGTTAGTATTGTGTTGAGAATTCTTACATCTATATCCATCAAAGATATTGTCCAGTAATTTTCTTTTTTGGTAGTATCTTTGTCTGGGTGATGGTGGCTCCATAGAATGTCTTTGGGAGTGTTCCCTCTTCTTCAAACTTCTGGAAGAGTTTGAGAACAATCAGTATAATTTCTTCTTTGTATTTTTGGTAGAATTCACCTGTGAAGCACTTGTCCTGGACTTTCGTTTGCAGGTAGTGTTTTGTTTTTGTTTTGTTTTCTTTAATTACAGATTCTATTTCACTTCTAGTGATGGATTTGTTCAAATTATCTATTTCTTGTTGATTCAATTATGGTGGGCTGTGTGTTTCTAGAAGTTGTCCATTTCTTCTAGGTTGTTGAATTTGTTGGCATATAAATGTTCATGGTATTCTTTTATAGTTTTTTGTATTTCTTCAGTATTTGTTGATATTTCTCCTTTTACATTTCTTATTTTATTTGTTTGGGTTTTCTGTCTTTCCTTGTTGGTGAGCCTAGCCAGAGGTCTGTCAATTTTGTTAACCCTTTCAAAAAGCAGCTCTTTGTTTTATTGATTTTTTTTCAATTTTTAATCTCTATTTTATTTATTTCTTCTCTGATCTTTATACTTTCCTTCCTTCTGCAGACTTTAGGTTTTGTTTGTTGTTTTTCTAATTCTTTTAGGTAGTAGGTTAGGTTGTTTGTTTTAGATTTTTTTTTTTTTTGAGGAAGGCCTGTATCTCTATGAACTCCCCTCTAAAAACTGCTTTTGTTGCATCCCATAGATTTTGTATGGTGCGTTATCTTTGTCATTTGTCTCAAGTTATTTTTTAATTTCCATTTTGATTTTTTTTTTCTGATTTCTTTTCCTGTGGTTAATTTCTAGTTTCATGCCATTGTGGTCAGAGAAGATGCTGGAAGTAACTTCTATACTCTTATATTTGTTGACATTTGTTCTGTACCCTAATATGTGGTCAGTCCTAGAAAATGTTTCATGTGCACTTGAAAGGAATGTGTAAACCAGTTTTCTGTTTTGTTTATGTAATGTCCTGAAAATATCAACAAAATCTAACTGTTTTATTGCTTCATCTAGAGTCTCTGTTGCCTTATTGATTTTCTGTCTAGAAGATCTGTCCTTTGATGTGAGAGGAGTGTTAAAGTCTCCTGCTATTATTGTTTTACCATCAATTTCTCCCTTTATGTCTGTTAGTACTTGTTTTATGTATTTGGATGCATATATATTGATAAGTATAAATTCCTCTTCTTGTATTGATACCTTTATCATTATATAGTGGCCGTCTTTATCTTCCTTTATGGTCTTTGCTTTAAAGTCTGTTTTGTCTGATATGAGTATTGCAACCCCTATTTTCTTAACATTTCCATTTGCATGAAATATCTTTATCCATCCTGTTCACTTTCATTCTATGTGTGTTCTTTGCCCTAAAGTGGGTCTCTCGTAGGCAGTATTTTCTAGGCTCTTGTTTTTTTATCCACTCTGCTACTCTTTGTCTTTTGATTGGAACATTTAGTCCACTGACACTTAAGATGATTATTGATAAATATGTATTTATTGCCATTTTAAAGCTTGTTTTCCAGTTGATTCTATGTTTCTTCTTTGTTCCTTTCTTTTTCTTTTTGGTTTTCTTTTTGTGGTTTGATGATTTCCTTTTATTTTTGTATGTTCTCTTTATGTTCTCTTCTTTTTGGTTTCTGTGAATTTATTTTATGTTTTTTATTTGTGGTTACCCTGTTTTTAAAGTATGTTAATGCTTTCCTATACATACTTACTTTAGACTGATAGTCATATAGGCTCAAACATGTTATAAAACAAAACAAAAGAGAACAAAACAAAACAAAAACTATGTTTTCTTACTCCCTCCTCCGCATTTTATGATTTTGGTATCTTCTTTTTCATCTTCATTTTTATCCTTTTGCTGTTCCTTGTATTTATCATCACTTCCACAAATAGATCTTTTTGATATGTATACTGGCTTATTTAAGTAATTTACTTTCCAATTGTGATTTTCACTTTCCTATGTATTCTTGCTTTTTTTTTTCTATTTAGAGAAGTCCTTTCAATATTTATTTTAGGATTGGTTTAGTATTCATTTAGTTTTTGCTCGTCTGAGAAATTCTTTATCTCTCCTTCTATTCTAAATGATAATCTTGCTGGGTATAGTCTTCTATATTGCAGATTTTTCTCTTTCAGGAGTTTGCATATATCTTGCCACTCTCTTTTGGTCTGCAATCTTTCTGTAGAGAGATCAGCTGATAGACTTATGGGGGTTCCCTTGTAAAGAACTCCTTTTTTTTTTTTTTTTTCTCTTGCTGCCTTTAGAATCCTCTCTTTAACTTTGCCACTTTTATTATAATATGTCTTGGTGTAGGTCTGTTTGAGTTCATCTTTTTTGGGACCTTCTGTGCTTCCTATATCTGGATATTTATTTCCTTCTTTATACTTGGGAAGTTTTCAGCTATAATTTCTTCAAATACATTTTCAATCCCCCTTTCTCTTTCTTCTCTTTCTGAAATCACTATTATATGTAGATTGGCATGCTTTATATTATCCTATAGGTCTCTAATATTGCCTTCATTTTTTTTTTCAATCTGGCTTTCTGTCTGCTGTTCTGATTGGGTGATTTCCATTACTGTATCTTCCAGATCATTTATTCATTCTTCTGCATTATTTATTCTGCTAATCATTGCCTTTAGCTCAGCTTTTGTCTTGGCAAATGAATTTTCTCATTTTTCTTGGCTCCTCCTTATAGTTTCTAGTTCCTTTTTTACAGTAATCTGCAGTTCTGTTGATAGCCTTTCTTCAGTATTTTTATTACCTCCTTTTTGAACTTGCTGTCTATTAGACTGATGAGGTCTGTTTCATTTTTTGTTCCTTCAGGGGACTTCTCTTGGTCTTTTAACTGAGAATTGTTCCTCTGCTTCTTCATTTTATTTATACTTCTCTTATTCTGTGAGTTTAGGAGAAACAATTATCTACTGTAGTCTTGAAGGGGTATTTATATACGGGATTGTCCCTGTGTAGCTTGTGTAGTTTTAATATTTTTGGCACAATGGCTGTTTTTAGTTTAGATGCTTGCTGCCTCTTTCCTGGACATGTGCTGGTCATTATCCTCTTACTAGGGGGGGTGCAAGAGTGTCAGTGAGTATGCTCCTGGGGCTTGCACTGGTGTAGGCAGCAACTGGCACCTGCTCGCAAGTCTTTTAGTAGTGGTGGAAACCCATACCTACCTCTGGAGCACACGATGGTGGCAGCAGCAGCTCACACCTGCCCCTGGAGCTCATGTAGGCAGTGTCCTGTTGTCCGTGAGCTTGAATGGGGAAAGAGGCTCCTATGGTGGTCCCACCCCTATCCTCACATGCCCCCCAAAAATGGTGACTTGTCTTTCTGGCAGGCCCAGGCCCTTCCACATACACCCTCAATTGCCACACTCTAGCCCCTTCATGCTGTCTCCACACAGCCAACCCCTGTCCTCTCCCCAGGTCTGACCTCCAAACCTGAGCTTTAGCACCCAGCCCCAGCCCACACTGGCAGACAAGCATCTCAGACTGGGGAGTGCAGAGTGGTTGTACCGACCATATGTGCAGGTACATTTCACCTTCCATAAACCAGTTGCTGCACTCTCCTCCAAGGTTCCAATACTCCCTCTCCATCCAGGCTGATCTCCCTGCCAGTGAGGGAACTTTCCAGGGTACAGGAACATTTCCTCCTTCACAGCTGCCTCCCTGGGGCACAGGTCCCATCCCAATTCCTTTCTCTCTCTTTTTTATTTCCTTTTGTCCTACCTGGTTACATGGAGGCATTCTTGACCTTTCAGAAGTCTGAGGTCTTCTGTCAGCATTCAGTAGATGTTCTGTGTGAATCATTCAACATGTAGATGTATTTTTGATGTATTTGTGGGAGGATGTGAGCTCCATATCCTACTCTTCTGCCATCTTGATCACTCTCCCAAACTCCTTTATTTTAATGTCTGTATCATTTGTTCTGTAGTTCCCTTTCTTATTCCTCATATTACCTATATGTACCATCTCTTTTTATTCATGATATTTGTTGATCATCTTTATTTTACATTTATTTGTTATTTAATTGATTTCAGTTTTATTCTTTATCATTCTTTCTTCTACTTTTTTATTCTTTTTCTATCATTGCTGCAACAAATGACTACAAATTGCTTTTAAAAAGCACAAACATTATTTTACAGTTCTGGAGGTCAGAAGTCTGACACAGATCCCACCAGTCCAAAAGCACAGAGTCCACAGTGCTGCAGTACTTTATGGAGGCTCTAGGAGAAAATCTTTTTCCTTTCCAGCATCTTGCAATTGTCCACATTCCTTGATTTGTGGCATCTGCCTTTCACCTTTAAAGTAAATAATGTTAGGTCAAATCCTTATATTGTATTACTCTGACCTCAGTTTCCTGCCTACCTCTTCCACTCTTAAGGACACTTATGAATATATTTGGCATACTCAGATAAAACAGGATCATTTTTCTATTTTAAGATCATCTGGTTAGCACCTAATTCCATCTGCAATCTTAATTCCCTGGTTTTATACAACCTAACATATTCACAGGTTCTGGGGATTAGGATATAGATCTATTTGGGAAGCCATTATTCTTCTTTCCACCTAATTTTTAAGTCTATTTTTACTATCATTTTGAAATAAAGGTTTAACTCTTTAACTTTCAGCCTTCCATATATTCTAATCTATGCCTATAAACTGCATTCTCTAACTTTTAGTATATTGATTATGCATTACTCTTCAGACCAAATATTCTGTCTTTCTCTCTCTCTTTTCTTTTATAACTCATGGATTACTAAGAAATATTTCTTAATTTATAAATACAAGAAGCTCTGTTAATTATATTTTTGTAATTGGTATTAATTGCATTGTAGTCATAGCATATATTATGAAAATTTGGTCATTTGAAAGTGTTCCAATTTGCTTGAAAATAATATATATTTTGCAGTTATTTTTGCAGTGTCTGAGTGTTCCCATTGGGACAGGTTAATGATATTTTTCAAATATGGAATATCCTTGTTTAAACATTTTCTATTTCACCAATTACTGAAAGAGATGTCTTTTTAAAGTCTTTTCCTCTAATTAAGCATTTGTCTACTTTCTATTAATAACTATCATATTTTTTCTTTTTTTCTTTTGAGAATAAATTATTAGCAGCATGCCATTTAAAAACTGTTGTATCTTCATTAGTTTTACTTTTTTACATTATGGAATGATGCTATATATCTCTAGCAATTGAGATATTTTATCTGATTTATTTATCCAATAGATAGAGATAGATTACTCAAGTGAGACTAATATAACCACAAGAGTCCTTCAGAGTGAAAGGAGTCAGAAACAGAGGCCAAAGCAATTCACTGTGAGGATTTCACTTACCTTAAATTGTAAATTAAAGCCTACTTATTCAATTATTAATATAACCACACTAGTTTTATTTTTATTAGAATTTACTTGTATATGAAGTTTCATCTTATCCTTTCAAACTTCCTGAATTCATACATTGCCATTGAATCTCCTGTAAATGGCTTATTGCTGTTATCCAGTCTGGTCATCTTCACATTTTCTTTCCTCAGGTTACTATGCATTATCGTTTCATGCCATCTAAAACACAGAACTATGTTATAGGAATAAAAAGTTACTCACTAAATAACTGAGAGATTTTAGGATTCAAATAGATTGAGAGGGTATAAATTTCAAGTTAACATTTTACTTGATTCTTTTAAGTTCACAAGGCTAGGCTTTTGCAGAAATGACAGTCTCAGAGGAAGATCTCACTCTTCTGTATTTGAAACTCTCTCCTGAGTCCAGTTTACTGTTTCTTTTTCAGTGTACCTCTTCAAGCCTCTCAAATGAATAGCTGCACCTCTTTTTCTGGAAATAATTTTCTTCCCTCCCAAAGAGAGAACATCACAAGTTCTCAAGTTTTCCTTATATATTCATGGAAGACAACTCTTTGGGGAGATGGCAAAATCACAGTGCTGAGTTCTATGCCCACGAGGCTGCTTGGAGATGATCCAACTCCAGTTCAATCTTTCTTTTCAATTCCATCAAATAAATTATTTTTCCCAATAAAGTAAGCAATACTTATTTTCTCCTAGGAAAGACAATAAAGCCCCAGGTTAAGCAAAATAATTCCCCTTTTAATTCGGCTTAGTTTACTGACTTTTGGCTATATTTCTTTGTTATTAAAAGACATTTGGTTATTTTCTCTTAGCTGAACACACTTGAAATAACAACAACTAAAGAAGAGATAAAACAAACTATACTAAATCCAAATGGCTGCCTCTTTGTTACTTGAATTGTGAGACAGGGGGAGGGATGTAATTTCTCTTTTATTTCTTTATCACACCATTCTGCTGCATAAAGATGAAAATATGGATAACCACCTAGAGTGAAGAAATATTTTTTAATTGCATATTTTTTTCTTCATCACATACACATATATTCATACCAGAGGTCTAGAAAAATACTGCTTTTATTTATATATCTAAAACTGAATCCATACAGCTTAGTGCCTCCTTGAAAGGCAAAGATTTCTGAATATATGTATATATATAATATATATATATTATATATAGCAATTACACACAGGTATAAGGATGTTTGTAAGGTGACTATATAAAATTTTCCCAAGGAGTTGGATATGTTTTTCCAACCACAAGCTTGGAAAAAATTGTACATTATTGCTTTGATTAGCAAATAATACTTGTTTTTTAGAAGCAATTTACAGTTGAACTTATGGCTGACTTCTACCTAAATTCTGAATAAAGAAATATAGTTAATGAGGTATCATAATTCTAATAATTATATAAAAATAAATATTGAGGAAACAAAATCCCATAGAATTGATCAGAAGATAGTCAGGTAAGCCAAGTGTTACATAGAAAAAAATATTTTGTTACATGTAATTTTATAGGGTATTTTTTTTTAGAATAAGGCAATTTAATAAATGCCAAGATTAAATGGTAAGTGGAATCAGATCACTGGGAAACTGGTTAGAAAGCAAACTTCTTTTCCAATGCAAGAACAATTTTTTTTTTCAGGGCCATATTTTAAACTCCAGATCCTACATAAATATTTGTTTTAATGAAATTGTTCCTACCTGGTCTCAATATTTACACTAAGCTTTATGCTCCCATGATAAGTATGTGTATCTATTATTGTGGATGTATCATATAAAGGAACCATTATATATCTTTTATTACAAAGTATTTTGCATGCCCATTATGTGGAAAGCACTGAGAGGTCCAGTGAGGAATTTGTAGATGACTCTGCCTTCAAGGAGTTTTCAAAGGAACAGGAAAAATATGTGCTTATTTGAGAACGTCCATGGCTGGATTATAATCACCTGGGGAACTTATATAAAACCAAGTACCAAGCCCCATCCCTGACCAATTAAATCTGAATCTCTAAGGTTGGAGATGTAGGCATCATTAATTTTTTAATATATATTTTTATTTTGAAGTAATTTGAGATGTTACATAAAAGTTTAAAAATATGACAATTTCCTTTAAACTTCACCTAATTTTCTTTGATTTTCTCCAAATGGTAACGTTTAACATAACCACTGAACACTATTCAAAACCCCCAAATTAACATTGCTCCAGTGCTATTAACTAGTATAGAGATCTTGCTCAGATTTTATCAATTTGCCCAATAATATTCTTTTCTGGACCAGGATTAAATCCAAGATCACACAGTGTATTTAGTTATCATGTATCCTTAGTGTCTTTTAATTTGGAATAATTCTTCAGTCTTTATCTTTTATGGTCTTAATACTTTTGCAGAATTCTAGAGAGCTATTTTGTAGAATGTCCCTCAGTTGGGTTTCCTGAAGATAATGTTAAGGGTTTTTAATTTATTTTTTATTAAAGACTTTATTTTCACAGAGCAAAACTAAGAAGGTATAGAGATTTCCCATATATTGCCTGTCCCATATATACATAACCTCCACAATTATCAAAGCCCCCATCAGAGGAAAACATTTGTTATGGTTAGTGAACCTACAATAACACACTAATATCACCCAAAATCTATAGTTTACATTGGGTTCACTCCTTGTGTTATACATTCTATAGGTTTGGACAAATATATAATGAAATGTATCCAACATTATAACATCATACAGAGTATTTCACTGCCCTAAAAATCCTCTGTGGTCTGGTTTTTCATCTCTCTCACTCCTCTAACACCTGGCAACGACCCAAGTTTCAATTGGTTTCATAATTTTGTCTTTTCCAGAATGTCATATTTTGATAGGAATTGCATTGAACCTGTAGATTGCCTTGTGTAGTATGTTCATTTTAACAGCATTAATTCTTCTAATCCATGAGTACAGTATAGCTTAATTTGTTGTGTTGTCTTTAATTTTTTTTATCAATATTTTATGGTTTTCTGAGTATAGCTCTTTTAACTCCTTGGTTATATTTATTCCTAGGTATTTTATTCTTTTTGATGTGATTGCAAATGGGATTGTTTTCTTAATTTCTCTTTCTGATAGTTTGTTATTAGTATGTAGAAACACAATAGATTTCTGTATATTAATTTGTAACCTGTAACTGTACTGAATTCATTTGGTAATTATATTTTTTTTGGTGGCATTATTAGGATTTTAAATATATAACATCATGCCATCTGCAGATAGTTTTACGTCCTCCTTTCCAATTTGGGTTTTTTAAATTTCTTTTTATCATTTGTTGTAGCTTGGAATTCCAGAACTATGTTGAATAAAAGTGGTGAGAGTGGTCTTCCTTGCCTTGTTTTTTATCTTAGAGGAAATGCTTTCAGGTTTTCACTATGGAGTGTGATGGTGGCTATAAGTTCGTCATATACAGCCTTTATTATGTTGAGGTATTTTCCCTCTATATTTACCTTGTTGAGAGTTTTTTTTATCATAAATGGATGTTGAATTTTGTCAAAAGCCTTTTCTGTCTATTGAGATGATCATGTGACTTTTATTTTTCAAGTTGTTAATGTGGTGTATCGCACTGATTGATTTGCAGATATTGAATTTTCCTTGCATCTCTGGGATAATTCTCACTACATCATGGTGTATGTTCCCTTTAATGTATTGTTGAATTCAGTTTGCTAATATTCTGTTGAAGATTTTTGCATATATGTTCATCAATAATATTGGCCTGTATTTGTTTGTGTGTGTGTGTGTGTGCGTGTGTGTGTGTGTGTATGGTGTCTTTGTCTGGTTTTGGTATCAGGTTATCCTGATACTCATTTTAGGCTCGTAAAATGAGTTCAAAAGCATTCCTTTCTCTTAACTTTTTTTGTAATATTTGGAGAAAGATAGGTGTTCACTATTCTTTAATTTTTTAAAAAATGTATTGGAGTATAGTTGATTTACAGTGTTGTGTTAGTTTCAGGTGTACAGCAAAGTGAATGAATTATACATATAGATATTCACTTTTCTTTTTTTTAGATTCTTTTCCCATATAGGCCATTACAGAGTACTGACTAGAGTTCTTGTGTTATACAGCAGGTTCTTAGTAGTTATCTATTTTATATATAGTAGTGTGTAACTATATACAAAAACTTCTGTTTTGTAAATAAGTTCACTTGTACCTTTTTTTTTTTTTTTAGATTCCACATATAAGTGATATTACATGATATTTTTTCTTCTCTATCTGACCTACTTCACTCATAAAGACAATCTCCAGGTCCAACCATGTTGCTGCAAATGGCATTATTTTGCTCTTTTTTATGGCTGAATAATATTCTATTGTATATATGTACCACATCTTCTTTATCCATTCCCCTGTTGATGGACATTTAGGTTGCTTCCATGTTCTGGCTATTGTAAATAGTGCTGCAATGAACATTGGGGTGCATGTATCTTTTTGAATTATGGTTTTCTCTGGGTATAGCCCAGGAGTAGGATTGCTCTGTCATATGGTAGTTAAATTTTTAGTTTTTTAAGGAAACTCCATACTATTCTCCATAGTGGCTGTACCAATTTACATTCCCACCAACAATGTAGGAGGGTTCCCTGTTCTCCACACACTCTCCAGCATTTATTTGTAGATATTTGATGATGGCCATTCTGACCTGTGTGAGGGAATACCTCATTGTAGATTTGATTTGTATTTCTCTAATAATTAGTGATGTTGAACATTTTTTCATGTGCTTTTTGGCCATCTGTATGTCTTCTTTGGAGAAATATCTATTTAGATCTTCTGCCCATTTTTTGATTGAGTTATTTGTTTTTTTGATATTGAGCTCCGTAAGCTATTTATATATTTTGGAGATTAATCCCTTGTTGGTTGCTTCATTTGCAAATATTTTCTCCCATTCTGAGGGTTCTCTTCTTGTTTTGTTTATGGTTTCCTTTGTTGTGCAAAAGGTTTTAAGTTTCATTAGGTCCCATTTGTTTATTTTTGTTTTTATTTTCATTACTCTAGGAGGTGGATCAAAAAAGATCTTGCTGCAATTTATGTAAAAAAAAAAAACAAAAACCCTAGCAAACAAAAGTCTAAGAACAGACGTCTTCACAGGTGAATTCCATAAAGAATAGTTAGCACTTATCTATTTTGCTGGGTTTTTTTTTTTTGTTGTTACTGATTCAATTTTATTACTGGTAATTGGTCTGCTCATAAAAGAATCAGCTTTTTGTTTTGTTGAATTCTTATGTACAATTTTATTGATTTATTCTCTAATCTTCAGGATTTCTTTTTTTAAATTTAATATGCTCTTGTTTTTCTAATTTTCTAAGGTGGAAACTCAGATTATTGACTTTAGATCTTTCTTCCTTTTTGATATTTACATTCAGTGCTATAAATTTCCCTCTGAGCTCTGCTTTTTTGCTGCATCCCACAAATTTTGCTGTTATGTTTTCATTTTCATTTAGTTCAAAATTATTTTTTTTTATCTCTTGAGATTTCTTTTTTGACCCTTGTGCTATTTAGGATGGTGTTATTTAATCTCTAAGTATTTGGGGATTTTTCAGTTATCTTTCTGTTATTGATTTCTAGTTTAATTCCACTGTGGTTTAAGAGCAGATATTATTATTTCTCCTCTTATAATTTGTTTAGGTGTATTTTATTGCCCAAACTCTGGTTTACATTGGTGAATATTCCATTTGAGTTTGAGTAAAATGTGTATCCTGCTGTTCTGTGATAAAGTAGTCTATACATGTCAATTATATCTAGTTGATAGATGGTGTTGTTGAGTTCAGCTATGTCCCTACTAATTTTCTGTGGGCTAGATCTGTCCATTTCTTCTACAGGGATATCGATGTTTCCAACTATGAATAGTGGATACATTTATTTCTTCTTGCATTTCTATTAGTTTTTGCCTCACGTAGTTTGATGCTCCATTGTAGATCTTGAAGATCATTATGTCTCCTTGGAGAATTGACCCCTTTATCATTTTGTAATACTTCTCTTTTTCCCTAATAACCTTCCTTGTTTTGAATCTACTCTGAAATTAATACAGCTACGCTTGCTTTTTTTTGACTTGTGTTAGCATAGCATGCTTTTCTCCATCTGTTTATTTTTTATCTATATGTCTTTATATTCAAATCAAGTTTCTTGTAAACAACATACATAGTTGGGTTTTGCTTTTTGATCCACTGTGACAATCTCTATCTTTTAATTGGTGCACTAAGGCCATTAACTTTCAAAGTGATTATTGATATAGTTGGATTAATAGCTACCATATTTGCTACTGTTCCTATTTGTTGCCCTTGTTCTTTGTTCCCATTTTTGTCTTTTTTTTTGCATTTTGTGGTTTTAATTGAGCATTTTAAAATAATTTTGTCATCTCTTTTTCTCAACATATCTGTTATACTTCTCCCCCCCCCTTTATTTTTATTTTACTTTATTTTTTTGGTGGTTGTCCTCGAGTTCGCAATATACACTTTTAACTAATCCAAGTTCACTTTCAAATAACACAATACCACTTCACAGATGGTGTGAATATCTTATGACAAAATATTTCTAATTCCACCTCTTTCATTCTTTATATAATTTATGTAATTTACTTCATATACATAAAAACATACATCTGTGGTTTTATGTCTGATAATAATTTGGGGAAATTGTCAGTCATTATTGTTTCAAATATTTCACTGTTCTATTCTTTATTCTTCTGCTGTTATTCCCATTATATCATGTATGTTACACATTTTTTTATGTGTCCTGTAGTCCTTGGATATTCTATTCTTTGTTTTTCAGTCTTTATTCTCTTTTCAGTTTTGGAGTTTTCTACTGAAATCTCCTCAAGCTCATAGATTCTTTCCTCAGTGGTGTCCACTCTACTAATAAGACCATCAAATGCTTTTTTTCATTTCTGTTGCAGTGTTTTTGGTCTCTAGCATTTCCTTTTAGTTATTTCTTAGGATTTCCATCTCTCTGTTTACTTTGCCTATCTGTTCTTGCATGCTGTCTACTTTATCCAGCAGAGCCCTTAGCATACTCTTCATAGTTGTTTTAAATTCCTGATCTGGTAATTCCAACATTTCTGTTATGTCTGGTTCCAATGCTTACTCTATCTATTCAAGTTATATTTTATATCTTTTAGTATGCCTTGTAATTTTTTTCTTCATAGCCAGATATGATGTTTCTGGGTAAACTGAACTACTATAAATAAGCCTTTAGAAATGTGTTGGTAAGTTTTGAGGGGAAAGGAGCATTCTATAGTCCCAGAATTAAGTCTCAGTCTTATAATGAGCTTATGCACTGGACTCTGATTTCCACAAGTGTGTCTCAGTGTTTTACCCCCCCTTAGATAGGACAGGAGGACTAGAGTGGGTTGCAGTTGGTTATTTCCCTTCTTTCATGTGGAAGGCTAGAGCTCACTGGAGTTGTATATTTCACTAACCAGAGGTCAATTAGATTTCAATAAAACCCCAGTGGGCTGGGTTCTGGCTAACTAGTTATCCCTGCTGGCAGGCCTTGATAAGAACAGAGTACTCTAGAGTATTTCATAATGGTTCCTTTTCTGGAACTAGAAAACATGAAGGGGTTTCCCTCATTTATTGTGAGATCCTGGTTAAGCTCCTGAATGTAAGTCTCACAAAATTTGGGGGCTTCCCTATGCCTGAGACTCCCTAGAATTTTTTTTTAAACCTCTCAGAGTTGCCCACACTGAGCCTCCAGCAATTCATCAATTACACTTTAGTGTTTCCTTCTCTGGCCCTGGTTTCCATGACAGTTTCCATTTGTGAGTCTCTGTTCTGATAAGCCATGACTCCCTGTATTTGTGTATCCCCTCCAAGCTTGGGGGCAGCAGTTTACTCTATGTCCTTCCTTGTCTTATAGATTTGAGGAGATTTATTGATTTTTCTGTCTGTTCAGCTTCTATTTGTTGTTAGAGAAGAGTGGGAACTCATAACTGCTTACTTTCTTAATTAAATGTTATTTTCTTTTAATATCACCCAATTAATACTATGTTCTACTCAGTGTATGATATGAGGAGGCACATGATGACAATTTGTCTCATTATTGGTAATGCTAATTTTTAAAGCTAAATTTTTATCTCACAGTTTTCTCCACTGTAAAAATACTATTCTTCCTTTGTAATTAATAAGTAGTATTGTGGTGAGATATTTGAGATGATGTAAATATCCTGATTTTCATTATACCTTTGCCTGTTGATTTTAGCATTTATTGACACAAAAAATTATTACTCTAGTATTTGCCAAAGGGTGATTTTGTATTCCATTCATTCATTCTATGTTTAATTGGAATGTTATATAAGAAATAATTATCCATTTATTTCATTTATGTGTTTATTCTACTATTATTTATATCAATATGGCCTCATGGATATTTGTTTTCTTCTATGGATTATAATTCAATATTATATTATTTATTTTTTGCCTAATTGTCCTATATTTTGGCACTAGGAACCCCTTCAAATGACATGTGGTACATAGCCTCTTCATTAACAGTAATGAAGAGGAGAAAGAGAGAATACAAAAGACCATTGTAGAAAAACAGTGAGAGCCAGAAAAAAAGAACACTTCTGTGGGATCTTCCAGGAACGTGTAAAATTAGCTATGTACAGTAGTTCCATTCCCCACCCCCTCAACTGTGGGAGATTTGTTCTAAGTCCCACCCCCACGGATACCAAAATCCATTGGGCTCAAATTCCTTATATAAAACAGCATAGTACAGTTGGCCCCCTCTATTCACAGATTCTGCTTCCTGGGATAGGGAGGGCCAACTGTATAGTGCTTACATCAAAGAAAAGTACTTGATCTGGGAAGAGATGGAGGTTTGTAAAAATCATACAAAAATAGCATTATGCAATGTTTCCCAATAATCCAAAGATTATAGGATATAAATAATTGAAGAGAAAAAGATATATTGATGGTGTTCAGAATTATAAAATTTTAAGTTTCTTTATGATTCTTGAGTAAAAATATAATTATCTTTCAATTAATTTCTGGGTATTCAATTGTTTTCTGGGTATATTTCTTTAATCTACCAACTGACTAATACAGGAAAAGTTCCTGTAGGAACAGAAGCAAATAAAATAAAGTGATCACAATGAATTCTATTATCATTGTAAACCTAGATTATATAAATTAATCTGTTTTCACTATCATTTCATTACTAACCTTATTGTGATTTTTAATTTTCTTTCTTTTTTTTTTTTTTTTTGCAGTACGCGGGCCTCTCACTGTTGTGGCCTCTCCCGTTGTGGAGCACAGGCTCTGGACGTGCAGGGTCAGTGGCCATGGCTCATGGGCCCAGCCACTCCGTGGCATGTGGGATCTTCCCGGACCGGGGCACGAACCCGTGTTCCCTGCATCAGCAGGCGGACTCTCAACCACTGCACCACCAGGGAAGCCCCTAATTTTCTTATATTTTAAAAATATCAGCCTAGAATGCATAAATATCAGTCTAACTCAAATTTCCCACTCCCCCATAAACTCCAAGGGATAATTTGTGAAAGAACCTGAAGACAACCAGGATTTGGAAGTTAGTAACTTGTTAGGTTTGTCATGTATGAATTTCTCAAAACTTGTCTCTTAATCTAGAGGGGAAAACCATATCACATGTGATGTATAAGAATTTGTCAGCAAAAAAGTGGCTTTTAAAACATGCAAAGTGCTTGCCTATCCTTACCCAGCACTTCTCCTCCAAGTCCCTACTAAAATTGAGCTAAGAATAATTTGTTACTGATGTGATGTGGCTTATCCTTCAGTTGAATTGAGATTAAAAAATATTGAGACTAATAGGTCTAATACTTTAATACTCATTTATAGATTCATCAAAAAATATTCTGACAATGGTAAGTGCTTTTGCTACTACCTATTTTGATGAAAGTATTTATTGCCCTCAAATCTTATTTTTATATCACTGGTGCATGATCAGGTTTATTTGTATAAGTGATAAAATAGGTTCGTTTGATTTTTAAGGGCAAATAACACAAATATATCTTCAAATAGATGTTTCTATTCACCAATTATGTCTCCTATTTCAGAGTTTACTTTGGTGTTAGTGACCTAGCTCCATGTCAAAAAACATAATCATGGGTGTATCTGAACTGTTGTCTGCTCAATGTGCTGAAAAAATTAATAAAACAAAGTGATTCTTAAGTTTAGCTTGATAGCTATACTTCAAAAGTTCTATGAATATAGGGAAGGCTGTGCGAATAACTAAACTTAGAATCAGGACATCAGGATATCAGTTTAACCTTTGCCATTTTAGAATTGTGTAATCCAACAAGTTTCTTCGTGTATTTAGACCTTATTTTTCTCATCTCTAAACTAAATGTGGAAGGATTAGATAGCCTCTAATATTCCCTTCAGCTCCAGGAAAATACTTTTTTAATTGGACTATTACTGTAACAATTTTCTAAATAAAGCTATACAATCTGTGACTTTTATTAATGGTTGAGGCTTAGCTAAGATTTAAAGTTTCCAAATGGATTTGATTTGTTTTTTTGGACAACTTTATGTGACAAATCAAATATAACATATATAGAGACCTAGGAAATAGTTGGAGATTTATAGAGATCATATTCTTAGCACTGCTAACATTATAATTTACAGAATATTACTCCAAATCTACCTACTTCTTAATCCTACAAGAGGGCCTATAAAATGTTGCTGCATCAAGCCCTTAATGCAGTTTCAGAAATCATCTGCATATTTTTTAAAGAAGATATTGTTGGCTTTGAAGTTTTATGTGAAACACAAGGAAAGTGAAGTAGTCAAATACATTTACAGAAAATATTAAAGTTGAACAAGTATGAATGACAAAGGAAGCTCAAGTGGATATACAATTCAAATTGATTCTGTTTGTTTTCAATCTCACACAGTCTCTCTCCATGGAGATATATCAGGGAAGATGTGACAGTAGAATATAGAATACATGATTTTGTTTGTAATTACACACTGTTTCCATGGTGTGTGTGTTTGTGTGTGTGTGTGTGTGTGTATGTCAATAGGGTTTTATAGGTGTTTTGTAAACCCAGTGCCCTCAAACTAGTCAGAAAAGCTAGAAGATGTTCCTGAAAGATTCTGTCTTCATTAGTGAGATGTTAGGGGGAATAGAAAACTAAGATTTCAAAGTACTTACTCTATAACTACTATTGTATTAGATTCTCTGAATTATCTCATTTGATAGCCTTAATAAACTTGTTATTTTGGTATTTCCATATCTAAAGTTAGCAAGATGAGTCCAAGAGAGTTTAAAGCATTTTTTTCAGAATTTAAATGGCTAGTGGAATTTGATGTAAAACCTGCACCAATTTGACCTCTGTACCCAGGCTTGAGGAAAGGAATTGAGGGAAAGAATAATCTTAAGGCTAAGAGAAGTTTTTGCTTCTCTAAAGAAGCAAAAGCACAGAAGGCTAATCTTGGAAGTCATAAATTCTGATAAAGGGATTGTGTTGCCTACACAAACCGATGTGACCAGATTCTCCTTTGTACCATGGCATGTGACCATTGAGTGAAAAACTGGATGGAGTTTCCAGGAGTACCTTCTTGTCCTGCCCATGCTTCTCAGCCACAGTAGCCTGTTCCTTACCCTAGTCTTGTGTTTATATCCCTACCTGAGGAATATTACAGAGAAAATAAGGTACAAATGAAGATCAAAAAGATAGATCAAGTTAATTCAGTCAAATGATGGAAGTACTTTTCAGTTTTTCACTGAACATGTGTGAATATTAAAGGAAAAGTTGTGGGCTTTTTAAGGCAAAGCAGCATCTACTTCAGAGATAGCTGCTTATAAGTGCATTTAATTTGGTGCAATTTTTGCCCCAGTAGTCAAGCATTTTCCACTACAGCAGCATTTCTCAATCTCAGTGCTGTCAACACTGTGTTGAGTGGGGTTGTCTATACATTGTAGGATGTTTAGCAGCAACCCTGGCCTCTACTCTCTAGGGGTCAGTATCATCTTTACAGTTGTGACTATCAAAAATATCTCCAGAAATTTCAAAATGTCTCCTGGGTTTTTTTTAAATTAATTTTTATTGGAGTATGGTTGCTTTACAATGTTGTGTTAGCCTCCACTGCACAACAAAATGAATCAGCCACAGTGAGTATAAAAAAGCAGCAAAGACAAAAGTATAATATATTTTGCTTTTGTTTCTTTATGTAACAATGCATTCAGTCTCTATCTTTTGTCTGGTAGTTGTAATAAGGGGTTGATCAGTCAGATTTCTTACTGTTAAGCTGAATCATGACTAGGTCACAATTTAATTAGATCCTTTATTAGTCTCAAGTTCTACCACCAACCTCTTATATTTTTCTGCCTTTGTATTCTTGTTATATTTGAATTGGGAGAAGTTGGCCATAATTTCCAATATTTTATAGTTCTTCTTTGGATTCAACTTCAGCACTGACTTTGAATATAATATCTTGAGAATGTGCAAGATTCTGCTAATCCTCTCTGCTTAACATCTCCTACACAGCTGAAAACCTTGGGGAAAGGGAATGCTGAAACGATTGATGTGTCCACTATTTAGGACTCAGATGTCTCTAACTTCTAAGTGTATACGGTTGGGTAAAATTTAGACTATGTCTGTCATTTCATTTTCTTATAAATGTCTGAAAACACTATCCCAAAAATGCCACTCAACTTTTTCTTTTTCCCTTTTGCTTTTATGCTATGGGCAAATTATGAGCTGTAAGATACACTTAGCTTATTTGAGTAGGATAATCATTGAACATATACTGACACACATTTTCCCACTTCCAAAGGCTTGTTTCAGAATTAGTCTTTAAAAGACTAATTATTAAGGGCATTTAAATTTTTTATGTGCAAACTGCTGTTTTTTTATTTTAATTTTTTATTTTATATTGGAGTAGAGTTGATTAACAATGTTTTGTTAGTTTCATGTGTACAACAGTGGTTCCATTATACATAAACATGTATCTATTGTTATTCAAATTCTTTTCCCATTTAAGTTATTACAGAGTATTGAGCAAAGTTCCATGTGCTATACAGTAGGTCTTGTTGGTTACCTATTTTTTTTTTTTTTTTTTTTTTTTTGTGGTATGCGGGCCTCCCTCTGTTGTGGCCTCTCCCGTTGCGGAGCACAGGCTCCGGACGCGCAGGCTCAGCGGCCATGGCTCACGGGCCCAGCCACTCCGCGGCATGTGGGATCCTCCCAGACCGGGGCGCGAACCCTGTTCCCCTGCATCGGCAGGCGGACGCGCAACCACTGCGCTACCAGGGAAACCCTACCTATTTTAAATGTAGCAGTGTATACATGTCAATCCCAAATTCCAAGTCTGTCCCTCCTCCCCACCCTTTCCCCTTGATAACCATAAATTTTTTCTCTATGTCTGTGATGTGTATTTCTGTTTATAAATAAGTTCATTTTTATCATTATTTGAGACTCCACATGTAAGCTATATCAAATGATATTTTGTCTTTCTCTTTTTAACTTATTGCACTTGGTATGATAATCTCCAGGTCCACCCATGTTGCTGCAAATGGCATTACTTCATTCATTTTAATGGCTGAATAATATTCCATTGTATATATGTACAGCGTCTTCTTTTTCCATTCATCTGTCAGTGGACATTTAGGTTGATTCCATGTCCTTGCTGTAGTAAACAGTGCTGCAATGAACTTTGGGGTGCATGTATCCTTTTGAACCATGTTTTTCTCTGAATATATGCCCAGGAGTGGGATTGCTATATCATATAGTAGCTCTATTTTTAGTTTCTTAAGGAACTTCCATACTGTTCTCCACAGTGACTGTACCAACTTACATTGTCACCAACAGTGTAGGAGGGTTCCCTTTGCTCCAGCATTTATTGTATGTAGACTTTTTGATGACGGCCATTCTGACTGGTGTTAGGTGATACCTCATTGTAGTTTCAATTTACATTTCTCTAATAATTAGTGATGCTGAGTGTCTTTTCATGTACCTCTTTGTCACCTGTATGTCTTCTTTGGAGACATGTCTATTTAAGATTTCTACCCACTTTTTTATTTTATTTTTTTTTTTTGTATATTGAACTTCATGGGTTTTTGTAAACTTTGGAGATTAATCCCTTGTCGGGCACATTATTTGCAAATATTTTCTCCCATTCTGTGGGTTGTCTTTTCATTTTGTTTATGGTTTCACTTGATATAAAAAAAAATTTTGAGTTTGATTAGGTCCCATTTGTTTATTTTTGTTTTTATTTCCATTACTCTAGGAGATGGATCCAAAAAGATATTGCTGCAGTTTATGTCAAAGAGTGTTGTGCCTATATTTTCCTCCAGGAGTTATATAGTATCTGCTTTTACATTTAGGTCTTCAATCCATTTTGAGTCTTCTTTTGTGTATGGTGTTAAAGAACATTCTAATTTCATTTTTTTTTTACATGTAGCTGTTCAGTTTTCCCAGCAACACTTATTGAAGAGACTGTCTTATCTCCATTGTATAGCCTTGCCTCCTTTGTCATAGATTAATTGACCATAGGTTTGTGGGTTTATTTCTGGGATTTCTATCCTGTTCCATTGATCTATGTTTCTGTTTTTATGCCAGAACCATACTGTTTTGATGAATGTAGCTTTGTAGTATAGTCTGAAGCCAGGGAACCTGATTCCTCTAGCTCCATTTTTTTCTCAAGATTGCTTTGGGTACTCAGCATCTTTTGTGTCTCCATACAGATTTATGGCTTAATTCTGTGAAAAATGCCATTGGAAATTTGATAGGCATTGGATTGAATATGTAGATTGCCTTGGGTAGTATAGTCATTTTGACCATATTGATTCTTCCAATCCAAGAACATGGTATATCTTTCCATCTGTTTGTGTCATCTTTGATTTCTTTCATCAGCATATTAGTTTATAGAGTATAGATATTTGCCTCCTTAGATAGGTTTATTCCTAGGTATTTTATTATTTTTGATGAGATGGCAAATGAGATTGTTTCTTTAATTTCTCTTTCTGATTTTTCATTTTAAGCATGTAGAAATGCAAGGGATTTCTGTGTATTAATTTTGTCCTACAACTTTACCAATTCATTAGTGTCTTCTAGTAGTTTTCTGGTAGCATCTTTAGGGTTTTCTATGTATATATCATGCCATCTGCAAACAGTGACAGTTTTACTTCTTCTTTTCCAATTTGGATTCCCTTTATTTCCTTTTCTTCTTTGATTGTCGTGGCTAGGACTTCCAAAACTATGTTGAATAAAAGTGACAACAGTGTACATCCTTGTCTTGTTCCTGATTTTAGATGAAATGCTTTCAGCTTTTTTTTTCTTTTTTTTTTTTTGGAGTATGGTGTTAGCTGTAGGTTTGTCAGATATGGGCTTTATTATGTTGAGGTATGTTCCCTGTATGCCCACTTTCTGGAGAGTTTTTATTATAAAATCATTTTGAATTTTGTCAAAAGGTTTTTCTGCACCTATAGAGATGATTATATGGTTTTTATTCTTCAATTTATTTATGTAGTGTATCACACTGATTGATTTGTGGATATTGAAAAAATCTTGTATCTCTGAGATAAATCCCACTTGATTATGGTGTATGATTCTTTTAATGTGTTGTTGGATTCAGGTTGTTAGTATTTTGTTGAGGATTTTTGTGTCTATGTTCATCATTGATATTGGCCTGTAATTTTCTTCTTCTGTGATATCTTTGGTTTTGGCATCAGGGAGATGGTGGCCTCATAGAATGAGTATAGGAGTTTTCCTTCTTTTGAGATTTTTTGGAATAGTTTCAGAAGGATAGGTGTAACCTTTTCTGTAAATGTTTGATAAAATTAGACTGTGAAGCCATCTGGTCTTGTACTTCTGTTTATTGGAAGTGATTTAATCACAGTTTCAATTTCAGTACCTGTGATTGGTCTGTTCATATTTTCTATTTCTTCCTGGTTCAGTCTTGGGAGATTGCACCTTTCTAAGAATTTGTCCATTTCTTCTAGGTTGTCCATTTATTGGCATATAGTTGCTTGTAGTAGTCTCTTATGATCCTTTGTATTTCTGTGGTGTCCATTGTAACTTTTCCTTTTTTCTTTTCTAATTTTATTGATTTGAGTCCTCTCCCTGATTTTGTTGATGAGTCTGGCTAAAGTTTTATCAATTTTGTTTATCTTCTCAAAGAACCAGCTTTTGGTTTCATTGATCTTTGCTATTGTTTCCTTTATCTCTGTTTCATTTATTTCTGCTCTGATATTTATGATTTCTTTCTTTCCACTAAGTTTGGGTTTTGTTTGTTTTTCTTTCTCTAGTTGCTTTAGCTGTAAGTTTAGGTTGTTTATTTGAGTTATTTCTTGTTTCCTGAGGTAAGATTGTATTGCTATAAACCTCCCTCTTAGAACTGCTTTTGCTGTGTCCTATAGGTTTTGGATTGATGTGTTTTGTTGTCATTTGTCTCTAGGTAATTTTTGATTTCCTCTTTGATTTATTCAGTGATCCATTGGTTATTTAGTAACAAATTTTTTAGCCTACATGTGTTTGTGTTTTTTAGTTTTTTTCCTGTATTTGATTTCTAATCTCATAGCATTGTGGTCAGAAAAGATGCTTGATAAGTTATAAATTTTCTTAAATTTATTTAGGCATGATTTATGACCAAACATTTGATCTATCCTAGAGAGTGTTCCATGTGCACTTGTTAAGAAATTGTGTTCTGCTGCTTTCAGATGGAATGTTCTATAAATATCAATTAAGTCTTTCTGGTATAATGTGTCATTTAAGGTGTGTGTTTCCTTACTAATTTTCTGTCTGGGTGATCTGTCCATTAGTGTAAGTGGGGTGTTAAAGCCCCCCACTATTATTGTATTACTGTCAATTTACCCTCTTATGACTGTTAGCATTTGCCTTATATATTGCTCTGCCCCTATGATGGGTACATAGATATTTACCATTGTTATATCTTCTGCTTGGATTGATCCCTTGATCATTATGTAGTGCCCTTCCTTGTCTCTTGTAATAGTCTTTATATTGAAGTCTATTTTGTCTGATAAATGTATTGCTACTGCAGCTTTCTTTTGATTTCCTTTTGCATGGAAGACCATTTTCCATCCCTTCACTTTCAATCTGTTTGATTCTCTAGATCTGAACTGGGTCTCTTGTAGACAGCATATATACAGGTCTTTTTTTGTATCCATTCAGCCAGTGTATGACTTCTGGTTGGAGCATGTAATCCATTTATATTTAAGGTAATTATCAAATGTATGTTCTTATTGCTAATTTGTTAATTGTTTTGCATTCATTTTTGTAGCTGTTTTTCCTTCCCTTCTTCTTTGTCTTGTTGTCTTGTGATTTGATAACTAACTTCAGTGTTGTGTTTAGATTCTGTTTCTTTTTTATGTGTGTATCTATTGTAGATTTTTGGTTTGTGGATACCATGTTTTGATATAACAGTCTTTGTATAAGCAATTTTTTTAAGTTCCTTGCCTTTTTATTTCAAATACATTACTAATAGCCTGCATTTGTGCTCTCCTCTTCTCAAAATTGCTGGTTTTGATATCATATTTTTGTGCAGATTATTTCCTAACTTTATTATATGTTTGCCTTTACCAGTGAGCTTTTCCATTCATAATTTTTTTTTGTTTCTAGTTGTGACCCTTTTTTCCTGCCTAGAGAAATTCTTTTAGCCTTTGTTATAAAGCTGGTCTGGTGGTGCTGAATTCTTTTGGCTTTTGCTTGTCTGTAAAACTTTTGATTTCTCCATTGAACCTGAATGAAAGCCTTGCTGGGTGGTATAGTCTTCATTTTAGGTTCTTCCCTTTCATCACTTTAAATATATCATACTACTCCCTTCTGGCCTGAAGAGTTTCTGCTGAAAAATCAGATGATAACCTTATGGGAGTTCCCTTGTCCCCTTGTATGTTATTTGTTTATTTTCCCTTGTTGCTTTTAATATTCTTTTCTTTGTCTTTAGTTTTTGCCAATTTGATTATTATGTGTCTCAGCATGTTCTTCCTTGGTTTATCCTTCTTGGGACTCTCTGTGCTTCCTGGACTTGGATGACTGTTTCCTTTCCCATGTAAGGGAAATTTTCATCATCTCTTCAAATATTTTCTCAGGTCCTTTTCTTTCTCTTCTCCTTCTGGTACCCCTAATTAGCACTCACCAGAGCCACTGATGCCAGTGTTCCTGTCCCCACAATGAGCCACAGCCACCCCCTGCCTCTGCAGGGTACCCTCTAACACTAGCAGGCAAGTCCGACCCAGTCACTTATGAGGTCATTGCTTTTTTCCCTATGTCCTGTTGTGCACGAGACCTTGTTTGTGCTCTCCAAAAGTGGAGTTTCTGATTCTCCCAGTCCTGTGGAATACCTGCGGTCAAACCCCACTGGCCTTCAAGCTCTCTGGGAAGCTCCTGCTCCTATTGCCAGACCCCCAGACTGTAGAGCTCAACGTGGGGCTCAGAACTTTTGCTCCTGTGGGAGAACTTCTGTGGTATAATCATTTTCCAGTTTGCGGGTCGCCCACCCAGTGTGTATGGGATTTGATTTTATCACAGTTGTGCCCCTCCTACCATCTCACTGTGACATCTTCTTTGTCTTTGGAAGTAGGGTATCTTTTCTGGTAGGTCCCAGCATTTTTCTGTTAGTGGTTGTTTAGCAGTTAGTTGTGATTTTGGTGTTTCTGTAAGAATGGGTGGGCTCACATCCTTCTACTCCACCATCTTGCCTCCTTCTCCTAATTTATTTGTATTTGTCTGAGTGGACTCTGATGTCCAAAAAGCAGACACCCCAGGTATGAGTAAATCATATACCAGTTATAGTGCTGCATCCCACTGATTCCCAGATCCAATGGGCAAAAATATCAAAGGTTCCTGGACTTAAGCAAGCCACTTCTCCTAGCAGGCCATATTGCCCATTATGTCAAGGGAGTTGAGGGTGAGGAACACATCAACATCTGGTTGCCTCCAAGAAGCATTAAGTCTAAATTCTTTTAGACCAAGGGAAATCAACTCAGTCAGTGGATTCTAGCAGACAAAATGTCAGATTGCTTATCCTATTATTCCAGGTTAATACTGCAAAAGCACTAGAGGCTTCTCACTTTTGACCTTCAGTGATCTTATTTACAATCAACCAGGTGTTCATGGGTCACACCAACTAACTGAAATTAATCCATTAATTCTGTAAAATAAAATCACTAGAGCTAATTATAATTTAAATGTAATATTTTCCTCTAAATTCAAATTATTTCATAATATGAAAGTGCCATGATATTGTTTATTATTTAAGGTTTAGAGGTATAAGCACAACTTTGAAATGGTTTGGTGATCAAAGAGAAGTTCTGCCATATGGTAGTTTTTGCTTCAAGGGCCCTTGTTGCTACAAAGTTGATAATATCAAAGGTTCTTTGATACAGACTCCTAAAAGGATCTCAACATCAACATCAGCCCACTTCTCCCTTATTGCATGTTCCCTGCCATAATGTCAGGATATTTGAGTCAGAGCTTTTGTTGGGGAGAATGTGTGTTGACAGTTATTGATTCATAAGTCAGTATGATTGTTGCTTTACAGACTATTGCCATTTTCATGCCAGGCACTGTGCTAGGGTCAGAGTATAAAAAAAAATATGTTAGATACCATTCCTCATTTGTAGTAAAAATACAAAATTACTCATGCTCAATTTCAACTTGATATATGCAATATGTGTGCATTTGAGGTTGTTCACAAAGTGTGAACTTACATAGACTTAAAAACAAACAAAACATAAAGTCATAGAAGAAAAGGTTAATTACTAAATCCAGAAATCAAACTTCAGTTTTTACTTAATATTTCTCCTTTAGTTATTAGGTGTGTTTTTACTCTAACACATATTTGATTTTCAACAGGTCTTCTTTTAATTAAACATTTTTATTTTGAGATAATTTTAGATTTATATACAGTTGTAAGAAATTATACACATCTCATGTACCTGTAATCAAATTTTACCACCATACAAAACTATAGTAGAATATCAAAACAAGTATACTGACTTTGACACAGTCAGTATGGGGAACATTTTCATCACTACAAGGATCCCACAAGTTGCTCTTCTATAGCTACAATCACTTCCCTCTCACCCACTCCCTCACTAACACCTGGCAGGCAACAATTTCTTCACTTCTATTGTTTTGTCATTTCAAGTATGTTATATACATGAACTCATACAGTATGTAACATTTTGGAACCGGATTTTTCACTTTGCACAGTTTTCTGGAAAGTCACAGTTCGTATCTTTTTATTGATGAATAGTGTTCTATGGTATGGATGCATCATAGATTGCTTTTTCCAGGTTTATTGAGATATAATTGATATACAACATTGTGTAAGTCTACGGTGTACAGCATGATGATTTAATACAGGTATACACTGAGAAGTGATTATCACAGTAACGTTAGTTACATTCTTCACCTCGTATATTTACCATTTATTGTTGTTGCTGTTGTCATTATGATGAAAACATTTAAAATCTACTTTTCTGCAACTTTTAAGTATACAATACAGCATTATTAACTATAGTCACCATATTATACATAAGATACCCAGAATTATTTATTTTATAATTGGAAGTTTATAGCCTCTGACCCACAGCTCCATTATCTCCCTGGCTCCAGCCCAGACCCTGGCAACAACGATTTTACCCTTTGATTCAATGAGTTCAGCTTTTTTTGATTCTACATGTTAGTGAGATAATACAGTTTTTGTTTTTCTCTGTCCAACTTATTTCACTCAGCATAAGGTCCTCAGGTGGTATCCATGTTGTTGTAAATGACAAAATTTCCAACTTTTTCTATGGCTGAAAAATATTCTTCTGTGTGTGTCTGTCCCTGTGCTCCACATTCTTTTTTATCCATTCATCAGTTGATAGATATTTAGGTTGTTTCCATCTCTTGGCTTTTGTGAATAATGCTGCAATGAACATGGTAGTGCAGATATATCTATGAGATCCTAATTTCATTTCCTTTGGATAAATACCTAGAAATGGGATTGCTGTATCATATAGTATTTATATTTTTAATTTTTTGTATGATGTCTATACTATTTTCCATAGTGTCTTTACCAATATATGTTCCCACCAAGGTTCTCCTTTTCTCATATTCTCATCAGTATTTGATATCTCTTGTCTTTTTGATAACAACCATTCTACCAGGTGTGCAGTGATAGCTTAGTGTGATTTTGATTTACATTTTCCTGATGATTAGTGATAAACCTTTTCATGTACTATTTGATCATTGTATGCCTTCTTTGGGAAAATGGTAATTTCACATTACTAATGATGTTGATGTTGAACATTTTTCACATGATTATTTGCCATGTGGATATCCTCTTACATAAAATATCTTCATGTGTTCTTCCCATTTTCTAATTTGAATTTGGTTTTGTCTTTTTTGCTGACATTGTAGTTTTGTTCTATTTTGTTTAGTTTTTCATATCCTAGATGCTAGGTAGATGTAGCTTTGAAATATTTTTTCCCTGAAAATAGTTTGGCTTTTCATATACTTAGTGGGGTATTTTATAGATTAAAAGTTTGTAATTTGCTGAAGTACAATTTATTAAATTTTCCTATATATATTGTGAAATTTGGTGTCAAATCTAAGAAATATTTGCCTAGCCTAGAACACAAATATTGTCTATGCTTTTTCAAAGGTTTCATAGTTTTAAGTTATAAATTTAAGTTGCAGTCAATATTTATTTAACATTATAAAGCATGGGACCTAAGATAAGTTTGTTCTTGTTGTTTTTCTCCTCTATAGATATCCAATTAATTTTCCACCTTTGTCAAAAATCAAGCATATTTGTGTGGATCAATTTTTAGCTCTGTCTTCAGTTCCATTGATTTATATGCCTATCCTTTCTCCAATGAAACAGTCTTGAGTTTTATAGCTATACAATAAAGCTTCGAATAGTGTAGACTAATTCTTTTCACATTATCATTTTTTCTCAAAATTTATTTTAGCTATTCTATTTCATTTCCTGTTCCCTATAAGTGTTAGAGTATCTACAACAAATCATGTTGCAATTTTAATATTAATTGAATTAAACCTGCATATCAATCTTTACCATATGCAGTTTTCCAATTCATAAACATGAAATATATCTCAATTTGTTTAGATCGTCTTTGTTTACCTTTATCAAGGTTGGGCAGTTTCAGCTTCCAAATACTACACATATTTTGATTGATTCACATCTAAGTTTTCTTTATTTTTTTCAGGCAATTGTAAATATATTGCATTTTTAATTTTGTTATACATGTCTTCACTGATTCTACATAAAAATAAGAATTATTTGTGTATGTTTATCTTGTATCCTGTCAACTTGCTAAAATAACTTTTTAGTTTTAAGATTTTTCTAAAAATAGCTTGGAATTTTCTATATAGACAATCATGTCATCTGCAAAAATTGAGAATTTTTTCCTTCGTATCTGACCTGTATGATCCTCATTTCCTTTTCTTAACTTACAACACTGTTTACAAATTCTAGCACTATATTGAGTAATAAAAATTTAGAGTAGACAAATTTATATTCTTTATGAGTCTTATTGGGTAAGCATTCAGTCTTAGATTATTAAGAATAATAACATTTGTAGGTGTTTTGTTTGTTATTTTTGTTGTTTTGTCGATGCTCTATATCAAATTGAGGAAGTTTCCTTTGTTACTCTATTTCTGAGAATTTTTATCAGGAATGGATGCTGAGTTTTGTCAAATGTCTTGTGTATGGATTGATGTGATCATGTGTTTCTTCTCTTTAGCCTGTTAATATGGTGGATCACTTTGACTGACATTGAGTGAATTGTAGTAGAGTGTGCTTTTTAATGAATTGTAAAAATTGACAACTTGAGTGGTTATATCTATGTGTGTAGATTTGTTTCTACTATTCCCTAATTATTATTTTTTTAATGTCTATGGGGCCTATAGTGATATCCTCTATTTCATCCCTGATATTGGTAAATTGTGTTTTCTTTCTATTTTTCTTAATCAATTTTTTTTAGTGTGTCAATTTTATTGCTTTCAAAGAAACATCTCTTTGTTTCATTAGCTTTTTTTCTACAGTTTTGTCTTTTCAATTTTATTGATTTATGTTCTTATCTTTATTGTTCCCCTCCTTCTGCTTCATTTGGGTTTATTTTGCTTTTTTTATAGAGTTTTGGTCATTGTTCTAGGTATTATATAATCTGTATATAACCTACCACAGCGTAGTGATTTTATCATTTTATGTATTTGAGTGTAGTTTAGAAATTTTATCTCTCTTATTATTTATCCTCTCTTATTTGTAACATTAATGAGTTAAATATTTCTTTTCCATATATTTAGATACACATCAGACATTCAATGTTTTCTTCAAATTTCAAACATAAGTTAGAAAATTCAAGAAGAGAAGGAAAGTCTGCTGTGATTACCTATATTTTTTTCTTTTGTTTACCTATATTTTTGCTTGCTTGCTTTCATTGTGATATCCCTAATGTTATGTGTTAATGCTGACCATGATCAGCTGATATAGAAGGGCATACAAAAAGAGGCATAAATTCTTATGTAAACAACTATACCAGGAGGAACCTAAAGGAAAATGCAATTCAAATTTACCAATTGTTTTTCTATGTAGAAAAAGTGGTTGGAATCCTGACTTGAGCTTGAACAATCAGTTGGACATTCAATAAAGCCTGGGTTTGGAATTAAGTGTATGAGTTTATTTCATTTACATCATTCTATCATTGATATGGCAGATTCTGTTACTACATTAAAATTCCAGTTAACTGTCACATTTCAAGAAAAGTGTTTAAACGTTATGTTTAGTGAAGTGGATTATGTCAGAGCTATAACATTTCTTTTTTTAAACATAATACTCCCAAGAGAACTTGTTAGGATTTATTTCCACAGTGTAAAAATGTGCATTCTAAAATATGTCATTTCAATATATAGTGAGGGATTTTCATTCTCACATTCATACCTCTGTAAAAATCTTAAATTGTCAGTTTACTTAGGAAGTTGGAAAACACTTTTCTTTTAAATTTAGGATGCTTAATTGGATGCCAATCTCTTAAATTCCTTGAATCTTTAGCTTCTTAATAAAAATCTGTGCAACATAATTTGGAAAGAAAAACTATGCACACATTATCCTACTTATAAAGAATAATAGTGGATACCAAAGAAATTAATTCATATAATTTATAATTTATTCATATAAATTGGTAATTTATATATACCAATTAAGATATCTCTCCATCTCAGTGAGTTTAATGCTTATATATTATAAAGCATATTTTTCAAAAAATAAAGCATATTTTTCACTTATTGGTATATGTACCTCCAGTAATGTCATTTGTTAACATGATAACTATTGGTAGAAAATCTTGCCCTTTAAAATATAATGATAATTATCTGTAATTAGCAGTATATATATTTTGTTTGCAATTTGTATTATGATATTATTTCAACCTTATGGAAAAATATCAGAAATAGAATACAAGGAACTTTCATATATAGTCTTTACCCAGCTTCACTCTTTGTTTAAACTTTTCCCCAATTGCTTTATAATTTTTAATAAACATGTATATGAAATTTATTCTGAGCCTTTTGATAGTAGATTGGAGATACAGTGCCCCTTTATTCCAAAATACATTAGCAAGTATTTCCTATATAACCAAAGAACTGTTAATAAAACATGGAAATTTTATCTGGATACAATACTATTTAATCTATATTTCATATTGAATTTTTTCAGTTGTCCCAGTAATATTCTTGGCAGTCTACTGTAAAGAGAAATATCTTTTCTCCAATTATTTATTGATTTGTTCATTTATATCAGTATGAATTTATGTTCTTATTGTATTGAATCAGTTACAACTTGTTACTATCCTCATTTATTTTGAAGCTGAAATTGTCCTAGAGTTAGCCCGCTGGGGATTTTTTTAAGTTGACTGTTATGATCTTACGATATGACTTTCATTCTTTGAGTTTTCCTTACTTGCTCTTGCCACAAGGTGCTCCAACATTTTCTAAAAATAGTTTTTGGTTTTTTGTTTATGTTTTTATTTTTATTTTAGGCATTCTAGTAGGTGTGTGGTAGCACATTATAAATATAATTTGCATTTGACTGATGATCCCATGGGCTTACTGACTATATGAATATCTTCTTTTGGAAAATGTATTTTTCAAGTTTTTTTACATTTTAAATTACTATGTTATTGAGTTGTAAGAATTCTTTATACTGCCTACAAATTCTTTGTAAAAATTTCCTTTTAATCTATGATTTGTCTATTTATTTTCTGACATATGTTATGCAAAAAGTTATTAATATTGGTGAAGTCTAATTTATTTTTCTTTTAATTTCTTCTTTGGTTATTGCTTTCTACTTATTTTCTCAAAAACCTTTGCTCCCTAAAAATCACAAAGATATACACTTATATTCTCTTCTAAAGCTTACTACTGTTAATTTTTACATTTATGCCTATGATCTGTTTTAAATCAATATTTCTGTATTTGTGTATGGTGTGAAATTTTAATTCTTTATATTTTTTTACATATGGATATCTAGCACAATTATTATAAGGCTTCCTTTGTTGAAATTACCTTTGCGACTGGTCAAATATAAATTACTGTAAATATAATTTTGTCATTGGTTTTGCTTATGGTTTTTTGTTTGTTTGTTTGTTGCCTTACTTTACTGTGAAAAATCTATACTAAAATGTTGAATAGAAGTGATGAGTGAACATCTTTGTCATGTTCCCCTTTGTCAGGAATAAAAAGTTAAATATTTCACCCTTACATATGATGCAGGTATAGCTTTTTAAAAAGATACTGTTTATGAGATTTAGGAAGTTCAATTGTACACTTAGATTGCTGACATATTTTATTTTAAAAACTACTTTATTTTGTAAAATGGTTTTTCTGCTTTAGATGAGATAAAACTATTTTTCAATTACTCTGTTAATATGGTGAGATACATTAACTATTTTATCTAATGTGGAATAAACCTATTGTCATACATTTTGGGTTTTATAAAATGTTACAATAAATTTATAAATAATCTATCTTCCCTTTTTTCTGGTAAACCTGTCATTATTTATGTCATTATGCACCACATATAATATTTTCTCTAACCAATCTCAAGGATTCCTCTTATTTTTCTTTTTCTTTTTATTATTTTACATCTTTATTGGAGTATAATTTCCTTACAATGTTCTGTTAGTTTCTGCTGTATAACAAAGTGAATCAGGTATATGTATATATATATATCCTTATATCCCCTCACTCCCACCCTCCCTATCCACCCTCCTAAGTGGTCACAAAGCACCGAGCTGATCTCCCTGTGCTATGCGGCTGCTTCTCACTAGCTATCTATTTCGCATTTGGTAGTATATATATGTCAATGGTACTCTCTCACTTCATTTCAGCTTCCCCTTCCCCCTCACCATGTCCTCAAGTCCATTCTCTACATCTGCATCTTTATTGTTGTCCTGTGCCTAGGTTCATCAGAACCTTTTTTTTTTCATTCCATAATATATCTTAGCATACAGTACAAGTTTTTTCTCTTTCTGAATTACTTCATTCAGTGTGACAGACTCAAGGTCCATCTACCTCACTACAAATAACTAAATTTCGTTTATTTTTATGGCTAATATTCCAATGTATATATGAGACACATCTTCTTTATCCATTCATCTGCCAATGGACACTTAGGTTGTTTCCATGTCCTGGCTATTGTAAATAGTGCTGCAGTGAACATTGTGGTACATGTCTCTTTTTGAATTATAGTTTTCTCAAGGTTTATGCCCAGTAGTTGGATTGCTGGGTCATATGACAGTTCTATTTTTAATTTTTTAAGGAACCTCCATACTGTTCTCCATAGTGGCTGTATCAATTTACATTCCCACCAACAGTGCAAGAAGGTTCCCTTTTCTCCACGCCCTCTCCAGCATTTATTGTTTGTAGATTTTTTGATGATGGCCATTCTGACTGGTGTGAGGTGATACCTCATTGTAGTTTTGATTTTCATTTCTCTAATAATTAGTGATGTTGAGCATCTTTTCATGAGTTTGTTGTAAATATGTATATCTTCTTTGGAGAAATGTCTATTTAGGTCTTCCACCCTTTTGTGGATTGGGTTGTTTGTATTTTTGATATTAAGCTGCATGAGCTGCTTGTATATTTTGGAGATTAATCCTTTGTCAGTTGCTTCATTTGCAAATATTTTCTCCCATTCTGAGGGTTGTCTTTTCGTCTTGTTTATGGTTTCCTTTTCTGTGCAAAAGCTTTTAAGTTCAATTAGTTCCCACTTGTCTATTTTTTATTTTATTTCCATTACTCAAGGAGGTGGGTCAAAAAGGATCTTGCTGTGATCTCTGTCACAGAATGTTCTGCCTATGTTTTCCACTGATAGTTTTATAGTGTCTGGCCTTACATTTGGGTCTTTAATCCATTTTGAGTTTATTTTTGTGTATGATATTAGAAAGTGTTATAATTTCATTCTTCTGCATGTAGCTGTCCAGTTTTCCCAGCACAACTTACTGAAGTGGGTGTCTTTTCTCCATTGTATATTCTTGCTTACATTGTTAAAAATAAGGTGACCATATGAAGTGGGTTTATCTCTGGGTTTTCTATCCTGTTCCATTGATCTATATTTCTGTTTTTGTGCCAGTACCATACTGTCTTGATCACTGTAGCTTTGTAGTATAGTCTGAAGTCAGGGAGCCTGATTCCTCCAGCTCCATTTTTCTTTCTCAAGATTGCTTTGGCTATTCAGATTCTTTTGTGTTTCCATACTAATTGTAAAATTTTTTGCTCTAGTTCTGTGAAAAATACCATTGGTAATTTGATAGGGGATTGCATTGAATCTGTAGATTAGATTGGGAAGTACAGTCATTTTCACAATATTGATTCTTCAAATCCAAGAACATTGTATATCTCTCCATCTGTTTGTGTCTTCTTAGACTTTTTTCATCAGTGTCTTATAGTTTTCTGAGTACAGGTCTTTTACAACCCTAGGTAGGTTTATTCCTAAGTATTTTATTCTTTTTTTGCAGTGGTGAATGTGATTGTTTCTTTGACTTCTCTTTCTGACCTTTTGTTGTTAATGTATAGGAATGCAAGAGATTTCTGAGCATTAATTTTGTATCCTGCAACTTTAATAAATTCATTGATTAGCTCTAGTAGTTTTCTGGTAGTATCTTTAGGATTCCTTATATATAGTATCATGTCATCTGCAAACAGTAACAGTTTCACTTCTTTTCCAATTTGTATTCTTTTTATTTCTTTTTCCTCTCTGATTGCTGTGGCTAAAACTTCTTTCAAAACTGTGTTGAATAAAAGTGGCGAGAGTGTACATCCTTGTCTTGATCCCGATCTTAGAGGAAATGCTTATTATATTTTCACCATTGAGAATGATGTTGTCTGTGAGTTTGTCATATATGGCCTTTATTATGTTGAAGTAGGCTCCCTCTATGTTCACTTTCTGGAGAGTTGCTATTATAAAAGTGTGTTGAATTTTGTCAAAAAAATTTTCTACATTTATTGAGATTATCACATGTCTTTTATCTTTCAGTTTGTTAATATGGTGTATCGCATTGATTGATTTGCATATATTGAAGAATCCTTGCATTCCTGGGATAAATCTCACTTGGTCATTGTGTATGATCCTTTTAATGTGCTGTTGGATTATGTTTGCTAGTATTTTGTTGAGGAATCTTGTATCTATATTCTCCAGGGATATTGGCCTGTAATTTTGTTTTTTGTGTGAAATCTTTTTCTGGTTTTGGTATCAGGGTGATGGTGGCCTTGTACAAAGAGTTTTGGAGTGTTCCTCCCTCTGTTATATTTTGGAAGAGTTTGAGAAGGATAGGTGTTAGCTCTTCTCTAAATGTTTGATAGAATTCACCTGTATAGCCATCTGGTCCTGGGCTTTGTTTGTTGGAATAATTCTAATCACAGTTTCAATTTCAGTGCTTGTGACTGGTCTATTCGCATTTGCTGTTTCTTCCTGGTTCAGTATTGGAAGGTTGTACTATTCTAAGAATTTGTCCATTTATACCAGACTGTCCATTTTATTGGCATATAGTTTTTTGTAGTAGTCTCTCATCCTTTGTATTTCTGCAGTGTCAGTTGTTACTTCTTATTCATTTCTAATTCTTTTGATTTGAGTCTTCTCCCTTTTTTTTTCTGATGAGTCTGGCTAATGGTTTATCAGTTTTGTTTACCTTCTCAGAGAACACGCTTTTGGGCTTCCCTGTTGTGCAGTGGTTGAGAATCTGCCTGCTAATGCAGGGGACACGGGTTCAAGCCCTGGTCTGGGAGGATCCCATGTGCCACGGAGCAACTAGGCCCGTGAGCCACAACTACTGAGAGTACACGTCTGGAGCCTGTGCTCCGCAACAAGAGAGGCTGCGATAGTGAGAGGCTCATGAACTGCAATGAAGAGTGGCTCCTGCTTGCCACAACTAGAGAAAGCCTTCACACAGAAATGAAGACCCAACACAGCAAAAATAAATTAGTAAATTAAAAAACTCCCACACTCAACATCGTCTTAAAAAAAAAAAGAACAAGCTTTTAGTTTTATTGATCTTTCCTATTGTTTCCTTCATTTCTTTTTCATTTATTTCTGATCTGATTTTTATGATTTCTTTCCTTCTGGTAACTTTGGGTTGTTTTTGTTCTTCTTTCTCTAATTGCTTTAGATATAAAGTTAGGTCGTTTATTTGACATTTTTCTTGATTCTTGAGGTAGGATTGTATTGCTATAAACTTCCCTCTTTGAATTGCTTTTGCTGCATCCCATAAGTTTTGGGTCATCGTGTTTTCATTGTAATTTTTTCTAGGTATTTTTTGATTTCTTCAGTGATCTCTTGGTTATTTAGTAGTGTATTGTTTAGTATCCATGTGTTGGTATTTTTTACAGTTTTTTTTCCCTGTAATTGATATCTAGCCTCATAACAGTCTGTTTGGAAAAGATACTTGATATGATTTCAATTTGCTTAAATTTACCAAGGCTTGATCTGTGACACAAGATATGATGTCTCCTGGAGAATGTTCTGTGTGCACTTGAAAAGAGTGTATTCTCTTGTGTTTGGTTGGAATGTCCTGTAAATATCAATTAAGTCCCTCTAGTCTAATATGCCATTTAAAGCTTGCGCTTCCCTATTTATTTTCTGTTTGGATGCTCTGTCCATTAGTGTAAGTGGGGTGTTAAACTCTCCTACTATTATTGTGTTACTGTCAATTTCCCCTTTTAGGGCTGTTAGTATTTGCCTTATGAATTAAGGTGCTGCCATGTTGGGTGCATAAATATTTACAATTGTTAAGTCTTCTTGAATTGATCCCTTGATCATTATGTAGTGTCCTTCTTTGTCTCTTATAATAGTCTTTATTTTAAAGTCTATTTTGACTGATATGAGTATTGCTACTCCAGCTTTATTTTGATTTCCATTTGCATGGAATATCTTTTTTCCATCCCATCACTTTCAGCCTATGTATCCTTAGGTCTGAAGTGGGTCTCTTGTAGACAGCATATATATATAGGTCTTGTTTTTGGATCCATTCAGCCAGTCTATATCTTTTGTTGGGAGTATTTAATCCATTTATATTTAAGGTAATTATCAATATGTATGTTCCTCTTACCATTTTCTTAATTGTTTTGGTTCTGTTTTTGTAGGTCTTTTTCTTCTCTTCTGTTTCCCACCTAAAGAGATTCCCTTAGCATTTGTTGTAAAGCTGGTTTTGTTGTGCTGAATTATCTTAATTTTTACTTGTGTGTAAAGGCTTTAATTTCTCTATCAGATCTGAATGAAATACTTGCTGGGTAGAGAAATCTTGGTTGCAGTTTTTTTCCCTTTCATCACTTTAAATATGTCCTGCCAATCCCTTCTAACTTGCAGAATTTCTGCTGAAAGATCAACTGGTAACCTTATGGGGATTGCCCTGTATATTATTGGTTGCTTTCCCCTTGCTGCTTTTAATATTTTTTCTTTGTATTAATTTTTGATAGTTTGATTAATATGTGTCTTGTCATGTTTCTCCTTGTGTTTATCCTGTGTGGTAGTCTGTGCTTCTTGGACTTGATTGACTATTTCCTTTCCCACGTTAGGGAAGTTTTCAACTATAATCTCTTCAAATATTTTCTCACACACTTTCTTTTTCTCTTCTTCTTTTCGGACCCGTATAATTGAATGTTGATGCATTTAATGTTGTCCCAGAGGTCTCTGAGACTGTCCTCAATTCTTTTCATTCTCTTTTCTGTATTCTGCTCTGAAGCAATTATTTCCACTGTTTTATCTTCCAGGTCACTCATCCGTTCTCCTGCCTAAGTTATTCTGCTATTGATTCCTTCTAGAGTATTTTTAATTTATTTATTGTGTTGTTCATCATTTTGCTCTTTAGTTCTTATAGGTCCTTGTTAAATGTTTCTTGTATTTTCTCCATTCTATTTGTGAGATTTTGGATCACCTTTACTATCATTACTCTGAATTCTTTCTCAGATAGACTGCCTATTTCTTCTTCATTTGTTTGTTCTGGTGAGTTTTTACCTTGCTCCTTTATCTGCTGCATATTTCTCTGTCTTCTCATTTTGTTGAACTTACGGTGTTTGGGGTCTCCTTTTTGCAGGCTGCACCTTCATATTTCCTCTTATTTCTGGTGTCTGCCCCCAGTGGTTGAGGTTTATTCAGTGTCTTATGTAGGCTTCCTGGTGGGTGGGACTGGTGCCTGTGTTCTGGTGGGTGTGGCTGGATATTGTCACTCTGGTGGGTGTGATCATGTCTTTTGGTGGGTTTTGGTGTGTCCATGTACTTAGTATGACTTTAGGCAACCTGTCTGTTAATAGGTGTGGTTGTGTTCCTGTCTTGCTAGTTGTTTGGCATGGGGCATCCACCAGTGGAGACTGTTGGCCATTGGGTGTAGCTGGGTCTTAGTGTTGAGATGGAGCTCTCTGGGAAAGCTCTCACTGATTAATATTACATGGGGATGGGAGGTATCTAGTGGTCCAATGTCCTGGACTCAGCTTTCCCACCTCAGAGGCTCAGGCCCAACACACATCCAGAGCACCAAAATCCTGACAGCCACATGACATGAGCGAAAAGGAAGAAAAAAAAAAGAATCAAAACAAATGACAAAAAACCCCAAACAGACAGAGTCCAAAAACAAATGGTAAAAGCAAAACTAAACAGACAAAAACACACAAAGAAACATACACACACACTCACAAAAAAAGAGGAAAAAATAAAGTAAGAGAACAACCAAACCAATAAACAAACTCACAAATGAAAACAAACACTAAAAACTAAACTAAGGTCTTCTACAAGCATTCAGAAGACATTCACATCATTTCATGTGTTTGTCAACAAACACATGAAAGGATGCTCAATGTCACTAATAATTAGAGAAATGCAAATCAAATCTACAATGAGGTATCACCTCACACCAGTGAGAATGGTCATCATCAAAAATCTACAAACAGTTAATGTTGGAGAGGGTGTGGAGCAAAGGCAACCCTCTTGCACTGCTGGTGGGAATGTAAACTGATACAGCCACTATGGAGAACAGTATGGAGGTTCCTTAAAAAATTAAAAATAAAACTACCATACGACCCAGCAGTCCCACTCCTGGGCATATACCCTGAGAAAACCATAATTTAAAAAGAGTCATGTACCACAATGTTTATTGAAGCTCTATTTACAATAGCCAGGACATGGAAGCAACTTAAGTGTCCATCAACACATGAATGGATAAAGAAGATGTGACACATATATACAATGGAATATTACTCAGCCATAAAACGAAATGAAAATGTGTTATTTGCAGTGAGGTGGATGGACCTGGAGTCTGTCATACAGAGCGAAGTAAGTCAGAAAGAGAAAACCAAATACCATATGCTAACACATATATATGGAACCTAAAAAAAAAAAAAAAGTCCTGAAAAACCTAGGGACAGGACAGGAATAAAGATGCAGATATAGAGAATGGACTTAAGACACAGGGAAGGGGAAGGGTAAGCTGGGATGAAGTGAAAGAGTGACATAGTGGCATGGACAGATATACACTACCAAATGTAAAATAGAAAGCTAGTGGAAGCAGCCACACAGCACAGAGAGATCAGCTCGGTGCTTTGTGACCACCTAGAGGGGTGGGATAAGGAGGGTGGGAGGAAGACACAAGAGGGAGGAGATATAGGGGTATATGTATATGTATAGCTGGTTTACTTTGTTATAAAGCAGAAACTAACAAAAAAACAAACAAAAAAAAACTAAACTAAGATAAACAAAAAACCAAAAACAAATCAAATGCAAAAAGCAAACCCGAAGTTTACTGTGGCCTCCGAATTCCACTGCCTCAATTTTGTGAACACTCATTGTCTATTCAGGTATTCCATAGATGCAAGGTTTATCAAGCCAGTTGCGGGTACTTAATCCACTGCTTCTGAGGCTGCACAGAGAGATTTCCCTTTGTCTTGTTTGTTCACACAGCTCCTGGCGTTCAGCTTTGGTTTTGGCCCCACCTCTGCATGTAGGCTGCCCTCAAGCATCTCTTCCCTGCCCTGACCTGAGGGGGTTAAAGCAGCTGCTGATTAAGGCTCTCTTGTTCATTCTGGCTAGGGAGAGGGAGGGGTACGATAATCATAACTGGGATGCTGAGAGTGCCTGTGGCAGCAGAGACCAGCATGTAGTTACAACAGCCTGAGGTGTGCTGTGTGTTCTCCAGGGGAAGTTGGCCCTGGGTCACAGGTCCTTGGTAGTGGCCTGCTGCACAGGCTCCTGGGAGGGTGTGGGTAGTGACCTGTGTTAGCACACACGACTCTTGGTGTCAGTGGCAGCAGTGGTATCAGTCTGTGCCCACCTCTGGGGTCTGAAATGATAGCTGTGGCTCACCCCCATCTCTGGAGCTTGCGTAGGCAGTGCTCTGCTCTCTGTGGGCACAGGAAGCAGGAAGCCCTTTACCTCAAGCACCCCAAAACAATGGTCTCTTGCCTCTCCCCAAGTCCAGACTTTTTCCTAACCTCCCTCCCAGCTATCTGTGGCACACTTACCCCTTCAGGCTGTCTTCATGCAGCCAATCCCAGTCCTCTCCCTGGTGTCTGACTGAAGCCTGAGCCTCAGCTCTCAGTCTCCACCTGCCCCAGTGGGTGAGCAGACAAGCATCTCAGGCTGGTGAGTACTGGTCAGCACTGATCCTCTGTGTGGGAATCTCTCCACTTTGCCCTCTGCACCCCTGTTGCTGTGCTCTCTTCAGTGGCTCTGAAGCTCTCCCCCCACCCATCCCCACCAGTGAGGGGGCTTCCTAGTTTGTGGAAACTTTTCCTTCTTCACAGCTCCCTCTCAGAAGTGCAGGACCCACCCATATTCCTTTGCCTCTTTTTTTTTTCTCTTTTTTCTTTTGCCCTACCCAGGAATGTGGGGATTTTCTTGGCTTTTTGGAAGTCTGAGGTCTTCTGACAGCATTCAGTAGGTTTCTGTAGGAGTTGTTCCACATATAGATGCATTTTTGATATATTTGTGGAGAGGAAGGTGATCTCCACATCTTACTCCTTCGCCATCTTGACAGTCTACTCAAGGTTTTCCTTTTATCTTTTGTTTTTAGCAGTTTGACTATGATTTACCTAGGCAATTTTTGTTGTTGTTGTTGTTTTTTCTACACTATTTTTCTTGGAGTTTACAGAGATTCTTAGGACTATGTTCATTTTTAAAACAAATTTGGTAAATTTTATATGATTATTTCTTCAAATAGTTTTATGCCCCACTCCTTTGTCTTCTAGGAGTTCAAATGCAAATTTTATAGATTTACAGTTACTGAAGCTCTGTTATGTTTACATTTTAAATTATTGTTTTCTGTTTGTTCTTCAGATTATATAATTTATATTCATATATTCAAGATTATCATTTTTCTCTACTATTTCTTGTTCACTGTAATTGAATTTTTACATCAGATATGGTACTTTTAAAAACCAGAATTTCTATTTAATTAAATTTTTATTTTACTATTGATTTCCCATATATTATTACATTATGACCATGTTTTGTTTGTTTGTTTGTTTTCAAGTTCTTGGATACATTTAAAATATCTCTGCATTAAAGATCTGTGTGCAAGTTCTACTATCTGAATTCTGACTATTTTTCTCTTTACTATGGATCACATTTTTCTCTTCAAATGTCTAATTATGTGTGGTTATTTGCTGGACATTGTAAATATATGATATAGAGAGTGTAGATTATGTTGTTATTAAATTACTGACATTACTTTGGTTCCATTAAAACTGGTTAGTTCCTTATTTATGTAGGTATCTTTAAGCTGTGAACTCAGTAGTAAACTTAGAAGCTTACTCATGATTTCACTTTATGGTTCTAATTCCTTAGTAGTGAACATTATGATGGCTTAACTGAGTGCCTGATGTGTTCAATGAGGTCTCCACACTTTGGCTAAACTGGAACTCTAGTAAATTCCATCACTGCCAAGTCACTGATAGCACTATTCAACTGTCAGTTCTCTGCTGAGCCTGTGTAATCTCATTCACAATGAATACCCACACAGATTTGAGGGGTCCTGTTTTTGTGTACACTCCAACTTTACTGGTATTCTTTCACAAATTCTACCTGCTCTGCTTCTGTATCAGGAACTCTTGCTTCTACCTCCTTAGCTCACCAAACTGCTATTCTACTTCTGGTCCACATTCCTCCTCAAAGCAGAAAGCTAAGGCAATCTTGATATGATTCATAAGCTCACCTCACTTGTTTTTCTTCTTTCAAGGGCCATATTCCTGTGCTACCTGTTGTTCAAGGTGGATAAATACTGTTTCTTCATATAGTTTGTTCAGTGTTATAGTTGTTTTCGGTAGGAAGCCAGATCTAGTATCTATTCCATTTTGGCCAACACTTGAGGTCAATACCATGTATTTTCATATGATATTATTATATTACTTCATAAAACTTTCTTTTTTCAAGTTTAATTGAGATATAAATGACATACAGTTCTGTGTAAGTTTAAGGTGTACTGCATAATGCTTTGCTTACATATATTGTGAAATGATTGCTACAGTAAATTAAACATCCATAATCTCATATAGATACCAAAAAAAAAAAGGAAAAAGTATACTTTCTTGAGTAGATTAAAGCAACCTTTAGCTGTGTGAGTAAATTTTTGTCATGCAAGTGCATGCATTTTTAAAAATTTCCTAGATACTGAGTCTAATAATATCAGCTGTATCTGTTCATGTAGTCTTTTATTTTTCATTTTGTAAAATGGTGTAAATTACCACCAACTTTCTAAAACTATTTAAGAAATAAGGGAGGTAATCTACATGAAAGTTCTTTGTGAACTATAAAGTGCTAGAAAATGAAAGATGTTATTATTACAGGACAAAGGTAAGCTTTAGTTCAGTCTGTGATCACAAATTCAAACAGAAAGAAGTAGAAACAGATATTTTTTAATGGTATTCATTCCCCTTAAATTTTTATAATAGCATTAAACTGGAGAAAATAAAATTCTATTGTATTTTTACTAAGCAAGTGAAGATGATCTAATTATTATGTTTTAAAGAATTAGATGAATGACAGGAATTTTCCTGAAGTGTATATTACATATATTCCTTAAATGGATATGGCTGTAAAGCTTATAAGTAATTCCACAGAATAATATGGGTTATTTTAGAAAATACCCTGTACCTTCAAATACAAGCTTTTGCCTTGTTGGTGACGGCCTCAGCTCTCTATTCTTTACCCTCCATGTGAGCTAATTAACTTCAGAACAGCTAATAATGGTGGTCATTAGAAGACTTTTGATAATGGAACTGATATTATTCCCTTAGATAATTTAGCCCCTTCCTAATTTAAATTAAACACTTCCCTTTTTTGTCAATTATGAGTTATTTTATTTTAAGGTTTAATATAGTGGCATTATTTTTTTTATTTACAATGAGACATTTGAGAAATGAGTTATTGGAAATTCCCTGGCACTCCAGTGGTTAGTACTCTGTGATTTCAAAAAAGAAGTGTGTTATTTTATTCACCAGAATATTTTCCCAAGGTTCTCCTTTGGGGAACATTAGTTTCTTGAAAATACAAGCTAAATATGTTAGTCATAATTTTATGGTTAAAAAAAAGTTACAGTGAAATTAGAATGTTTGGCATGGAACACAAAATCCTATTAGCAACAAACATCTGTGACAATCTAAGAGTGACACACACCACAGGAATCTATTACAGAGCTAATCATTATTTCAGATTATTTCTGGGGATGTTGGGGAGAAACTCTGTCGTCTCAGAAAGGGACACATTTCTTCCCAATTTAACAAAATTAATTTAAATTGGCTGGCAGCTTATCACACCATCTGCAGGGGTTATTCCAAGGAGGAAGAACATACAGAGAAAAAGCATTCAGGCACCATTTAGAAAAGGTAGCAAGGATTTAAGTCTGATGTAGAAGAAAGGGGAAGTATGGTACTCATCAAGTAATTTGAGATTATTCTTTTTTTCCAGAGTCTAAACAGATCACATTGCTCCCCATTCCCCCTATTTATCATCATTAGGTAAAGTGATCTGATTTTAGATTTGCTAATGCTCAGTTTAGGAGGGATGTCTAGCAAGTCATGTGCCCAAGATTGCAGAATTATAAAGACAAGGAGGATATAGGTTTCTTCCCTGGAGTTCACTGATACCTTTAGTACTGCCTGTGTTTGGGGAAGTTTCTGTGGTCTGTCAGGGAACATCAGGTAAATACAATTGGGAAAAGTGCACTGATTCATTGCCAATCTTCTTTAAAAGAGAGAGGAGAGTGAAAGTACTATAATTGTTGTCTTATTAAATGAAGTAAGTACAGTCATAAGAATCATATGCAGATAGAAGAAGAAAAGAGAACAAGAAAGAAGAGGAAAGAACATACAGAGTAAAGAAATAATGTAAATTTGATATCCAGTATCTCTTGATTTGATATCCTTATTTGGGGGCTACTTTAAAATTCCCTATATACTTGGCTAACTCAGGTAGGTGCATGTAGAGAAAACAGACACAGTCTTTTTCAGTAAGTGATTCTTATTATCATAGCAGAACCCAAGCATAATCAACTCCCAGTTCACAATTGACCAACAATCCAAGTAATCAAACAAAACCCACTGTACCTGTATAATGCATCCAGCAAAAACTATTACAAAAGAGAAGGTATAAGAAATGGGCTAGAACATGTTTTTCTGAATATTTTTTATTCCTCTATCAAGAGTTAGGAGGAGGAATTTTAAACCCTTTTATCCTATCAATGGCCTGCATTGACTGATAAAACCCTTTTATCCTATCAATGATGATAGAGTAGCCAATGCATTCTGAACCCAATGCAGGTAAATGTGTGCACACGTGGATGGTAATTTTTGTTTCTACTCTTTCCTCCTGTTTTTTTTTTTTTTATAATTATGGATTGTTGGTTTTCTTTCTCCCATTTATCCTGCATCTCAGAGCAAAGCCAAATCTATAGTGCCATTTACAAAAATATACAACTTCTGCCAGAGAACATTTCTCAAGGTAGAAGGCAACATACAGGTGGTAGGAGGAATATAGGTTCCTAATTATTTTTTTTTCAGCAGTACCACATGTGCCATCACTGGTATATTTTAGATTAAACTTTATTCAATGGAATGATCTGAGAATATAACCATTATTTTTTCTTCTTCTCTCCTGTCCTCTCTTCCTTTTTTTTCCTTTAAGAAACATCTTTCAAACACTACATGAATCATTTACAAAATAACTTTTGAAATATAGCCTATTTAGAATTATTTGTTATTTATTTCCCCATCATTTTCTTAAATGTCAACACTGCATTCTACCTCTGCCCAGATTTGTCATAGGGCATTCAATAGTTAAAATAAGTAAAAATATGGGGGACAAAATTTACATATTTTTTATAAATTTCTTTAAAATATATATTTGTGCTTTCCCTTGAATAAAAACCATATCTACATTTTATATTTTGGTTCAAATATTTTAAAAATTCTTATTTCTTATAGACCTCTGAAACCAGGCACATTTATTCTTACATTCACCAAATATTTATTGAATTACTGTTATGTATCTAAATTCTTATTAGCATTTGAGGGTGGATGGGTGTACAAGACAGTCCCTGATGATATACAGAAATATTTAAAATAAAACGTTTAAGTAGGATAATAGATGTATACACAGAATGCTTGGGGAGCAGAAAATGTCTATATATGTTTACTGGAAAAGGTGGAGAGAATTCCACATAAATGATTAATATTTAATTGGAATTTCAAGGTGAGCTGGAGAATCTTGGGAAATAAAAGGTGGTAGCTAAGAGTAGAGCATGTGAAACACAATCAACATTAGGGACCCAGGAGGGAAGGAGGCTGGAAATATTCATTCATTTAGCAAATACTTATTGATAACAAGGACTATGTTATGTACAAGACACACTTTCTAAGCACTGGAAATATGGCAGTGAACAATACTGGAAAAATGTTCACCCTCATGGAACTTACATTCCAGTAGGCTTACATTGACATTTGTCTGTGAAGGGAATGAATGATATTCTAAAGAGTTTCATCTAATGGAAAATTAGAAACAATTTTAGTTTTATTAAGCTTGTGAGTGTCATGATCAGATCCACATATAAGAACAATAACTTGTTTTTTTTGTTTGTTTTTTTGCTTAAAACAACAGATTTAGCGACATTGATATTTTAAAAACTAAACAAGAGAACACAGACTTTTATATTTACTGAGAATTTTACCATTTCTGATGTTATTTTTTACTCTCAAATGTCAAAATTTGTCTCTAATATACTTCCTTTTTTGGCCTTGTTGATGTACTTTTGCATCTGTTTCATTTTTTATTTCATGTAAAAAACATCTTCTGTCATCAAATTTTTCTGTTTATTCTTCATATGATAATTTCTCCTTTATTCTTGAAAACATTTTTTTTTTACTGAATATAGATTTTAGGGTAGACTTTTTTTTAACTTTTTTCCAACACTTTATCGATTTTTCCCATCATCTTACAGACACCATGATTTCTGACTTAAAATCTACTATCATTTTAATTATTGTTCCCCTCTATTTAATATGTCACTTTTCTCTACTTTCTTTGAATCATTTCTTTACCTTAATTTTCTAGTCAGTTGATTTTATGTGAATAATCTTGGTTACCTTTTAAATTATCCTGTTCCTCATTTATTGCATTTTTAATCTATAAATGTATGTCACTTTGAAAAATCTGAGAACTTTTCATCCATTATTTCTTCAAATATTCATTCTACTCAAATCTCTTTTACCTCTTCTTCTTGTTCTTTGATTACATATCAATTAGACATTTTGATAGTTTCCAACATGTCCCTAAAATTGTTCTTTCTGTTTGTTTGTTTTAATACATTTTCTTTCTTTTTATGAAATTTGTGTCATTTTAATAGATGGGATATGATAAATAAGGAAATATGGAACAATAGAAAGCAGTATGGAACAAAATTAAAGCAGAGGTAGAAGATGTAGAGAGTAGGGAATATATCAGAGAGACGTTTAAAGGGTAGAACTTATAAGACTTGGGGACTAATGGAATAATTCTACATAAGGGTAGACAAATATGAATTTGACATTTCTAACTGAAGGGATTAAATCTTTCAAATTCTGAGAGTGGGAAAGGTGTGCAAAATTAGCTCCTATTTATTGAAATCCTAGTATAGAGAATAAAGAAAGTACAGATTAGGGATGAGTGTGGAGGAGGGAGAAAAGGTGAACTATAATGCCAAAATACTGATTTATGTGAAATCTGAAATTCAGGAGAAAAGCCTGAGCTGGATCCATCTGGAGCTGTCTAATGTGTGTCATAGTTGAAGTTTTGGAAATAGAAATAAGTCATGTGTGAAGAAGAGGCAAAAGTATTAGTGATTTTTAAAAGCAGGATATTTAGATGAAGTCATCAGACACTGCTTATTATAATTGATATCAACACTATAGTTTGAACTCGTGGTTGGTCTGGTTATTAGATTAAACATTTGTGATTGGAAAGAACTGTATTTCTAAACATAAGCAACACTAAAATTTATCCCAAATTATTTTTCATACACAAGAAACATGAGAAGATTCTCTCAAAGATATTTTTTGCTTCAGAAATTTTTGTTGCACAAATGGCCATATTCTGAATTGACTGTGATATCTCACAGTTTAAAACTGTAAATAAATAAATATTATAATTGTTTATTATGTGCCCAATACCAGGCTAGGTGCTGAAGTACTCCTCTACCTCATCTATCCATCACATCTGAGAACTGCTCAGAAACAAACCTTGGAATTGATGGATTGATGCCTGGATACATCAGGTTTTATATTAAATGAGCCTTGGAAATTGTTTACAATTTCATCTTCAGGTTTTACTCTGTATGGTACTGAGAATTTAGCTTCTAGATTTTTGAAAGTATAAGATATTAGCCAATCTGGCATTGAGTAGAGGACAATATTATGGTTAGGATTTTCAGTAGTTTTCTCAGAAAACAGGATTGATGTTTCCATTATGACACAATTTCATAAATACAGCTGTTTACAGCTGTCTGCTATGTTCTTTTTCCCTTATTCTTTGTCTATCTCTGCACATTTTCTAGGGAAAGACATTCATTGTTGATCTGAGGGCCTGTAATTTTGACAATGATGCAGAGGCTCCATATCAGGGTATAAACATTTCATTCACTTGTATGTCAAAAGACCAGCCTAGTATAATTGCAGAGGGAGCAATTTGTTCCTTTCCTGTGAGTGAAAACACCTGGCATATTTAGACCCTTACCTCAGGGAATGGCTCCAGAAGGAGGGAACTGCAATACCTAGTTTCAGGAAAAAAATAATAGAGAGCAGTATTCTACTCAACATTCTGTTTCAAATTTTAAGTTATTCAGGAGTCACTTCTATGGAAAATACCAAGAATTAATGTCATGTGAACTTGGTGAATTTTAACCTTTCTCCATGAACATTATTTTGGTCATCCTACTTACTTTTTCACAAGGTTCAAACACTTAGAAGAAATATCAATAAGTTTATGTGTTTGCCTTGATGGAGAGAAATTAAGGGAGACTCCAGGAAACGCAGCATTTTTATCTCCAGTAAGTCTTTGTCTGCACGTGTTTGTGTGTGTGTGTGTGTTTGTGTGTGTGTGTGTGTGTGTGTGTTTTGGAGGGGGATAAAGTTCCAGAGAAGAGATTGCTGGGGATAGACTCACTCAAAACCCTAGTCTAAAGCACTGTCAAAATCATGGTGTGTATATCCCACTAGCACCCATACTTAACAAAAAAGACAATAGTAATATGCCATAAGGGGCACTAGGGCTGCAAAATTTATGGTCTGGGTGATTACCCAAACATTTTAAATGTACTAATTGACTTTTCTTTTTGTAGTTTGTGTTTCCATCACAGGGCTGACAGAAAATATATGTTGTCTTTGCCTTGAATTTTCCCTTTTATAAATTAATACTTTCATAATTTTATCTCTGTATACCTGGGCTTTAAGTTACTATTTTATCTGCAGTGAACATGCATCATTTTTATAACTGGAATAAAACTTTTAGCCTGTATTCTAAATTTTCATCTATTTTTTTTCTTAAACTTAAATGAAGTAAGGATTTAATGTAATGAAGTATTTATTTCATTAGAGCCAGTGACTGCAAAATCAAAAGGATATGCACATTTTTTAATTGGATTGTTTGTTTTTTTGATATTGAGATCCATGAGCTGTTTGTATATTTTGGAGATTAATCCTTTGTCAGTTGCTTCATTTGCAAATATTTGCTCCCATTCTGAGGGTTGTCTTTTCATCTTGTTTATGGTTTCCTTTGCTGTGCCAAAGCTTTTAAGTTTCATTAGGTCCCATTTATTTATTTTTATTTTCATTAATTTAGGAGGTGGATCAAAAGAGATCTTGCTCTGTTAAATGTCAAAGAGTGTTTTTCCTATGTATTCCTCTAAGAGTTTTATAGTGTCTGGTCTTACATTTAGGTCTTTAATCCATTTTGAGTTTATTTTTGTGTATGGTGTTAGGTAGTGTTCTAATTACATTCTTTTAGATGTAGCTGTCCAGTTTTCCTTGAACGACTTATTGAAGAGGTTGCCTTTTCTTTGTTGTATGTTCTTGCCTCCTTCCTCATAGATTAGGTGACCATATGTTTGTGGGTTTATCTCTGGGCTTTCTATCCTATACCATTGATCTATATTACTGTTTTTGTGCCAGTACCATACTGTCTTGATTACTATAGCTTTGTAGTTTAGTTTGAAATCAGGTAGCCTGATTCCTCCAGTTCCATTTTTCTTTCTCAAGATTGCTTTGACTATTCGGGGTCTTTTGTGTTTCCATAAAAAATGTAAAATTTTTTGTTGTAATTCTGTGAAGAATGCCATTGGTAGTTTGATGGGGATTGCATTGGGTAGTATAGTTATTTTCACAATATTGATTCTTCCAATCCAAGAACATGGTATATTTCTCCATCTGTTTGTGTCATCTTTGATTTCTTTCATCAGTGTCTTAGAGTTTTCTAAATACAGGTCTTTTACCTCCTTAGGTAGGTTTATTCCTCGGTATTTTATTCTTTTTGTTGTAATGGTAAATGAGATTTTTCCTTGATTTCTCTTTCTGATTTTTTGTTGTTAGTGTATAGGAATGCAAGAGATTTCTGTGCATTAATTTTGTTTTAATGTGTTGTTGGATTCTGTTTGCTAGTATTTTTTTGAGGATTTTTCATCTATGTTCATCAGTGTTATTGGTCTGTAATTTTCTTTTTTTGTGATATCTTTTGTTTTGCTATCAGGGTGATGGTGGTTTCACAGAACGAAAGAGATTTCTGTGCATTAATTTTGTATCCTGCAAACTTACCAAATTCATTCTAGTAGTTTTCTGGTGGCATCTTTAAGGATTCTCTATGTACAGTATCATGTCATCTGCAAACAGTGACCGTTTTACTTCTTCTTTTCCAATTTGTATTCCATATATTTCTTTTTCTTCTCTGATTGCCATGACTAGGACTTCCAATACTATGTTGAATAAAAGTGGTGAGAGTGGAGATCCTGACTTTAGAGGAAATGCTTTCATCTTTTCACCATCGAGTTTGATGTTAGCTATAGGTTTGTCATATATGACCTTTATTATGTTGAGGTAAGTTCCCTCTATCCCTATTTTCTGGAGAGTTTTTATCATAAATCAGTGTTGAATTTTGTCAAAAGCTTTTTCTGCATCTATTGAGATGATCATATGGTTTTTATTCTTTAATTTTTTATATGGTGTATCATCTTGTTTGATTTGTGTATATTGAAGATTCCTGGGATAAATCCCTTTTGATCATGGTGTATGATCCTTTTAATGTGTTGTTGGATTCTGTTTGCTAGTATTTTTTTGAGGATTTTTCATCTATGTTCATCAGTGTTATTGGTCTGTAATTTTCTTTTTTTGTGATATCTTTTGTTTTGCTATCAGGGTGATGGTGGTTTCACAGAACGAATTTGGGAGTGTTCCTCCCTGTGCTATATTTTGGAAGAGTTTGAGAAGGATAGGTGTTAGCTCATCCCTAAATGTTTGATAGAATTCGCCTGTGAAGCCATCTGGTCCTGGACTTTTGTTTGTTGGAAGATTTTTAATTACCATTTCAATTTCATTACTTATGATAGATCTGTTTGTATTTTCAAATTCTACCTGGTTCAGTCTTGCAAAATTGTACCTTTCCAAGAATTTGTCCATTTCTTCGTTGTTGTGGTTGTCCATTTTATTTGCATATAGTTGTTTGTAGTAGTTTCTTATAATCCTTTGTATTTCTGCAGTGTCAGTTGTGGTTTCTCCTTTTTCATTTCTAATTTTACTGATTTTCATCCTCTCTCTTTTTTTCTTGATGAGTCTGGCTAAAGGTTTATCAATTTTGTTTATCTTCTCAAAGGACGAGCTTTTAGCTTTATTGATTTTGCTATTGTTTTCTTCACTTCTATTTCATTTATTTCTGCTCTGATCTTAGCTTTTTCTGCATCTATTGAGATGATCATATGGTTTTTATTCTTTAATTTTTTATATGGTGTATCATCTTGTTTGATTTGTGTATATTGAAGATTCCTATAAACTTCCCTCTTAGAACTGCTTTTGTTGCATCCCATAGGTTTTGGGTGGTCCTGTTTCCATTGTCATTTGTTTCTAGGTATTTTTAAATTTCTTCTTTGACTTCTTGGTATCTCTTGGTTATTTAGTAGTGCACTGTTCAACCTCCATGTATTTGTGGTTTTTTCCAGTTTTTTTTTTTCCTGTAATTGATTTCCAATCTCATAGTGTTGTGGTCAGAATAGATGCTTGATACGCTTTCAAGTTTCTTTAATTTTCTGAGGCTTGATTTGTGATCCAAGATGTGATCTATCTTGGAGAATGTTCCATGTGCACTTGAGAAGAAAGTTTATTCTGCCACTTTCAGGTGGAATGTCCTATAAATATCAATTAAATCTATCTGATCTATATTGTGTCATTTAAAGCTTGTGTTTCTGTATTTATTTTCTGTTTAGATGAAGACCTAAATAGACATTTCACCAAAGAAGGCATACAGATGGCCAAGAGGCACATGAAAAGATGCTCAACATCACTAATTATTAGAGAAATACAAATCAAAGCTACAGTGAGGTATCATGTCACACTGGTCAGAATAGCCATCATCCAAAAATTTACAAACAGTTAATGCTGGAGAAGGTGTGGAGAAAATGGAACCCTTTTGCACTGTTGGTGAAATATAAATTGATACAGCCACTATGGAGAAAAGTATGGCGGTTCCTTAAACAACTACAAATAAAACTACCATATGACCCAGCAGTCTCACTACTGGGCATATACCCTGAGAAAACTATAATTCAAAAGGACACATGTACCCCAATGTTCATTACAGCACTCTTTACAACACCCAGGACATGGAAACAACCTAAATGTCCAATGATAGATGAATGGATAAAGAAGATATGGTACATATATACAATGGAATATTACTCGGCCCTAAAAAGGAACAAAATTTGGTCATTTGTAGAGATGTGGATGAACCTAGAGGCTGTCATATACAGTGAAGTAAGTCAGAAAGCTAAAAACAAACATCGTATATTGACACATATATGTGGAATATAGGAAAATGGTACAGATGAACCTATTTGTAGGGCAGGAATAGAGACATAGATGTAGAGAACGGACATATGGACATGGGGGTGAAGGGGAGGGTGGGACAAATTGGAAGATTAGGTTTGACATAAATACGCTCCCACATTTAAAATAGGTAGCTAGTGGGAACCTGCTATATAGCACAGGGAGCTCCTCTTGGTGCTTTGTGATTACCTAGCTGGGAGGGGATGGGGATGAGGGAGGTCTAAGAGGGAAGGAATATAGGTATACATAAAGCTGATTCACTTTATTGTACAGCAGAAATTAACAATTTTAGTAAAGCAATTTTAATCTAATAAAAAATTAAAATTAAAAAATAAAAATAAATAAATACATATATACATACATACAACAGGAAAAAAAAAGAATATGCACAGGGTTGCAGGGCACAAGATGGAGGGGATTAAAGATATAAGAATAACCTGACTATATTCAAACAGCATTGTGTTATTATGATTGGAATGTTATCCAATATTTTCTTTAAATAAAATACAAAGATTGCATTTCCTTCTCCTTCCCTTCCTCCTCTCCCTCAGTCTTCTTCCATATAGAATCAGAATTCTGGGAGTAAACCTTGTTAATAGTTATGGGAAATTAGGAAGGCATATTATTTATTAATGTATTCAGTAAGTATTTATTGAATTCTTACTATATGCCAAGCACTGTGCTACAAAATGTCTCAGAAAAATCTTGTTTTTGTATTGGAACTATATGTAACTGGCTTAGGGTATACACTGCCTATGAGGGTAGCATTTCAAATGTGCTGATTCTGAAAGTGTTGGAAGCATTGGGGGAGGGACAATAACTAGGATTCTTACCTTAATCTACTGGGATAATATAGTATTCAAAAATATATTGAACAGTATAATATAAATGTACTTTTGGAAAAAAATCCAATTCTTTTTTAAACACAAAGTTTAGAAAGTAAAACACTGCAGAAATTTCACTTCAGAGATATGATTTTAAAAGGCTGAGGAACTTCGTGCTTATCGTGTCTTTGTACCCCTCTCCCATCCTATTCTTTTTATAACTGCATATGTCTTAGAATAAAACAAAAACCAACCTGAAATTCAGATTCATGACTGGTCAGGAAAACACTAGCCAAACCCTGATTTCTTTTTCAATTTCTAGTCCCACACTCTTGCCAACATGCGCCACATCAAGCTCAGCACCATTTCCAATTCATTTTCTTCCCTCTCCTGCTTGCCCACGGCAGCCTTTTTGCCATTTTATCCTCCTGGCAAAACCCCTGGTTCTCTACACTCTACCCAATTAGTGGGAATTCCAGATACTCTCCATCATTAATGTTTTGGCTAGGGATTCAGATTAAATTTCAGAGACGCTTTACACAACAGATAAGTGGCAAGCATCAGAGTAACATTTTCACATGTAGCATCTATTCTGTCACCAGGAGATATTAATATCACCATCAAACAGTTAGGCAAATTATAGCTCTGTTATGTCACATACCACTCAAGATTTGATGTAATTAATGTCTTTTTGTTCCAAACGACAGAAATACACAAGTTGAAGTTAAAACGAGGGTCACTATAGCAAGATTATGAGGAAAGTCATAGAATACTTTGCAAGAAATACAACAAAGCATCATCCTAATAAGACAGCCTTTATTCATTTCTCTCTTTCATTTTTTCTTCCTGTCTCCTGCTCCCCACTTATCTTCTACCTTACTCTCTCTCTCAATATTTGTCTCATACCTTTTCTTCTCTCTGCTTATTTGCTATATTCATTTCTCTGTACACTGGCTTTCTCTGCAACAATATTAGTTTCTGTACTTTTCAGCCTCAGCTTGTCCTTAACTCTGTTTCATCATAACAATGATTCTGTCCCTAAACCTAACACCTGAAGACCTAATATTCTAAATTTACATTTTAGAAATAAAATCTGATAGCCTCAATCCCAACTTCATTCCTGAGCTGAGAACCTGCAGTCAGTGGGTTGGTTGTTGGCACAGAATAGAAGTCTGTCCATCTAGGCCCATCATGTCACTGTAGACTGCTGGCAGAGTACTATTTTAAAGAAAGGAATGTGGAGGGAATGTAGTCATAACTACAGTGGCAGAATCTGGTCAACTGTCTTCTGATTTCAGCCCTGGGCTCTTCGCACTACACCAGCCTGACGAACTGACTGTGTTTTGGTCATTTTTGCATTCCTGCAACACTCTATAAAAATGAATGCCTAGAAATTGCAGATGCTGATACAATGTTGGTTCATGTGGTGACCTTGTAGTGAAATAGACTAACATTGGCAGGTCATGGACATACCTTAAGCTTTTCATCCAAAAGTCAACTTTCAGTTGAGTGTCATCTAAAACTTGTATAAGCAAAGCACCTAGATAGACAGAAGGGAAAAGGGAGAGAGAGGAGGAAGATTTTAATGATACCTGATCAAGTTCCAATGAATGCAATCTGATTTTGGAATAAAGATAACTGAGGAATGAAAACCCATTCTGCCATAGAGTTATTTGTCATTCTTGTGCAGTTGCCAAATAAATCAGTAAAAATAGATAAATAAAAAAAAAATGTACCAGGACAATGGAGAGTTGAGAGAGATATAGAAACGAGACTTTTCCTCTGTCCTTTCTACAGGGCTTTATCAGATTAAATACACTTTCTTCCCTTAAATTTTCTTTTGCAGTGTTTGCTTATTGTAATTCAGGGACTAGAAAAGCAAACTTTTAAAGATTTAATTTTTATCTCTTTTTTTTTCCCCCTTGCAACTCAGGTATTTTTCCTTCCCCTTTCCCACTCCTTCACAGTTTGAAGAGTTCTCAAAGAAATTCAGCCAGTTTGCCAGTCTGGTCTGCACTGTAATTTTGGTTGGGAAATACTGCAGTGTTGTATGTGCCATCTAATTTATTTTCTCCTTTGCACCATTCCCTCTTCTATTTACTTAACACTTTGAAAGTTTACAATCCAGTAAGAGGTCATATAACTTTATTACACCTCTCTGATTTGTTTTTTTTTTTTTCCTTTTAAAAATGTTATTTTAAGCTTTTCTTTCAGTTTCCTTCGATTTTTGGAATAGTTCCTCAGGGCTCCCATTATTTGGATCTCCCACTGACTTAAACTTCTCTAGAGCAGAGTGCTTGTAATTTCTTTGGCTTAAGCTGGCATATTAATCACTTGCCTAGCCTTAAAGAATTCAGGGTAGAACTTCTTTCAGTGGAACTGTTGCTTGAGTTGCTGCCACAGCAGCAAAGAAACTGAATCTGGTCCCCTCTGTTGAAAGCAATTTGCTGCCTGCCAGCAGCTCAGCTTTGTGGTCACAGAAGAGCAAACTCTGTGGGAACTGGGGGATGTCAGTGGTAAGAACAGAAGCAATGTGGACTACATCTAACTCTAGGCTGTGTCCAGGAAGGGAAATGGCAGAGTGCACATCAGCTTCCCAGTGCTATGTCTTCTTCTGGCCAACTCTAATCATAAGTCTTCTGTATATCACCTGGGACACATGAAGAGTAATTGTTTCCCACATGATTTTCTTAGATTTTTTAATGGAGTTTAAATTTTATACCATTGTTTACTGACCTCCTGTACATTCTTTCCTTTCTTCTTTCTTGTGTATAGGTATGAACTTGGGGCCCTCATTCATACTAACTGCATTTTTCCTTAGTGATAGTAGACCAGAGCCTTTTCCATTTTTTAGGGATGGGCTTACTTTAGGTAAGAATATTTAGATAAAATCTTCCCAGAAATTTCTTCTGGATGCTTCAAACTACTTTGAGTGTACCTCTTTTGTAAGCTTTGCTAATTTCAGCTTTGAAAAGATCGTTCCTGTTAGGTTCATTATTAACTTCCCACAGTTCCTAGAACAATAACTTGCATATTTTATGTATTTGACTAGTAATTATTAAACACATCAATATAGATCCATATGTAGAGTGACCAGGTGGATTTTTATGGATAAACATGACCTGTTTAGTCATATAGAGCTCCATTATGCTATATCTACTCAACAAACTAGATACCGAAACTGCATTCCTCCTTGGTTGGGACTCGAACCCAGCGAAACTTCAGATTGGGACTTGAACCCATAATCCCTGATTTAGGAGGTGACTCAAACCCACTGTCTTTTAATTAAAACTGTTAACCTGATGTCAAGACTTACTGAAGCTTGGGTTCTCTAGTCTCAGCACAGAAAGAATTCAGGGTGAGGCAAAGTGATAGACAAAGAGTGCATAGGATGCTTGTAAGAGATATAAGCAGAGAACAAAAAAAGGCTACATTTTTATTATCAAAGAAAAAGTGGGGAAGGAAGAAGACTGCTTTCTTCCTCATTTTTTGGTAGACATCATGGCTTACTTACATCGTTAGTCCCTCCTTTAACCTGATATGGTCTTACTGGTACTGTTATGGTGCTGTTTAAATCACATGTATATTAGCAAAAGGGTGGTAACATAAACTAAAATATGGTAATTCATCTTGGATTTTGGTATAATGTCCCCTTTCACCTAGTTTTTTTACCCCGTTCACCTCTATTCCTGTCTTGACTACATGCAGAAATGTTAATCTTCAAGGACCATTAACTTCCTTACTACATGTAACAAGATTCCAACCCCATATCTATTGTCATGTTTTAACTATCAGGACTTGTGGGTTGAGTGTGCCTGGCACTTGAATGTGCCCAATCTTCCTTCAAGGTAGAGTAGATTGTTGCTAGGTTACTGGATTCTTTTCTTGAGTAGTCATTAGCTTACAACAGTCTCCCAAACTCCCTTAAAATTCTGGTCTTTAATCTCCTAGTGAGATTTCTAAACTAATTATTTAATCATCCTACTCTATCCCTATCAGTACTACACTCATGCTGAATCCAAGCACGACTTCACTATTCAAATCCTTTGATCTGAATGACTCTTCTCAACCCACTTTCTCTAATCATCATTCCAACATAATTAGAACTCTCCTAGCTCATTTTCCTCTTTTATTTCTTGCTTTGCCCCTTATTCTTGCTGCTCAATATGATTTTCCCCACTGATACCTGGTTTTCTCTCACTATAGCTCTTGCACTTGCCATGATATATGACATCTGCGGTGGAAAAAGACACACCATATTTTTCTCTCAATATCTTCTTGTTGGCATTTTGGATCTTCTTTAAGCCTGCCACACCTCTCATAGGACCTCTATACAATACTAATGGTACTTGATATTGTCAGTTCTACCAATGCACATTGATGAGAAATGAATATTGAACTTAAACACTGCAAAAAGGTAAAGCTGCTTACAACAAAGACCTATGCATTGGGGGGAGGAGTCAACATGGCAGAATAGGAAGATGCGGAATTTGTCTGTCCTCACAAGTATACGAATAATACAACTACAAATGAAACAATTCTCACAGGGCACCTGCTGAACATTAGTAGAAGACTTCAGACACCCAAAAGGACAAGAAAAATCCCCTCTTAACTGGGTAGGATGAAATAAAGAAAAAAAGAAAAGAGGAATCAAAAAAGGAACCAGCAACATTAGTGGGAAGCTGAAGGTGAGGAAATGTTCCTGCAATCAGAAAAAACCCGTCACGGTGGGGAAACCAGCTGGGACAGAAAAGGACCTTTGGGGAATCAAAGGGCAATGCAGTGGGTGGTCTGTGGAAGGCAGGATAAAATAAGAACTGTGTGCATGGTCTGTGTTGCAGCCCTGTACACCCCAGCCTGAGTCATGTGTCTCCTGCTGCATAAGGGGGATGTGTGCTGGAAAGTGGGGTTTGGAGCACAAACCCAGGGAGGGGACAGGTGTTGGCTGTGAAAATACAGCCTGAAGGGACAGGAGTAAGGAACTCTACAACTGGGAAAGTTGGGGAAGAAGTCCGGGACTCCATAGAAGCAAGGCATCTTTGTTGAGTGGGGCACAAGGGGTGGAGCAGCCATTGTAATCCCCTTCCCCACCCACTGGCTTCTGTCTCTGTGGGCACTAAGAGGGGCACCCATCTGAACAGACTTGCCCACCCCTCAAGCCAAGGCCTCCTCCACCTCTGTAGGCTCTGAGGTTCTGAGTGCCTCTCATGCCAAACCTCCTAGGGAATCAGCCCTGGGCAACCCTGCCTGAGACAGGAATCTTCTGATGCTGGCAGGAGCTGAGTGCTAAAGCATTGAATTAAGAGTGGATCCAGAGAGAGGACCACTTGGCTGCATGGATACAACAGAGGAGACAGGAGTGAGTGTGGGGCTCCATGGCTGGAAGTTAGCGGAGTCTGCATAAGAAATGAGACACCATTGTTGACTGGTGCACAATGGGTGGGGCCACCACTGCCCCCACACACCAACCCCTGCCTTTTTTGGGCGCTGAGAGAGACTCTTAACAGAGTGAGAGCACCCCAGTCTATTGCAACTGCTTGTTGGTCTCTGGGGATGCAGGGACGTCACACACCCAAGTTGTGGCCCCCATATCCCACCCTGGCCTGAGTGAGTTTGTACCAATCAGCTGCTGCTTTCACTCCCTCTTGCCTGTGTGGTGAACAGAGGCCTAAGGGTGGTGCACATACAGAGGGGATGCCAAAATCAAAGCTGAGCCTAAGCTGTGATTAAGGAAGAGGAACAGAAATTTCTCCATGCCGTTGCACAACGTGCAGATTAAATCCCCACATTTGGCTTGGTAAATCCTGCAAGTCTGGAACGTCTGAATAGACAATGAGTGTTCCCACAACTGAGACCAGTCTAGCTTTAGTAGCAGTGGATTTGGGGCCAAGTACACGTGGGATTTGGGTCAGATCAGCATCTGAACTGGCCCCATGGTGCCCACAGCTGGTCAAGAGACCTACCTGAGGTATTTGAGGGCCTCCTGCGGAGGCAGGGTTTGGCTGTGGATCACTGTGGGAGCAAGGACACTGACAGAGGAGGCATCAGGAAAATATTCTTATTACTATTTTTCTTTTTTGTTTCTTTCATTTTCTTTAGATGTTTTTATTATTTTTTATTTTTTAAATATTTTTAAAAATTTTTCTATTTTTACTTTACTTTTTTATTTTGTTTTTTTTTTCTTGTTTTGGTTCTTCTTTGTGATTGCTTTCAAGTGTTTTATGTTTTCTTTGCTTTTTTTTTTTTTTTTTGCGGTACCCAGACCTCTCACTGTTGTGGCCTCTCCCGTTGTGGAGCACAGGCTCTGGACGTGCAGGCTCAGTGGCCATGGCTCATGGGCCTAGCCGCTCTGCGGCACATGGGATCCTCCTGGACCAGGGCACGAACCCATGTCCCCTGCATTGGCAGGCAGACTCTCAACCACTGCGCCACCAGGGAAGCCCTGTGCTTTTTTTTAATTGATACTTTCCTTTCTGTTTTTCTTTTCTTTTCCATTTTTTGTTTTTGTTAGCTTAGTCTTCATTGATTGTTTTCACTTTTGAGTTATTTTGTTTCCTTGTTCTCTTGTTTTTTATATTTTTGTCTTTATTTGATCTGTTTCTTTGTTTCTGTTTCTTTGGTTTGGTTTTTATCATTAGTCTTGGGTTTGGTTTTTCTGTTTGTTTTCTTTTTTATTGTTTTTTGTGTTGTTGTTGCTGTTTGTTTTTGTTTTTGCTACTTGGCTTGGGTTCTGTTTGTCTCTTTTTTTTCCCTTTTTTCTCTGGCTGTGATGTATGGCTTGCAAGCTCCTGGTTTCCTTGCCAGAGGTCAGGTCTGGGCCTCTGGGGTGAGGGCACAAAGTCCAGGACGCTGGACTGCCAGATAATTCCTAGGCCCAGGGAATATTAATCAACATACACTCTACCCAAGGTGTCCATCTCGACACCAAGAGTCAGCTCCATCCAACTGCCATCAGGCTACAGTGCTGGACACCTCACACCAAACCATCAGCAAGACAGGAACATAGCCCCAGCCATCAGCAGACAGGCTGCCTAAAGTTGTGCTGAGCTCACAGATACCCAGAAACACACCACCTGATGCCACCTTGGTCATCAGAGAGAAAAGACTCATCTCCACCCATGAGAGACCAGGCACCTGTCCCACCCACCAGGAAACCTATGCAAGTCCCTGCACCAACCTCACACACCAGGGAGCAGACAACAGAATCAAGAGGAAATATGAACTTGCAACCTGTGGAAAGGATACAATAAACACAGTAAGTTAGACAAAATGACAGAGAAATATGTTGGAGACAAAGGAGCAAAGTAAATTCCCACAAGACCAAATAAATGAAGAGGAAATAGGAAATCTCCCTGAAAAAAAATTCAGAAAAATGATAGTAAAGATGATCCATACCTTGGAAAAAGAATGGAGGCATGGATTGAGAAGGTACAAGAAATATTTAACAAGGACCTAGAAGAACTAAAGAAAAAACAATCAGTGATGAAAAACACAATAGCTGAAATGAAAAATACACTAGAAGGAATCAATAGGGGAATAACTGAGGCAGAAGAATGGATGAGTGAACTGCAAGATAGAATGGTGGAGACAACCACCACTGAGCAGAATAAATAAAAAGAATGAAAAGAAATGAGGACAGTCTCAGAGACATCTGGGACAACATTAAATTCACCCACATTCAAATTATAGGGTTCCAAGAAAAAAGAAAAAAAAAAAGAGAAAGAGAAAGGGTCTGAAAAAAATATTTGAAAAGATTTTAGTTAAAAACTTCCCTAATATGATAAAGGAAATAGTCACCCAAGTCCAGGAAGTACAGAGAGTCCCATACAGAACAAACCCAAGGGGAAACACGCTGAGACACATATTAATCAAATTAACAAGAATTAAATACAAAGAAAAAATATTAAAAGCAGCAAGGGAAAAGCAATACATAAAATACAAGGGAATCCACATAAGATTATTATCTGTTTTTTCAGCAGAAACTCTGCAAGCCAGAAGGGAATGCCAGGATATATTTTAAGTGATGAAAGGGAAAAACCTACAACCAATATTACTCTACCCACCATGGCTCTTATTCAGATTTGAGCGAGAAATCAAAAGCTTTACAGACAAGCAAAAGCTAAGAGAACTCAGTACCACCAGATCCATTTGACAACAAATGAAAAAGGAACTTCTCTAGGTGGGACACACAAGAGAAAAAAAAAGACCTATTAAAACAAACCCAAAACAATTAAGAAAATGGTAATAAAAGCATATATGTCAATAATTACCTTAAATATCAATGGATTAAATGCTCCAACCAAATGATACAGACTGGCCTAATGGACAGAAAAACAAGATCCATATATCTTATGTCCTCAAGAGACCCACTTCAGACCTAGGGACACATACAGACTGAAAGTGAGGGGATGGAAAAAGATATTTCGTGCAAATGGAAATCAAAAGAACACTGGAGTAGCAATATCACATCAGACAAAATAAACTTTAAAATAAATATTATTACAAGAGACAAGGAAGGACACTACATAACGATCAAGGGATCTTTGCAAGAAGAAGACATAACAATTGTAAATGTTTGTGTACCCAACATAGGTGTACCTCAATACATAAGGCAAATGCTAACAACCATGAAAGGTGAAATTGACAGTAACACAGTAATAGTGAGGGATGTTAACACTCCACTTAAACCAATGGATAGATCATCCAGACAGACAATAGATAAGGAAACACAGGCCTTAAATGACACGTTAGAACAGAGAGACTTCATTGATATTTATAGGACATTCCATCTCAAAGGAGCAGAATACACATTTTTTTTTTCTCAAGCACACATGGAACATTCTCCAGGGTAGATCATATCTTGGGTCACAAATCAAGCTTTGGTAACTTTAATAAAACTGAAATCATGGCAAGCATTTTTTCTGGCCACAATGCTATGAGATTAGAAATCAATTACAGGAAAAAAAACTGTAAAATACACAAACACATGGAGGCTAAACAATGTGCTACTAAACAACCAAGAGATCACGGAAGATATCAAAGAGGAAATAAAAAAAATACATAGAAACAAATGAGAATGAAAACACTATGACCCAAAACCTATGGGATGCAGGAAAAGCAGTTCTAAGAGGGAGGTTTATAGCAATACAATCCTACCAAAGTAAATTAGAAAAATCTCAAATAAATAACCTAATTTTACACCTAAAGAAATTAGCAAAAGAGGAACAACTGAACGTAAAGTTAGCAGAAGGAAAGAACTCATAAAGATTAAAGCAGAAATAAATGTAATACAAATGAAGAAAACAATAGCAAAGAACAAAGAAAATAAAAGCTGGTTCTTTGAGAAGATAAACAAAATTGATAAATCTTTAGCCAGACACATCAAGAAAAGAAGGGAAATAATTCAAATCAATAAAATTAGAAATGAAAAAGGAGAACTTACAGTGGACACCATAGGAACACAAAGGATCATAAGAGACGATTACAAGCAACTGTATGCCAATCAAATGAACACCTGGAAGAAATGGACAAATTCTTAGAAAATTAAAACCTTCCCAAACCGAACCAGGAAGAAATAGAAAATATGAACAGACCAACCACAAATAATGAAATTGAAAAGGTGGAAAAATCTTCCAACAATCAAAAGTCTAGGATTGGATGGCTTCACAGGCAAATTCTATCAAACATTTAGAGAGAGTTAACACCTATGCTTCTCAAACTCTTCCAAATAATTGCAGAGAGAAGAATACTCCCAAGCTCATTCTTTGAGGTCACCATCACACCAATATGAAAATCAGACAAGGTATCACAGAAAAAGAAAATTACAGGCCAATATCTCTGATGGACATAGACACAAAAATCCTCAACAAAATACTAGCAAGCTGAATCCAACAACACATTAAAAGGATCATAAACCATAATCAAGTGGGATTTATCCCAGGGATGCAAGAATTCTTCAATGTATGCAAATCAAACAATATGATGCACCATATTAAAAAGTTGAATAAAACCCATATGATAATCTCAATAGATGTAGAAAAAGCTTTTGACAAAATTCAACACCAATTTATGATAAAAACTCTCCAGAAAGTGGGCATAGAGGGAAACTACCTCAACATAATAAAGGCGATATATGACAAACCCACAGCAAACATCATTCTCAATGGTGAAAAATTAAAAGCATTTCCTCTAAGATCAGGAATAAGACATGGTGGCCCACTCTCACCACTATTATTCAACATAGTTTTGGAAGTCCTAGCTACAGCAATCAGAGAAGAAAAATAAATAAAAGAAAGCCAAATCAAAAAAGAAGTTAAGCTGTCACTATTTGCAGATGACATGATACTATATATAAAAAATCCTAAAAATGCCACTAGACAACTACTAGAGCTAATCAGTGAATTTAGTAAAGTTTCAGGATAAAAAAATAATACACATAAATATCTTCCATTCCTATACACTAAAAACAAAATGTCAGAATGAGAAATTAAGGAAAAAATCCCATTCACCATTGCAACTAAAAGAATAAAATACCGAGAAATAAATCCACCTAAGGAGGCAAAAACCTGTATGTAGAAAACTATAAGATGCTGATGAAAGAAATCAAAGACGTCACAAACAGATGGAGAGATATACCATGTTCTTGGATTGGAAGAATCAACATTGTGAAAGTGACTATACTACCCAAAGCAATGTACAGATTCAATGCAATCCCTATCAAACTACCAATGGCATTGAGTTAATGCAGCTCAATATCAAAAAAAATGAACAACCCATTCAAAAAATAGGTGGAAGACCTAAATGGACATGCCTCCAAAGAAGAGATTCTGATGGCCAAGAGGCATATGAAAAGATGCTCAACATCACTAATAATTAGAGGAATGCAAATCAAAAGTACAATGAGTTATCACCTCACACCAGTCAGCATGGCCATCATAAAAAATCTACAAACAATAAATGCTGGAGAGGGTGTGGAGAACCCTCTTGCACTATTGGCGGGAATGTAAATTGATACAGCCACCATGGGGAACAGCATGGAGGTTCCTCAAAAAACGTAAAATAGAATTACCATATGACCCAGCAATCCCACTCCTGGGCATACACCCTGAGAAAACCATAATTCAAAAAGAGTCATGTACCACAATGTTCATTGCATGTCTATTTACAATAGCCAGGACATGGAAGCAACCTAAATGTACATCAACAAAGTAATGGATAAAGAAGATGTGGTACATATATACAATGGAATAGTACTCAGCCATAAAAAGGAATTAAATTGTGTCATTTGCAAAGACATGGGTGGACCTAGAGTCTGTTATACAGAGTGAAGTAAGTCTGAAAGAGAAAAACAAATATGGTATATTAATGCATATATGTGGAATGTAGAACATGGTATAGATGATCTTATTTGCAATGCAGAAATAGAGACACAGAGAACAAACGTATGGACACCAAGGGGGAAAGGGGGGCAGTGATGGGATGTATTAGGAGGTTGGGATTGACATATATACACTACTATGTATAGAATAGATAACTAATGATAATCTACAGTATAGCACAGGGAACTCTACTGAGTGCTCTGTGGAGACCTATATGAGAAGGAAATCCAAAAAGAGGGAGTATATGTTGTACGTATGGCTGATTCACTTTGCTGTACGGCAGAAACTGACACAGCAGTGTAAAGCAATTATACTCCAATAAAAAAGAATAATAACCACATCTAGTTCTAGGCATTGCAGCCGACTCCAGTACATTTTTGAGAATAAAATTGTTTTCTTAAAAAAACCCCAAAAACCTATGCATTAGATGTCAGGTTACAAAATATCAGTGTGGTTGATGGCTATTCCTGTTTTAAATGTTTAACTGCACTTCAATTTTTTCAAACCGATTAAAATTTTGGTGGAGAGTAAGGTAATAAACTATTTATTGAACAAAAATTCTAATAAAGGTAACCTGGAACCCCTTTGCCAAATTCTCTCACTCTCAAATTTTAATGGCTTCTCCTATACCATCTTACCTCACATCTGTACCTTTAGCTTTGATTCTTTCTTTCGTGGGTTGCACGATCCCTCTACAAAGGTTTACCATATTTCACTGATCTTGTTTTTTTCTAACACCAATGGTTATACAGCAAATAAAAATTAAATAAATAAATTCTTTCCTGCTCATTATGTCCCCCTTAATGTCCTGCTATCATCCAAAATACTCTTAATTATTCATAATAATTTTACTGAGCAAATATAAAGCAGTAGGCATTTTTCTAGGCACCAATGATTAATAACACAGACATACGCCTCACACTTAGTTTAAATTTTAATAAAACTTTCAATAAAATTCACTATCGTTCTTCCAAAATCAAATAATTTAGCTAATGCCCTGGCTTCCCTGTAACTGTTAGTCTTCTAATCCTTCAGCATTATGATATAGTACATAGTATATACTTAATAAGGTTTTGTGTACTTACATTTGTGACTTTTGACTATTTCCCACAGAGTTTCATAAATGATCATTCACTTATTCTTGTTGAGCGTTCCTTTATAATATTTATTGGATCAGTCCCTTACTTTCTATACCAAGTAACTTCCTAATTACCTTGTTTCCTCCCTCCCAAATATCGTCTAGTTGATTTTACTTTTCCTTGTCCATCCCTATTTTCATCCAATCTGCACAATACTAGCACTTCTATCTCAAGCAGATATTTTTGTTTCCAAATAAAGAACCCTATTCTAAATAAAATAAATAAAACAAGAGGGGGAAAAAAAGTAATGTAAGGATGCAAAGGTATAACAAAGTAACCAAAGGTAAAAATTTAAAAAGACTGACTTGAGCAGAGACTGGAGATATGGCAGAAACTGAATTTATTCTTTCATTATCTCCAGAAAACTGATTTCTCATCTCTCTTTCCTCTCTGTGTCTCTTTCATATTCTTTCTCTCTTTTTTTTTCTCCTTTCTCTTCAATCTCTCTCTCTTTCTCCCTGTTGCTCTCTTCTGCCTTTCTTGCAAAGACTATAAATCCTCTTTGCATGTGCATGAGGCTAAAAAGCATAACTCTGTGCACTAACTTCCCATAGTCTCAGTTTATTTGCCCAACAGAGACTGCTAAAAATACTAATAACTCCTATTTCTACATTCCTTGGAGAGATGATAAGATCTGATATGCAACTTACTTCTGCCTTATTCAGATGAGGTATTCACTTCCAATATTTTGCCAAAAGTGTGGAGAAGAATGGAGTTGTGGAGAGGTGCTCAAGGTTGAATTATATAAATATATTTCCAGAGCCCAGTACTGTGGATGAGTGGATTGGTAGGGCTAGTTTTCTCAGAGCAGGGATCCTGGGATGAGCATATATTACATCCGGTATCACTTGTAACTCTTTGGAGTAAAGCCTTTGGGACTCCCATTTATAATTTATCAGATTAAATATACTTTTTACCTTCATACTCCATATCCTCTACCAGTTGATACTCTTGGCCTTGTGCAATGTTTTTTCCCCTGATTTTAAGTCTCTTCTGCCAGGTGGAGTTTACCCACTTCCTCATAATTTTATCAGTTATGTAATCAGCTTGTCAACTTCCTCTATCATACTCACTGCAAAAAAAAAAAAAAAAAAAAAAAAGCCCATACTGACCATAAAGTTCAGTTTGCATTAATCTTCACTCTGAAACCTTTCCATTTATCATAATTTGGTTTTGTTTTCAATATTAGTTTTTCAACAAATTATGGTTCATTGGAAACTACTTTTAATAAATATTTAATTACAATTACTACATTGTAAATCATTTGTTTATTTTGTGAATTTAAGGATTATTTCTTAAATGTATTTGTAAGCTCCTTTAGGGTACTCCCTCAGAGAACATAGCACAGAACCAGGTATGGAGGTAAATAAGCCATATAAAAAGGGCAATTTTGAAAATACTGAATACATACTGTGTCAGGGGATAGGGTAGACACAAAATGAGAAAAATAAGCTCAGTAAAACTTTTTCAGAATATCCTATTAATCTGTGATCTTACCAGGATTTGAATCCTTAGCATTTTAACTCAAAGTTCAATTGTATCTACTAAACTATGTTGTAGAAATTTTACTTTAAGGAAACAAATTCTTTCTAAGAATTTTAATCAGTAATCCATAAATTGAGTCTACAAATGTGGTATTGCAAAGTCTCCTTATTTATTTATTATTCTATTCTGTACCTTTCTTGATAAACCTGTGTTAGTCATTAATTTGAACTCTATGTACAAGAAACTAATAAGGTATCCTGTCTTTAACAACATTCTCTATTTCAGATTCCACTTGTTTACACTGGCAGAGTAATTAATCTATATTGCCTCAAGACTGAAGTCTGTCCTTAGGAGTTCTGTATCTCTATTGGAAATCAATTATGAGACATTCCCCAATCAGCCTCATATCCATTCCCTGAAGAAGGAGAACATATATACCCTGGGTTTGGGGACAGCCACAGGGCTTAGTGAAAAGATACTCTGTGTGAGCCTAGTTATTCTGTATTCTGCAAAGAAGAGAAAAATAACAGAAAACAACAACAAAAAAAACTCATTACAGATCCTTCTTTTGCATCCTATTTTGATAAATGGAGGCAACAAATGATATTTGATGCTTTACAAAAGTATTCAGCTAATCAACAAGCATTGGTAATTATACGTCTTGCATAACTTAAAGTCTATAGCACATTAAAAAAAGGAAATATAAAAACCTGGTCCTTTAGTCTCAAGAAATAAAGGTTATAATGGAATATTGACCAACATTGTGTAACTAATCATAGTTTTATTTCTGATTTGATATTGCAATTATCACCTTCAATCAGGGCTACAGTGCTTCTTTCAACCTCACCATAATGAGAAGCCCTGGTCAGAGCACTGGCATAGCACATCCTGATTTAGGGAATGCAGAAAGCATTTGGCTCTGTTAGAATTCTTGTTTATAACCTATGGGAAAAGATTCAGGACTATGGGTCAATGATCCACTCTTGCAGGTACATGAAGAAACACAGTTTTGATAGACAGCATGTCCGTACACAGAGCTGGGTCTTCTTAAGTACCTGTGGATGAGGTTATTTTTACCACATATCTTGGCTGTTCAACTCAGAATGGTACACACATATAATTCATAAAAGGTGAAACAATAGGATTCAAGATCTCACTGCAAACAACTAAATCTTATTCTCTAGATAAGGGAGAGTTGAGTATAGCACACAGACCTCAGTATTTACCTGTACTGAGGTTGCTTCTCAGGCCTTTATAATATCACACTTGATCCTTGTAACAGAACCTTGAGATACATACAATTGTGCTCACTATAGAATGAGAAAACAAATTGTGAAAAGTTAAATAAATAATCCAAGCCCATGAGGTCAGAATATGTCAGGGCAGAGATGTATTTGAATGCAGATCTCCATGGTTCAATTAAATAGGTGGTTTTGTCTAAATCACATCTGATGAGAAAGTAAACTCTTTATTGAACTATTTTCAGAATGCCAGTGAAAGAAAATGAAGACCAAGGATAAGAAAAAAACCTTTAAATATTGAGAACTTATTTGAACTGACTAATCTTTAAATAACTTCCCACTCCTTTACTTTTTTACTAGAACAAAACTCTCACTCAGCTAATTTTATCAATTATTTCAATGACACATATTTTTGTATTTCATCCTAAGGTAAAAGTTCATGTGTCCTCATAAGAATCACCTTATTCCTTAATTATGTTTAGTGTTTTCCCTTTGGACAATGGGGATTTAGATTGTAGTTTAAAATATTTTATCTGCTACATTGTTTTTCCATCAATTTCTCTGTAGTAGACACAGAAATAGGCCATCCTGATCCCCCTTTTAAGGAAGGACTTTCTGCCTAGCTGTATGCAGTAAAGTCAGCAACCAGTATGGGAGAGTGGGAGGAGTTGTTCAGTGAAATTTTGGGAAATTAGTGATGGTTCTCCCTTAAATTCAAGGGGATTTTCCCATCTAATCATGCATCAGGGAGGAGTAAGATTGTCCTAATTAAAAAGTAAAAAGAAATACTCAATGAGATTTTTGAGTTTCAAATGCCAATATAATAATTTTGAGAATAAGGTAAGGCTTTTGGGAGCTTTTGTCAGCTGAGGTCTGGGCTTAAACAATAGACATAGAAGAATATCTACTAGAAAGTTTTTTCTCTCAAGGTTTTTGGCCCCAAAGACCAGATGAAACCTATGCTCAACAAGGTACCCCATGAGGAGAGTAGTATCAGCTACATTACAAATCTTTTTAAAGTCCTAACCACCCTGTCTCATACTTAGAGAACAGCAGAATTTTCTCACGTCTCAGGCAGAGAAGCAAGCTTTCTAGGAGGAATTAGAGCCCTAAAGATTCTTGAAGGCCTGATGGGATGCCAAGCTATAGATGTCAGTGTGGTACCTTGTGAGCTAGAGGCTAGATGCAGTTGAGCCTGGCTCAGAGAACATCATCACAGGGAATTTCTGGCCATCTGTGCAGGTACCTGTGGAGACAGAAGCAGATTATCAAAGACCGGAAGTCAATACCAGAAAACTGAAGATTGGGTATCATGATTTTATAGAAGTCTTCTTGGAACCGAGAGATTATATCAACAACAGGAAAAAATGAAATGAAAATCTTAAATTTGTTGAGTTTAAATCCAAATTGATAGATAAACCATCACATTGAACTGTATGTCAGGTAATGACAAGATTGTGCTCCTACCATAGAAAATGGAGACTCAATTTAGAAATAAAGTTTGACTTTTCTATATTTATAAATATATAAAATAAATTAAAATTTTACACTTGGATTTGAGGCTGATGAAAACTATAACCACTGCATTTGATTTTTCTACTGTCTTCCTAGTTTTTTGTTTTAAGAGAAATAAAAAAATAAACCTGACAGAGTGAAAGAGAGAAAGATTTGTGCTGAAATGTAGGGAAGAGGTTATAAAAGCCACCAAAGAGGAGAAGATGAAATAAACATGGGCGAATAAAGCATTTTCTCCTCCCAAAGATACTTGCCTTAAAGGGAACATACAGATAAATTCCTATTTCAGACTTTGTCAGAAGGCAGAGTTTCCCCAGATGAAATGTCTGACATGTTTTTATTGCATGACCACTTGCATTCATTACTACTACCTGTCCCTTGAGTTCCTTGATGTACATTTGTCATTCTAGAGTACTTCATCATGTGTAAGTTATGTGTTTTGTGGGATTGGGTATCAGATTAGCTGAAGAGATATCATTAAGGAAAAAATGGATGAGAAGGATGGAGAGGAAAGGGGGCTAAAAAGAGAGAGAGGGAAGAGGAGGAATTGAAGGAAGAAGGGAGAGGGAGGAGAAAAAACAGCAACTTCCTAAGGCTGCTAATTTGTGAAAGTTATTCTTGAGAGAATCAGAAAGTTGGCCAATAAGGCCTGTCTAAATACTCTTTTTCTTACCAAATCCTTCCTTCTCATCATCTTCTATAATAATGAGTGTTCCACAGTCTCAGTTCAAAAGTGCTTCTGAGACATAGCTTAGTAAAAATCCAAACAGTTCAGCCAATCATATTTCAAGTCATTGAATAGCACATGTTCTCTCTGTAATAAAGTTATCTTCTTCTGAATGAGATGAGACTGAATGCTTGGGAAGAGACACCAGGCATTAATGCACTGCAGCATTTAAACAAATCAATGTATCATTCTAACTTGAAAGTCACCAAACAAACAATTGATACCCAGCAGGCCCAGCACTTAAGGCAGCTCCAGGCAGCTACCAGGCCAGCCATTTATTTCCATTACTTGATAACTTTGGAACATCATTAGCAACAGGGAAGCATTAAGACAACAAGTGAGCCAGATTCACATCTGTCTTAAGTAACTGTAAGAGCTAATCTGTTTAGAACACTAGAGAGCTGCTTAGAATTCCACTTCTGCTGATGGCATTACACTGGCCAGATTGATTGTAAACATAATGGCCAAAGGGGTTCTTCAGCTTTGTCTATCTCCATGGGAAAACTTTTATTTTTATTTTTACCCAAAGAGAAATAGCAGGGACTGACTTTTCATTCCAAATTCAGCCCATGCTTTTCAAGTCATTTATCCTTCTTCTTATGAAAAATGAGATGTCACTTAAAAACCTTACAAGACAGACCACAAAGTGACAGAGAAACAACATCTTAATGTCTTCTTTTACAGGCACTTAAATTTATTATTTTTTTCTGCTTCCCCAAAAGATAAACGTTTTGGGTAAATAATCAACCAAGGTCTTTATTTTCTCTTTTACTTTTAGAATGTGTTGTCAAGATTGGTAAAATTCTTAGCAGCTGTCTGAGTAAATTTATTACAAAAGATGTCAATATTCTTATGTAATCCAGAAGGGAAAAATCGTGGTAGGTCACATCATTTGCAAATATTTTCTCCCTATCTGTGGGTTCTCTTTTCATTTTGTTTATGGTTTCCTTTGCCGAACAAAAGCTTTTGAGTTTAATGAGATCCACCTTGTTCATTTATTTATTTTTTAAACATCTTTATTGGAGTGTAATTGCTTTACAATGGTGTGTCAGTTTCTGCTTTATAACAAAGTGAATCAGCTATACATATACATATATCCCCATATCTCCTCCCTCTTGCATCTCCCTCCCATCCTCCCTATCCCACACCTCTAGGGGGTCACAAGCAAAGAGATGATCTCCCTGTGCTGTGCACTTGCTTCCCACTAGCTATCTATTTTACATTTGGTAGTGTATATATGTCCATGTCACTCTCTCACTTTGTCTCAACTTAACCTTCCCCCTCTCCATGTCCTCAAGTCCATTCTCTACGTCTGTGTCTTTATTCCTGTCCTGTCCCTATGTTCCTCAGAACCTTTTCTATTTTTTTTAAGATTCCATATATATGTGTTAGCATACAGTATTTGTTTTTCTCTTTCTGACTTCACTCTGTATGACAGTCTCTAGGTCCATCCACCTCACTACAAATAACTCAATTTCATTTCTTTTTATGGCTGAGTAATATTCCATTGTATATATGTGCCACATATTCTTTACCCATTCATCTGTCAATGGACACTTAGGTTGCTTCCATGTCCTGGCTATTATAAATAGTGATGCAGTGAACATTGTGGTACATGACTCTTTTTGAATTATGGCTTTCTCAGGGTGTATGTCCAGGAGTGGGATCGCTGGGTCATATGGTAGTTCTATTTTGAGTTTTTAAGGAACTTCCATACTGTTTTCCATAGGGGCTATATCCATGTACATTCCCACCAACAGTGCAAGAGGGTTGCCTTTCTCCACACTCTCTCCAGCATTTATTGTTTGTAGATTTTTTGATGATGGCCATTCTGACTGGTGTGAGGTGATACCTCATTGTAGTTTTGATTTGAATTTCTCTTATAATCAGTGATGTTGAGCATCCTTTCATGTGTTTGTTGGCAATCTGTATATCTTCTTTGGTGTAATGTCTATTTAGGTCTTCTGCCTATTTTTGGATTGTGTTGTTTGTTTTCTTTATATTGAGCTGCATGTGTTGCTTGTAAATTTTGGAGATTAATCCTTTGCCAGTTGCTGCATTTGCAAATATATTCTCCCATTCTGAGGATTGTCTTTTACCCTGAATAGCCAAAGCAAGCTTGAGAAAGAAAAACGGAGCTGGAGGAATCAAGTTCCTGGACTTCAGACTATACTACAAGGCTACACTAATCAAGACATTATGGCACTGGCAAAAAACCAGAAATATATATCAATGGAATAAGATAGAAAGCCCAGAGATAAACCCATGCACATATGGTTAGCTTATTTTGATAAAGGAGGCAAGAATATACAATGGAGAAAAGCCAGCCTCTTCAATAAGTCGTGCTGGGAAAACTGGACAGCTACATGTAAAAGAATGAAATTAGAACACTCCCTAACACCATACACAAAAATAAATTCAAAATGGATTAAAGACCTAAATGTAAGACCAGACACTACAAAACTCTTCTTAGAGGAAATCTTAGGCAGAACACTCTATGACATAAGTCACAGCAAGATCCTTTTTGACCCACCTCCTAGAGAAATGGAAATAAAAACAAAAATAAACAAATGAGACCTAATGAAACTTGAAAGCTTTTGCATAACAAAGGAAAAAATAACCAATTTGTTTATTTTTGTTTCTATTTACATTATTCTGGGAGACAGATTGAAAAAGATATTGTTGTGATTGTTTTTGTCAAAAACTTTTTCTACATCTATGGAGATGATAATATGGTTTTTATTCTTCAACTTTTTAATATGGTGTATCACCCTGATTGATTTGTGGTTATTGAAAAATCCTTTCACCCCTGGGAAAAATCCCACTTTATCATGGTATATCATCCTTTCATGTATTATTGGATTCAGATTCCTAGTGTTTTATTGAGGATTTTTGCATCTATGTTCATCAGTGATATTGGCCTGTATTTTGTGTGTGTGTGTGTGTGTGTGTGTGTGTGTGTGTTATCTTTGTCTGTTTTTTTGTATCAGGGTGATGGTGGCCTCACTGAATGAGTTTGGGAGTGTCCTTCCTTTTTAGTGTTTTGGAATTGATTCAGAAGGATAGGTGTTAGCTCTTCTCTAAATGTTTGATAGACTTTGTCTGTGAAGCCATCAGACCCTGGACTTTTGTTTGTTGGGAGTTTTTAAATCACATTTTCAATTTCAGTGCTTCTGATTGGTCTGTTCATATTTTCTATTTCTTCCTTGTTCAGTCTAGGGGATTGTACCTTTCTAAGGATTTGTCTATTTCTTCCATTTTACTGTCATACCATTGCTTGTAGTAGTCTCTTATGATCCTTTGCATTTCTGTGATGTCATTTGTAACTTCTCCTTTTTCATTTCTAATTATCATTTTCTAATTTTTGCTATTGTTTTCTTTGTCTCTATTTCATTTCATTCTGCTCTGATTTTTATGATTTCTTTCCTTCTACTAACTTTAGGTTTTGTTTGTTCTTCTTTCTCTAGTTGCTTTTGGTTGTTTATTGAGATTTTCTTATTTCCTGAGGTAAGATTGTATTGCTATAAACTTCTCTCTTAGGACTGCTTTTGCTGCATCCCATAGGTTTTGGATCAGTGTGCTTTCATTTTCATTTGTCTCTAGGTATTTTTTGATTTCCTCTTTTATTTCTTCATTGATCCATTTGTTGCTTAGTAGCATATTGTTCACCTCCACGTGTTTGTGTTTTATACAGTTTTTCTTTTCTTGTGGTTTATTTCTAATGTCATAGAATTTTAGTCAGAAAAGATGGTTGATATGATTTCAGTATTTTAAAATTTTCAAAGTCTCACTTTGTGGGCCAGCATGTGATGAATCCTGGGTAATGTTCTATGTCCACTTGAGAAGAATGTGTATTCTGCTGCTTTTGGATAAAAAGCTCTTTAAATATCAATTAAGTCCATCTGTCTAATATGTCATTTAAGGCCTGTGTTTCCTTTTGATTTTCTGTCTGAATGATCTGTCCATTGATAAAAGCAGGGTGTTAAATCCTCCACTATTATTGTGTTACTGTTGATTTCTCCCTTTATGGTTGTTAGTATTTGCCTTATATATTGAGGTGCTTCTATGTTGAGTGCATGCATATTAAGAATTGTTAGTTATAACGTCTTCTCTCATTAATCCATTGAGCATTACATAGAGTCCTTCTTTTTCTCTTATATCAGTCTTTATTTTAAAGTCTATTTTGTCTAATATGAATATTGTTACTCCAGCTTTCTTTTGATTTCCATTTGCATTGGACACTTTATGCCATCCACTCACTTTCAATCTGTATGTGTCCCTAGGTCTGAAGTGGGTCTCTTGTAGACAGCATATATACAGGTCTTGTTTTTGAATCCATTCAGCCAGTCTATGTCTTTTGGTTGGAGCACTTAATCCATTTACATTTAAGGTAATTATTAATATGCATGTTCCTATTGCCATTTTCTTAATTGTTTTGGGTTTGTTTTTGTAGGTATTTTTTCTTCCCTTCATTTTTTGTTCTCTTCTCTTGTGCTTTGATGACCATATTTAGTGTTTTGTTTGGGTTGCTTTTTCTTTTTTGTGTGTGTATCTATTGTAGTTTTTGGGTTTTCTGTTCCCATGAGGTTTTGATATACTATTCTGTATATGTATAAGGTTGTTTTAAATTGCTGGTCTCTTTCCCACCTAAAGGAGTTCCTTTAGCATTTGTTGCAAAACTGGTCAGTGGTGCTGTTCTCTTAGCTTTTTCTTGTCTGTAAAGCTTTTTATTTCTTCATCAAATCTGAATGAGAGCTTTGCTGGGTTGAGTATTCTTGGTTGTAGGTTCTTCCCTTTCATCACTTTAAAGATATCATGCTACTCCCTTCTGGCCTGCAGAGTTTCTGCTGAGAAATCAGTTGATAACCTTATGATTATGGAGTTCTCTTGTATGTTATTTGTCATTTTTCCCTTGTTGCTTTTAATAATTTTTCTCTCTAATTTTTTCAATTGATTTTTATGTGTCTCAGTATGTTTCTCCTTGAGTTTATTCTGCCTGGGACTCTCTGTACTTCTTGGACTTGGGTGATTGTTTCCTTTCCCATGTTAGCAAAGTTTTCAGCTATTATCTCTTCAAATGTTTGCTCAGGTCCTTTCTCTCTCTCTCTCTTCTCCTTCTGGGACCCCTATATTTTGAATGTAGGTGTTTTTAATATTGTCTAAGTGGTCTCTTAGTCTGTCTTCATTTCTTTTCATTTTTTTTTCTTTACTCTGTTCCACTGCAGTGATTTCCACCCTTTTGTCTTCTAGGTCACTTATCCATTCTTCTACCTCAGTTATTCTGCTATTGATTCCTTCTCGTGTATTTTTCATTTCAGTTATTGTATTGTTTGTCTCTGTTCTTTAGTTCTTCTAGTTCTTTGTTAAACATTTCTTTCATCTTCTCAATCTTTGCCTCCAATCTTTTTCCAATATACTGGATCATCTTCACTATCATTATTTTAAATTCATTTTCTGAGGCAACTAAATTCTTTTTCTGGAAGGTTGCCTATCTCCACTTCATTTAGTTTTTGTTCCTGGACTTTTATATTGTTCTTTCACCTGAGCCATAATTCTCTGCCTTTTTTTGTCTAATTTTCTGTGATTGTGGTTTTTGTTCTGCAGGCTGCAGTACTGCAGTTCTTGCTTCTGCTGTCTGCCCCCTGGTGGATGAGGCTATCTAAGAGGCTTGTGCAAGCTTCCTGATGGGAGGGACTGGTGGTGGGTAAAACTGGGTCTTGCTCTAGTGAGCAGGGCTGTGACCAGTAAAACTTTAATCTGCTTGTTTATTGATGGGTGGGGCTGTGTTGCCTCCCTGTTAGTTCTTTGTCCTGAGGCAACCCAGCATTGGAGCCTACAGGGTGTATGCTGGGGATAATGGCAGCCCCTGGGAGGGCTCATGAAAATAGGTACTTCCCAGAACTGCTGTTGCCAGTGCCCTTGTCCCTGCAGTGAACCTCAGCCGACCCCCACCTCTGCCAGAGACTTTACAACACTAGCAGGTTGGGTTGGTTCAACCTCCTATGGGTTCACTGTTCTTTTCCCCTTGGTCCTAGTGCACACAAAATTTTGTGTGTGCCCTCCAAGAGTGGAGTCTCTGTTTTCCCCATACCTGTGGAAGTCCTGTGGAAGTCCTACAATCAAATCCCGCTGGACTTCAAAGTCAGTTTCCCTGGATATTCCTAGTCCTGTTGCCAGACGTCCAAGCTGGGAAGCCTGACGTGGGGCTCAGAACCTTCACAACAGTGGGAAAACTTCTGTGGATAATTGTTCTCCAGTTTGTGGGTCACCCACCTGGCAGGTATGGGATTTGATTTTACCATGGCTGTGCCCCTCCTACTGTCTCATTGCAGCTTCTCTTTTGTCTTTGGATGTGGGGTATCTTTTCTGGTGGGTTCCAGCATCTTTCTGTTGATGGTTGTTCAGCAGTTAGTTGTGATTTTGGTGCTCTCACAGGAGGAGGTGAGTGCACGTCCTTCTACTCTGCCATCTTGAACCAATCATCACATTTTTAAGAAAATGTAATAGAGACTTCATCTTTTCCCTTTAGTAATTTATAGCACTCTTATTTTATCAAAGAATGTCTTCTATGTTGATATTAGATTAACAGAGTTTAAAGATAACAGAGCTTATATGAGGGTATATATGTATATGTGTATATATATATATTAATCTAGATAGTTCAGACTATGCTTGTTTTCATACAAATTTGTTTCTTATCATACAATGTATAATAGGTGCATGTAGCTCACCTCCATCTTATATCTTTAGTATTTTTAGCTCATGACACTTAATATAACTGCTTCAGAAGAAAGGGCTGGACAATTGCATGGAATGATTCAAAAGGCCAAGCCTAGAAAAAGCTTACATTTCTTCTACCAAAACAAGAACCTAGTCATGTGAGCAAAATGAACCACAATGTGATGGATCACATGAATATTTATTGAGCTCTAACAGTTTCTACTACAATATATCAAAGCTGGCAAAGATCTAAATTCAACCAAAATCCATGTATCTAAAATTTGAAAATCGTAACCTAAAATCTAAAGCAATTGATCCCCCTCTGTTCATAAGAGAAGTAGCCAGCATTGGTAGAAGTGGTAAGACTCTGATTTCTGGAGGAAGAACTGAATTGGTAAACCATTTTGAGAAATGTCTATTTGCAATTTTTATGCTGGTAGCAAAAATATTCTCGTATTTGTTATACTTAAAGACATTTTGAAGCCAAATACTGAAATTTCTGATGCAAATTTCCTGGTTCTGCTACTGATATAAAGTTTGAATTAGGTAATATCTGGGTGTTGGGGAAAGAACTTATTTGTCCACTTGGATAAATAGTCTTTGGTCATAGAGTTGTGAGCAATTTTTCAAACCTGTTTCTAAGATTGTGGCAAATGAAAGCACTCTGAGATACATGTTTAAACATGCATTTATTAGGACATTCTTTATAAATAATGTATTTTGGAGTGAGTTAAACCTAATCTTAATTCCCACTATTCCACCAAATAATACTGTAAGTTCAACAGGAAGTTGTCTTCCCTGGGCTTTTATTTCATTATTATAATATAGTGGCTCATAATACCTAAATTTAAATTATACATTTAGCAATTATTAGGGATGTATGTGTGGACTAGTCACTTCTGTGAAAACCTTCATCAGTAAAACCTTTTGTGCGGTTATGGTGAGAATTAAATAAAAGGACACTTTGGAGTGTGGTTGTCCTTCAAAGAAATATTATGCTAGTACTGAATCTGGTGAGAAGTTTGCCCTTAGTGCACTGAGTTTAGAATCTTATAAACACTATTCCACCCTAGCTATTCTGTTCACAAATCATCTTGCTAAAATATTTCAGTGTCATTTGAAAGGCAACACTAGGGATAAAATGTTACAGTCCAAAATAAAAAGATGCAGTGCTGCAACTCTAAGTTTGATTTATATGCACTTTTTAGATGACTTTGGGTAGACCAATGTTTATTAACTGAAATAAGAACAATAGATTCAATTCACTGGAAGAAAACCTGATATTAATTCTCTGCCTACTACTACCTGTGAGTTACTCTGTAGTCCTCCTTTCAGTTTTTCTCCTCTTCCCTGTAGTTTTATTCTTTATTCTCTTTTGTTATTATCATAGCTCAGAACAACATTAAATTTATTACTGTATACTTTACCTACAACAAACAATACCTATTTAAAGTGTGAAATTTGATGAATTTTGACAAAGTCATGAAGCGCCACCACAATCAAGATACTAAACATTTCCATCACCCACAAATACTTACTCTTGTTCTTTTGCTGCATATCTGTATCCTACTTCCAGCCCTAGACTGCAACTGGTCTCCTTTCATTTATGATAATTTAGTTTGTACTTTTCAGAAATGTATATAAATGGAAACAAACAACATGTACTCCTTTGTGTCTGGCTTCTTTCATTCCACATAATAGTTTTGATATGCAGTCATGTTATTACATGTGTTTTTAGTTAATTTATTTTATTGCTGTGTAGTATGTATGCCATATTTTCTGGATCCATTTACTTATTAATGGACATTTGTGTTGTTTTCAGTTTGGGGTTATTACAAATAAGGTTGTCATGACAGTTTTGTATAAGTCTTTATCAAAACTTATATTCTCCTTTCTCTTAGATAACTGTAGGTCATATGGTTGGTATATGTTTAACTTTTTAAGAAACTACCAAACCATTTTCCAAGGTGATTGTACTAATTTACATTCCTGCCATATGTCTGTGAGAGTTTTAGTTGCTCCACACCCTTGTCAACATTTGGTATTTTCTTTCTTTATAATTTTAGCCATTTTAATAACTATGTAGTGACAGTTTATTGGGGTTTTAATTTGCCTTTCCTTGATGGCTAGTAATGTTGAATGTTTTATATATACTATGCAGTACATATTATTTTCTTAGCAATTGCTATAGAGAATAAAACTGAGTTCCCTGCATCCCTAGAGATATATCAATTTCCTTTTTATTTCTTACAATTACTTTTAACTCAGCATGAACAATAACATTCTAATTTTTTTACATATTAAAATACTGTTATTTGGATTTTCTTTAAATGAATGTTATAGCAATGCAAAGAGAGTGAATTTATAATAAAAACTGCACCAAATATATTAAGCTACAGTATATTTTAGAAATGATCTTATGATGTGATTGTTTTTAGATAGTTGAAAGTTGAAACCTCTGTTTTATTTAGGAGATTTGTAGAAAAGGCTGAAATACCACACAATTATTTCTCTATGTTTCTACTCCATATATATTAGAAATATATCTTTACCTATATATAAATCTTAAATTTAAAAACTAGACTCAAAAGGAGAGAAAAGCAGAAAATCCTATAAAATTATTACAAGGTAGTAAGTAATATGGATTTTCTATTTAAATTTCCCTGTAGTGTGTTGGAAGGAGGAAAGAGAGATTTGGAACTTTGAAAAGTTTCAGGGATAAACACTTTTTCATTCAAATCATGGTTTCAGAGCATTGGCATCTCCTGGGAGACATTTGGAATAAAGGATCTCAGTGTCCTACACCTAACTCCACTTACTTGATCAGATTCTGCTATTTTATAAGATCCTCAGAAGATTCATATCCATGTTAAACATTGAGAAACACTCTGGTCAATCACTTGGCCCTCTGTTCAGAATGTAAGAAAGTGATCTCATTTAACTGTTGCTTCTCAAGCTTCAGTAATTAGGAAAAAATATATGTGAGACATCAATTCTCCATCTCAGTTGGCAGGTGTTTTTTCTTCTTTTCTATGGATTCAAGAAAGGCCATGGGCTTCCCTGGTGATGCAGTGGTTGAGAATCCACCTGCCAATGCAGGGGACACGGGTTCGTGCCCTGGTCTGGGAAGATAAATAAATAAATTTATTAAGAAAAAAAAAAAAAAAAAGAAAAGAAAGCCCAAACAGTAGGTTACTATAAGCAATGTATTTTCAATTGATTTCACCCTGAAGCATCTGACCTCCTTTGTCTCAGCCTAACTTCGAAGCTCTGCATCTACACTTTGATGAATTAGCCATATCACTTACAAACTCCACATCCAGAGCCTCTCCAGAGACCACTTCAAATGCCTGTTAATTTTATTTCAATCCTGAATCTTAAGTTTTAATGCATATTTACTCAGCTTTCCTAGGTCAGCCCTCTCCTTTTTCCCACCCACTGGTGTAATGTAGCATGCTGCTATTAAGCTTTTTATTAACTTCCCTTGTTTTGATCTCTGACCTCATTAACTCACAGTCCTTTATGTTACACTGCTAAAGCAGGGACTCTGTGTCTAGCTCATTCCATACCATATTACCTCCCTATATATTGTTATTTGCTCTCTATCCTTGACACTTCTCACCTCTATTTCACCCTCTCAGCAATTCTTGCTACTTTGTGGCATGTTCTTTCTTCCAGATCATTAACATATAAAGTAGAAAAAAATTGGCCTTAATATTGACCCCTGTGGTTCTCTATTTCCTGGTCTCCCAACTCCTAAATTGTTTCCACTTCTAAATGCTCTTTTTACAACAAACAATCCAGTTCTCCCTCTACTTGAATATAAAATAAGAGGGGGTTAAACTTTGTTACTTCTTTAAATATAAGAGCATAATTTAGCCAATTTTTTTGAGTTTAATAAAGCAAAACCCATAAATGACTGAATCTGGCCATTTCACTGGGGGAGAACACCTAGCTGACACAGCTGGGCCAGGGCCTGGGATAGGATAAAAATCTGTGAATTGGCTTGGCTCAACTACTAGTTATGGACATTATGCCTTCCAGGTTTTCTTATAGGATATTGATGGATTATGGGAAGGCTTTGAGAGATATATTTGAATATTGATAAGAGATGCACTGTGAATTTTGCCAATATCAGTTGAAGTTTTTTTTTTTTTTTTTCCCCATAAGAAGGGTGGTAGCTCATTCTGTAGGGTCAAATAATCATTGTTTCCAGAATCAGCTCTAGTATCATCAGACACGAAGAACATAAAGTAAAAAGAAGTTAAAGGTTAATTTAATTCACCTGGTTAGTTACTTTGTTGACTACTATCAAACTCTAGAATAAGTTCCACATTTTGAGAGAAAGAAATTTTGGCTCGATACTTCTCTAAGAATTCTTGGCCTTATAAATGGATAGGGGCAGAGGAGCTGAGGAAGAAAACATGTGTATATCTCAAAGGGCTTAAAGAAAAGAGAATAGGTTCAGAGACAAGAATCTCTTGAGGTTAATTAGAGATTCCCCACTATTTGAACTATTTTGGTACTTCAAGACAGGGACTGTTTTATAGTAGAAGAGTTGAGCTCCAAGAGTGTGGCTCTAGTTTCAGTTAGGACTGGAAAATATCCATCACCAATCTGGAAAAATATCTGTCCAACCTGATTAACAGGCAGGATTTGGAAGAGCCCTAATAGTTCCTCAGAGCCCATTTTCTGAGAATTGCCAGGACATTGGAAAGACTAGTTAAAGAGCTGAAGGTGACTGAAGCTCTTAAATTTGAAATAATCTTGTTTCTAATGTCTTGGCTCTCTGCAATAATTACAGAAACACGGAGGGTTTTGGTTTCATTTAGGGGCCTTCATTTGCTAGAGCTGAAGTTTAAGAATTTTAGTGGTCTTCCTTTCAGATGAATTATCTAGAGTGTGAGAGAGCTAGTTTGCCAGATTAACTAAATATGGAGTGGACATAGTTTTCCATTCCATCCTGGCCCTTTTTACTAGAAAGGAAAAGTCCTGGTACAGTCCATTAATAAACAGAGTTAAAAGCTACAAGGTGACATCAACATCTGAAGGAAGAGCATAATTTTCTTTAACAGTAATCTGAGAATGGTTGTCATAGTCATAAACAGATTCATCAGATTTTTGTGTGTAGGCCTGAATTTTGTTCCAGTCAACAGGCTTTGAAAAAGTCCTAGGAATTACTAAATAAATTTGCTTAATGATTGCTCAAGCCTAATTATATAATAAATTACCATGCTGGTCTCCTGGCTGTAATTCTAGAGACCTTTCAGGATTTTTCCAATTAGTGATTTGCATCCAATGCTGGGTCTGGCATTCACTGACAAGCATATGAACAGCTGATATAAGTCAGAGAAATCAGGTTGATACGCTTGAATGACTACATTTAATCCCTCAGCAAATTGGTGAGAATCTTCTGTTGTTTTGGGAAAATCTTTCACTATGGCTCATGGTTTAGCTTTAGTCCAGGGAATATAAGAAATTAAGGCTTAGCCTCTGAATCTTCAGAAGACTTAATTGTAAAGGGACAAGTTTTGATAAGTTCAGAGGAAAAGGGAGTGTGAAGAATTTCAGAGAAAGGGGGAAGTTCAGTGAATTAGTATGGGAGAAATGAGGATGTAGAACGGAAGAGGTAGATGGCATTGGAGGCAAAGCCTGAGACAAAGGAGCCAAGGAAGAGGAGCATGAGACTTTGGAAACCACTTTTTCTTTCTTTAATTGTTAGTTTACCTCAGTCAATCTTAAAATTTTATCTTTTTAGAGAGGTAATTTTAGGCTTCTGGGAATATTTGGAAGTCTCAAAATACCAATTGAAATAGGCATTCCATTCAATTCTGGAAATTTTAGACCTATGTAGTAGTCCAATTTAGTTTAAGAAAATTAAGTTTGGAAATTACAAAATTTCTCCTCAATGACCATTGATATTCTAAGTTACCTTTGATCAGGTTGGTCCATTTGGTTAGAAATCCACCTGAGGATGGACAATGGTTTTTAAATATAAAATTGGCTAAGATCCTTTAGGGAGGATGCCCTCAAAATATTTAAATCACTGGGATGCCATTTCTCAGAGGTTTTTCTCTAGAATAAAAGAATATTTATGAAACTGCCTAAATGGCTCAAACAGCTTAAATAGCTTAAACAGACTGCAGTTAAGCTTCAACAGTTCAAATAACTCAGACAGCTTGCAAGTCAAACAGCCTGCAGGCCTAAAACCATCCAATTCTAAGGGGACAGTTTGGTCCTGGAAGAGCCATGCCGAAGTCTTCTTATTCCAGTTCCCATAGAACAATCCTTATTCCAAAGGAATGAGTGGAAGGTTGAGCAGGGACAATTTCAATGAAATAGCCCGTCTCTGAAGGAATGGGCCAATAGCTAGCTAGTTCTAGAAGAAACAGTCTGATTTCAAAAGCAGACCAAAGTGTCAAATGAGTACTCATGAAGAAAAAGACCTTTATTAGAAAGGACAAAATCTTAAAATAGATCCCAAATAAAGCCTGGAAAGCTTCAAAACACAAAGAAGACAGAATCTCAGATCCAGGAGGAAGATATACCCTTAAACTCTAGTATCAGGAAAAAAAAAAAAAGCGGTGAGCAACAAAGGGCTCAGTGTGGGTACAACATCTGTTTACTCACCAGTCCCAGGTTGCCAAGGGTCTTCGCTGGAAGCCAATATAGGCCCACAAAATGTTAACCTAAAATACTAGACTGCCAGTTATTTCTTCAGCAAAAACTAGCTTATACAGTGTGAGCAAAGAATTGAAATTCCACGTCCACTATTATGGCCAGCCATATACAAGTCCTTGTATTGCAAGGGGAAAAGAAAGCTTTTATAGAGAGGAAAAGTAGGTTGTGAGGGTTATAGCAAACAAAATGTTCAGACTTTTCATTGCCTGAGTTGTTGCCAGGAAAGAAGAGGTCTTTCTTCTTCCTGTTGGACTCTGGTATCATTGCAGGCCATGTGAATTCCCCCGTTTTGGTCACCTAATTCTATTTAATTGAGGTTTCTGTTTATTAATAATTTACAGAATAAAATATTCCTATATATTTATATATATTATATATAAATAATTATTACTTACATTTCACACAGTATGTACATTTTGTGAAATCATATATTCTCTTATAAACTGAGATACATGAGGAAAAACAGTAAGCCTTGTCAAGTCAGGAGTCTTTTTAATTTGTTTTAATGTTAGAACAATCTTAAAAGAAGTAAGAAGGGCTTCCCTGGTGGCGCAGTGGTTGCGCGTCCGCCTGCCGATTCAGGGGAACCGGGTTCGCGCCCCGGTATGGGAGGATCCCACATGCCGCGGAGCGGCTGGCCCCGTGAGCCATGGCTGCTGAGCCTGCGCGTCTGGAGCCTGTGCTCCGCAACGGGAGAGGCCACAACAGAGGAAGGCCCGCATACCACAAAAAAAAAAAAAAAAAAAAAAAAAAAAGAAGTAAGAAGAAGAGCAGGGAGAAAAGGACAATTCAAGGCCTTCAAAATGGATTTACTATAGCTAACTTACATATCTGATATAGCTTGCTACCCTGAATGATATGTGAATAGGCAAAAATCCATAGCATATATTCAATTTAAACAAAAATATATATTTATTTCAAGGAACAAAACTTTTAATAAAGACTGATTTGCTCATACAGAAGCATCAGATGTTGATAATGAAAAAAATGTGGTATATGATTTCACATGAGAGACATAATGGTTTGTAGGAATGAGCACAGATATATACATATGGCTTTTTTTTTTTTTTTTTTTTTGCGGTCCTTGGGCCTCTCACTGTTGTGGCCTCTCCTGTTGTGGGGCACAGGCTCCCGACGCGCAGGCTCAGCGGCCATGGCTCACGGGTCCAGCCGCTCCGCGGCATGTGGGATCCTCCGGGACTGGGACACGGGTTCGTGCCCCAGTCCCGGAGGGTCCCACATGCCCCTCCCCG
>NC_041227.1:108745298-108812499 GCF_002837175.3 Physeter macrocephalus | reverse complement strand
TGTGGGATCCCCCGGGACTGGGGCACGAACCCGTGTCCCTGCATCGGCAGGCGGACTCTCAACCACTGCGCCACCAGGGAAGCCCATACATATGGCTTTTAATTTTAGCTCAGCCATTAGAAAGTCCTCTTACCTTGGGAAAATTACTTATATTTTCTGAGCCTCACTTTCTTCCTCTGAAAAGGGAGGTGATAATTATATTTAAAGAAAAGTATCATTTGTAGGTTAAAAATAAATAGATGTGAAAAATCAGGTAGCATAGTAGTGCCTGTCTCTAGTAGAAATGAGTAAATATCAACAATATTTGCCTTCACTGTTAACATCACCATGATTTTTATTATACAAAAGAATATTTAGAACAGAAAGAAGCTTTAAATTCCATATAGTATAAATTTCTGATGTTATAGAGGTGGATATTGAGGAAGGATAGGGGAAAATGAATGGGTAGTAAGAGCAACATTGGAATTCAATTATTTGAATTACTTAGTTCTGGTTCATGACACTACCTCCATCATAGCATGTGAAAGGCATGTTGTCATGGCTCCATGATTCTTAGCATAGAGAAGTAGGAAAACCAGTGTCCTTGACACACAGACTCTAGAATCCATCTATCTGGATCCAAATGCCAGCTCTTACTAGTTGTAGTCCTCGGAACAAGTTTTCAAAATATTTGTGCCTCTTATATCACACACCTAAAATGGGAATAATAATGTGAATTAACTCAAAACGTTTTGTGAACTGAATAAATCTATTCATATCAAACATTTGAAGCAATACTTCACCTGTAATATACATTCAAAATGCTCACCATTATTTTTCTTAAAATATATTGCTTCACAGAAACTTATCTTCATTAATTTTTCTTGATTTCTCAATAACAGTCTCAACTCTTTGTACATTCCTATGTTTGATAGGAAAATTTATAGAAAAAGATCTGAAAAGAGCCTAGATTTTCTACTAAAATTTTTGTAATAGAGTTGGAGAAGTGACTTGGAAAGAATGATTTCAGATCATTATAAAACACTGTATACTTATTTTCAGGATTGATGCTTTGCAAATTGATATATTTCCAGTTCAGATTAAAGATATTGTTCAGGAAACAGATTGAAGAATACAACTTTTCTCTTTAGAGAAAATGTGAGTTTTCAAAAAACATTTGAAAGAGATAGTAAGCATGGATAAATAGACACCATTTCAGATGAGAATATGGCAGCTGCAAAGGCATATGAAAAGGAAGGCAGCAGTTGTGATGTTTCTGGTATTTTTGCAGAGTTCTACCATTATATACTTTATCAATAACTGCTCCAAAGTAGCTCAGGAAAATTATGTTTGAGATAACCAGCCATATGTCAACACCACAGCAGGTGTGAAACTACACGTAGTATTAGTCATATTCACTTTCTTCCTCATGGACAAAGTAATTCATCAATTCAAAGTAAATATTCACTGGCATGAAACTTGTTTTACAGTTTTCAAAAAGCCTACTCCAAACTAAAGTATATGTTTTCAGGTACCCCATTAATCAGTTTCATTAGCATTAGACTTTACTAAAACCAAACAAAAAGCCTATATTTACTGGAAAGCATAATAAATCATAACCTTAAAATTGGGGGGATAAATGAGAAACAAATATGTAAATTTTAAAAACATTCTATAAATTAAAATCTATAGATACTTATTTTTATTTTATTGAGGTAAGAATACTTGACATAAGATCTCCCCTCTTAACAATTTTTAAGTGTACATTACATTATTGTTGACTACAGGTACAACGTTGTACAACAGATTACTAGAACTTATTCATCTTGCTTACCTGAAAATGTATGCTGTGATTAGTATTTCCCCACACTCACCCTCATTCTAGCAACCACTATTTCACTCCTTGATTCTATGGAATTTGATTATCTTAGATATCTCATATAAATGAAAACATGCAGTATTTGTATTTCTATGAATGGCTTATTTCACGTAGCATAATATCCTTAAGGTTCACCCATGTGGTCAAAAATTTCAAATTTTTCTCCTTTTTAAAGACTGACTAATATTCCATTATATGCATATACCACATTTTCTTAACTCATTCATGTTGATGGACATTTAAGTTTTTTCTACATCTTGGTGATTCTGAATATTGCTGCAATGAACATGGAAGTGCTAATGTCATTTCAATATTCAGATTTCCAATCATTAGGATAAATGCCAAGAAGCATAATTACTGGATCATCAGTATTTCTGTTTTTAAATTTTGGAGGAAAATTTATCCTTTTTCTCAAGGCAGCTGCACCATTTTTGCACCCTCACCAACAGTGTACTACAGGGGTTTCAATTTCTCCATTTCCTTGTCTTGTTGTCCTTTTTATAAAGGACATTCTAACTGGTGTGAAGTGATATCTCACTGTGCTTTTGACTTTCATTTTGCTGGTGAATAATGACATTGAGTACCTTTTCATATACCTGTTGGTCATTTGTATGTCTTCCTTTGAGAAATACCTATTTAAGGCAAGTTTTTCACTTCCTTAGTTAAGTTTATTTCTTAATATTTTATACTTGTCGGTGCTACTGTATGTGGGATTTTTTGTAATTTCTTTTTCATATAGTTTGTTAGTAGTATATAGTGAGGCAACTGATTTTTGTATTTTGATTTTGTATTCTGGAACATTATTAAATTTATTAATTAGTGCTAAGAGTTTTTTAAAGAAGCCTTTGATATATATATTTATATATATATGTCACATCATTTGCAAACAGGGACAATATTACTTCTTTTCCAATTTGGATGCCTTTTATTTATTTTTTCTTGCCTGATTGCTCTGTTCCAGTTCTATGTTGAATAGAAGAATTGACATTGGCCATTCTTGCCTTGTTTCTGATCTTAGATAAAAGCTTTATTTATTTTTACCATTGAGTATGATGTGGGCTTTTCACATATGGCCTGTATTATGTTGAGGTGTGTTCCTTCTATTCCAGTGTTTTATGTATTAAAACACTGTATTTTATCATACATTTTTTCTGCATCTCTTCACTTGTATGTAACTTTTATTCTTTATTCTGTTAATATGGTGTATCATATTAATTGATTTTTTTGTATGTTGAACCAACCTTGCATTCTTTGCATCCCAGGGATAAATCCCACTTGGTCATGGTATATGATCCTTTTAAAGTGCTGTTGGATTTAGTTTACTAGCATTTTATTGAGGATTTTGTATCTATATTTATCAGGGATTCTATGGCTTTTGTCCACTTTCTCTGGGCTGAGCTGGAGAGATGGAGAGTTATGTTGTCTACCAGTCCAAACCACCATCTCTGTTACCCCCCAGGTGGCTAGACTGTGCCAGGCCCATCAGAGCTCCAAGACAAACAAGTCAAATGCCAGTTCTTTTGACTGCCCCAGAGAAGTTGGGGCATTGAACTGATGAATCAACTCTTTCTTTTCCCGGGGGAAACTGAGAGCAGAGATGGTTCATTTGTTTGCTCTGTGTTGTACAAGAGGGAAGAATCTACAACATCTACCAGTCCAAATCATCAGCTCTGTTCTATCCCAGGCAGCTAGACTCTGCTGGACCCATAAGAGCTCCAGGACAGAGAAAACATGCTAGTTATTTGGGCATTCATGGAAAAGTGGGGTGGTGGATGTGCATATCAACTATTTCCCTCTCCAAGGAGTACCTGTGTGCTTGGATTTTTAAATCTGCTTTCTCTGTGCTAAGCAGTGGGTGAATCTATGGCATTTATCAGCCCAACTCACATTGCTGTTTTCCTCTGGGTGGCTAGACTGTGCCAGACCTATCAGAGCTCCAGTACTGGTAAGTCAGATGTTAGTTCTTTGTCAGCTCCAGATAGGTTGGGGCTATGGATGTTTGAATCAAGTTGTTTCCTCCACAGGAGGAGGCCGAGAGCTGAGATTTTTCATCTATTTATTCTGTGCTGAGCAGAGGTGAGGATCTATAGTATCTACCAGGCTAAGCTTCTGTCTCTAGTTTTCCCGGGGCGGGAGGGGTTAGACTCTGTCAGACCTGTCGGAGCTTCAAGACTGACAAGACAGAAGCCTGTTCAGAAAAGTTTGGACACTGGATCACAAACCAACACTTTCCCTTCCCTAGATGAATTTAGGAGCTTAGAGATCTCTTCCTGGCCACATGATGCTGTGCTGGGGACAGGAACTCCAGCAAGAGAGTGCCCTAAATCTCCCTACTGGCTTTGGTGAATCTGGTTTTACATTCTTCTGGGGTGAAGGAGTCTTTCAATTATTTTATGAATTTCTTACAAAGGGAATTTGTCCATGAATTTTTACTGAATTAGTATGTTTGTGGAGAAGGAGAATTCAGGGTTTCCTATTCTCTGTCTTGCTGATGCCACCCTCTTATAAATATTCTAGCAATCTAAAGACATATGAATTTGAATTAGCATTTCCTACTTATTATATTCTTCCTACATATGTGTAAGTGTGCACATGCCTGTTCATATGTGCAGTTCATGTGTATGTGTTTTACAGTAACATCTGCAGTTATTGACACACGGAAAAACTTCTATAGTTTACAGTCTTGTCATCTTGCCCAGGGGTTGAATAAAAGATATTCCCTTTGTAACCTGGTTTGTTTATTACCTCAACATCATTTTGAAGAATATTTCCTTACCTCCTCCAAATTCACATCCCATTTAAATCACATTCACATCAACATTTTACACATATTCTACTGAATATTCAAGCAAAGATTCTATGGGATTTCTATGACTCACTGTAAACTAGAAGTAAATTACCTATGTAGTTCATGCACATTAAGTGAGCATTAAACAAGGAAGCAAATTTATGGTAAAAAGGAAACAACTGTGTGTGCCTTAATGCTAAGTATATTGGGTAGTAAAATGTGATGTTTTGATTTTTGGCCAGGAGAAAATGCATATGCTATAGAAGAAACTTTAATCAGAATTTTATTATTACACATTTTCAGATGTCACTTCATACAAACATTTATATCTTGAGTCTTGAAGACCTGGCATTTAGAGCTATACAGTCAAATAGAGGGATAAGTTTTCATATGTTTTCTACTTTGCTTCTATAATTTTGTAAGAAAAACAATATATGTGAAATATGTATGGTGAAAATACATGATACTTCTATAAAACTTATTAACTGCCAGTTTTAATGTGGTACTCTACTACTTTTGTGTTTTGGAAAGTTCATAAACCTTAGCTACTTCTGAATCAATATAGTCAAATCACTAGCATGAAATGTATCAATAAACTAACTCTATTTATTTATGTTTCTATCCATTTATGAGACAGTAGATTAGTAACCTGAAAGTGTTAATGTTTTCCTAACTGTTAAAGTAATATATGCATCTTAAAAAATTTGAAAAGGCAAAGAAATATGCAATGAATTAGTTAAGCTTTGTATTCCTCCTTTACATTTTTTTTTTTTTTTTTTTTTGTGGTATGCGGGCCTCCATCTCTTGTGGCCTCTCCCGTTGCGGAGCACAGGCTCCGGACGCGCAGGCCCAGCGGCCACGGCCCACGGGCCCAGCCGCTCCGCGGCACGCGGGATCCCCCCAGACCGGGGCGCGAACCCGGCCCCCCTGCATCGGCAGGCGGACGCGCAACCACTGCGCCACCAGGGAAGCCCCTCCTCCTTTACTTTTAAAATAGGAATTCTAGCCTCTGTGAAATTCTGATTTGAAATTTATGGTTTCAAAGAGTACAAGTTTGGAGAATATAATAATATACTAGTGACTTTCATTCAGAAGCAGTAGAGGTGGTTGGGTGACATTGGTACTTGGTGAAGTAGAGATTATCCCTTCCCACCTCTGCTCCTGCTCGAGAAAGTAAGAACATTTTATCCTCTGCCGCTAAGACAGTTACCAGGGCAAGGAGATTTACCTGGTGGTAAATAGTTACCTCAAAAACAACTAAATATTTTGCTAATTTCTAATTTCTTGATAGTTTGTACTCCTGAGCTGTCTACTCAGGACATGTAGAATTTCTCATTGATATATATCATATGTCCATGACTTAACACTTTGGGCAAATTAAAATGTTATCATGAAGGTGTCAATAAACTTGTCCTGTAGTTCAACACATATCTCCATGATTTTCACACTCATTCACAAAAAGCTATCTTAGTCTGACAGGGTGAGGGAGGAAACATATCAATTTTTCTCCAGAGTGGATTGTTAGTAGTAAATAATATAATGAGTCCAAATCACTTAGTATAGTTTCTAGGATCTAGAAGGGCCCAATAAATATTAGTTTTCTCTCCCTTCACTTATTTTCTTCCTTACACACTTAAAAACTTAGTTCTCAATATATAATATTTATTCTGATCATTTGAAGAAGAGGTTAAAGCAGCATATAAGGTAATAATGATGTCTGTTGAATTGCAAACTAGTTGCCTGTGGCAGTAGTTTTCAGCCATGTTTTACACTGATACCCTCAGGCCAAAAAGAGGGCCAGAATAGATAAAAACCTCCATTTACTTTTTGCTCCTTTGACAAGATTCCCCTTCTTACTTAGATTCATCCTTCCCAGGCTCCTCTTCTCATGGAGTGGAAAAATCTACAGGGAAAAGATTAAGGGGAAAAGGCTGATGGGCCTGCTAAACTTACTTTTTCTCCTCAAAACTGTGTTTAAACTATAAAATTTAGCCTTTCATTTAGTCTAAGCAAAATGATTTCTAATAATTTCATAATATCCAATCTAGTTAATCATATTTAGACTAAAAAATTGTGCCTTACATGATAATTGTTATATTATGCCAGGCATGGGTCCAAGGTAAACCATAAGCTTGGAGATTTTTTTTAGGTCTCTGAAGCAATGAGTATAATAGCACAGAAACTGTTCTTTGGAACAAAACCTTTCCATATGGGCTGTTCCAGTGTTCTTTCTTCCCAATTTGTGAATCACAAGGTGAGGGGAGTACTGTTTGGAACCTATGCTGGTCAGTGATTGCTTCTCCTGTAGTCAAGAGGTCACCCTGGAGTAGATCCTCCTGCTCATACAAAATTTCCCCATGCCTTGACCGATTCTGCTCCTATTGAACAGTTTGAAAGAATACATACTTTTAAGATAGATTTTTAAAATAACATTTATTGTAGATTTTCTAATTACAAAAGTTTGGCATGTTTGTCAAAAAATCAGAACACTCAGGTAAGAAAAAATCACTTTTATATCACCCAGGATTTTATCTAGGCATATGCAAAATGAGTTTTAGTTATTTTAAAACGTATTTGCTTAATTAAAGAGAATTAGGGGTATCTATTTCTGTTCATGCTATGGTATCTATGAATATGTCAGAGAATGTATCAGTATTTGGACATGATCTGTAATAAGTAACCAGTAATCTGTATCAAGTCATATCAAATGAGAAGTCTGTGACATTAAAACCTAAATGATAATTTAACTATAGAATTGGTTATATGAATTGTAAAGAATAATAAAATTTAATTTTGGGAATCATGTCTTGACAAAATATATCTTGATGGAAAACGTCTTAATTTCATTTCCCATGGGCTTGCCAATATTACTATATAGAAGGCAACAATCACATACACACACATACAAGCACATACAGAAACATACACACGCACATTTTAGACAAATGAAGTGCAAAACATAAGTTAATCACTCACTTTTCAGAGACAGTTTAACACCTGGAAATACTGCCCAAAATTTATATAAGATCCCAAGTATTTTAAAAACAAAATATAATTTACATATAAAGAAATGCATTGTGTGTATATATATATGTATATAGTACATATAGCATAGTATATTGTGATGTTTTTATGTCTTAAAAACATACCTGCGTGGAGAAAGACTGCCCTTCTGAGGGTTAGCCAATTCTTAGAGCCAGCAAAGGTCCCAGCCAGGAACCTGTCTTTGATACAGAAACCAATCAATACAGGACAAACCTCCACTAGCTGGCCTGTACACCCCATGAGACAATGTTTCTCTGCATTAGCCATCCCAGAGACAGGTGTCAGGCAACTAGGGACCATCTCTATAGTCCCAAACTAACTAATTCTAAATGGGTCACCCTGCCTTGCCATGCCTTTCCCACAAAATCCCCAATAAGGGCCATGGCCTAAACCATCACCTTGGTCTTGTCTTCTGCCTCTTGAACACTCTGGTGTCTTTCCTGTTTGCCCCAGGAAGTGTATCATGCCTCTCATGTCTAGTACTTGTGGGTAAATTAAGTGTCCTTTATTCCTGAGCCTCACTTCTGTATCATCTTGTGGCTGCACCCAACTGACCATCTCATAAAAAAATACAAAAGACAGAGATATTAAGGGTATAATTAAATCAGCTTCACAAACACATAAAAAATATCTATCCCATACCACAATCAAGAATATAATATTTCCATTATTCTTTATAGTTTCTGACAATCAGCACTATTCTCTCATTTTCTAAGCAACCACTGATCTGATTTCCAACATCAAGGGTTTGTTTTGCCTATTTTAAATTTTATATGAATGGAGGCACTATTCTTTTGTGCCTGGATTCTTCACTCAGAACAATGTTTTTGAGATTCACCTTTTCTATATGTGTATAAATTTTTTATTTTCCTTCTTATTACTGACTATTGTGTGTTTAACATTCTCTTGTTGATGGACCCCTAGGTTACTTTCAGTTTTGGGTGCTCATAAATAAAGCTTCTATGAACAATTATTTATAGGTTTTTACAGACGTGGTATTTCTCTCTTGGATCAATATCAAAGAATGGAATACCTGGGTCAGGGTAAGATCCATGTATAACTTTTAAGAAACTGCTAAACAGTTTTTCAAACTAGTTGTACCATTTTACACTCTTATTAATAGTGTATAAGAGTTCTGGCTGTTCTACAACTTCTCCAACATTTGGTGTTGACACTCCCTCCTTGATTGGTGATGACATTTTTCTTGACAATTTAAATAAATATATAGTGGTATCTCCCTGTTTTAATTTTCATTTCCCTGATGAGTAATAATTATTCATTTTTCATTATTCTTTTTTCACTAGTGTATTAGCTATTTGTATACCTTATTTTTTGAAGTGCCTATTCAAATATTTTGCTTATTATTTTGTTTTTCTGTCATTTTAATTTAGGAGAGTTATTTATATGTGCTGGACACATGATCTTTGCCTGCTGTATGTGTTGATAATATTCTCTCCATGTATATTCCTTGCCTATTTATTTTACAAAAAGTATTTTTAATTTAAAATAACTTCATTAAGATATACTTAACATACATAAGTATATTTTATTTGTACAATTCTATGCATTTTGACAAATACATATACTCATGGAACTAGTATTATAATCAAAATATAAACTACATTACCCCAAAAAGGCCTTCATGCTCTTCTATAGTCATTCATTTTCCCAATCCCAATCTCCAAGCAATCACTGATCTACTTTCTGTCACTGTAGATTTTTTTGAAAATTTTAGAATTTCATGTAAATGGAATCACACAGTTTTTTTTTATGTATGGCTCCTTTTGTCCAGGATATGATATTACATGTATCAGTAGTTCTATTTTATTGCTGAGTAATATTCTATTGCATTGATATATGATAATTTGTAGGTTTGGGTATTTATAAACATCCACATGTAATTCTTTTTCTTTTCATGCACATATACTTTTTTTTTCCTTGGATAAATATCAGTAGAATTTCTAGATCATAGCTATTACAGTGTATTTTTCTGATAATTTAAATATCAGGATCACATCTGGATCTTGTTTTGTCTATTTTCTCTCTTGAATATGTGTCACATTTTCTTATATCTTATAATCTTTGATCCAATGTCAGCTATTGTGTATAAAACAGCAATAGAGGCTAAGGTAAATCATATTTACTTCCCAAAAGAATACAGCTCTTCTTCTGTCAGGCAATGAATAAGGGAAATATTTCAATCTAGTCTGTGACTGAACTGGGCTTGGGATATTGATGCTTATGGTAGAGTCACCAGAAGTTCCATATTATTGAAGGTAGAATCAGAATCAATTCTTTAGCAGGGCTTAGACTTTGATCACCAGGATAGTTTATATCTGTTGTCCTGCCTGATCTCAACCATCAGCCCATCCCATTCATTGGTGCCTCATGGGAGTCTCTTTCAGTTTCCTCCTCAATTTCCAGCAACAGATGGCTGCTGACTGGTGCTCAGTGTAAGGTTCTCAGTTCTTGTGGAGTTTCTCTCAGTTCTCTTTTTTTGCCCTAAGATGTCAGCAGGTCCTTGGTGTCTGTGCCTCTGGAGATCTCTCTTGGTTTTTGTTCTCAACTCCAAGTGGTAGTGGCCATTGTCTGGTCTTCAGTGTGAGCTGGAGAGCTTGTGGAGGTTCTCTCCATTCTCTCCTCATCTCTTGGACTTCTGATGACACAACTTCCTTATGCACAAGAATATCTAACAGTTATTATTTTAAAAAGAACAATTAAAACCTGATAACAATTTGATTAGTACATGTTTAAGTAAATTATGGTACAATGATTATAGAGATACAGCTCTAAAAAATGAGAAAAATCTTAACTAAAATGGAAAAAAAGTTTATGATATACTGAAAAGTATTAGAGTCAGGTTGCTGAAAAAATATATATATATAGGCATGCATAAAATATATAGACATTTGTACACTGTTTATATCTATCTGTGAAGTGCATATATCATATACAGGTCTATATATTTTATTCAATCATGTGTATATTAATATGTGTGTATATATGAATACATATATATTATATATGTGTGTGTATGTATAATTCATAAAATGTACAAAGAGAAATGTCAAAATGAACAAGCAATAAAATGTCAACCTTGGTTACATTTGAGGAAATGTTGGGAGTGGACCAAGTAAAAGTATTTTGAATTTATATTATACGTGCTCCAGTATTAGCAATTTTTTAAAGTATCAGAATATGTTGATTAGGAGCATCATTACAAAAATGAATGAAACTGATGAAAGGACGAATATACATTTGATGAGTATAAATATAGCTAAATGGAGCTCCACATAAGTTGCAAAAATTATAAACAAATCTAAACGTGGTTTTTTATTCTTAAAAGTTATGCTAAAATACAAAACAAAACAAAAAATAAGACAGACATAGTTGGGCTGCTTGAAACAGATGGTGTGGTGTTAAAAGTAGGTGAGACTACACAATTTTTAGCTCCCAGTTTTTTTCTGACTTTTCTGTCAAGAAGAATAATTACCTCACTTGGACTTAAAGTTCAGAATGAAGAAACTTAAGTTCAAGTTAGGAGAAAAAACAAGAGATCACTTTTTAGGCATTAAAAATGTTTCGCGGGAGAACTTCAAGATGGCAGAAGAGTAAGAAGTGGAGATCACCTTCCTCCCCACAAATACAACAAAAATACATCTACATGTGGAACAACTCCTACAGAACACCTACTGAACACTGGCAGAAGACAACAGACCTCCCCAAAGGAAAGAAACTCCCTAGGTACCTGGGTAGGGCAAAAGAAAAAACAGAGACAAAAGAATAAGGACAGGACCTGCACCTCTGGGAAAGAGTTGTGAAGGAGGAAAAGTTTCCACACAGCTAGAAAACCCCTTCACTGGCAGAGATGGGTGGTGGACAGGGGCAAAGCTTCGGAGCCACAGAGGAAGGCACAGCAACAGAGCCACAGAGGGCAAAGTGGAGAGATTCCTGCACAGAGGATTGGTGCCAACCAGCATTCACTAGCCTGAGAGGCTTGTCTGCTCACCCACCAGGGCGAATGGGGGTTGAGAGCTGAGGCTCAGACTTCAGAGGTCAGAGTACAGGGAGAGGACTGTGGGTGGCTGCATGAACACAGTCTGAAGGGCTAGTGTGCCACAGCTAGCCAGGAGGGAGTCTGCAAAAAAGGCTGGAACTGCCTAAGAGGCAAGAGACCATTGTTTCAGGTTGCATGAGGAAAAGGGATTCAGAACACCACCTAGACAAGCTCCAGAGATGTGCGAGCTGCAGCTACAAGTGCAGACACCAGAGACGGGCATGAAATGCTAAGTCTCCTGCCACAGCCACCAAGAAGCCTGTGTGAAAGCACAGGTCACTATCCACACCTCCCCTCCTGGGAGTCTGTGGAGCCTGCCACTGCCAGGGCCCCGTGATCCAGGGACAACTTCCCGGGAGAACACATGGAGCACCTCAGGCTGTTGCAGTGTCACGCTGGCCTCTGCCACTGCAGGCTTGCCCCACTTTCTGTAACCCTCACTCTCCCAGGCCTGAGTGAGACAGAGCCCCTTAATCAGCTGCTGCTCTAACCCCGTCCTGTCTGGGTGGGGAAAAGTCACCCTACAGTGACCTATAAGCAGAGGCAGAGCCAAATCAAAAGTTGAACCCCAGGAGCTGAGAGAACAAAGAAGAGGAAGGACAATTTCTCCCAGAATCCTCAGGAGCAGCAGATTAAATCTCCACAATCAACTTGATGTAACCTGCATCTCTGGAATAACTGAATAGAAAATGAATCATCCCAAAATTGAGGTGGTGGACTTTGGGAGCAACTGTAGAATTAGGGTTAGCTTTCTGCATCTAATTTGTTTCTGGCTGTATGTTTATCTTAGTTTAGTATTTAGAGTTTATTATCATTGATAAATTTGTTTATTGATTTGGTTGCTCTCTTTTTAAAAAATATATAGATATATACTTTTTTCCTTTTTCTCTTTTTGTGAGTGTGTATCTGTATGCCTCTTTGTGTGATTTTGTCTGTATACCTTTGTTATACCATTTGTCCTAGGGTTCTGTCTGTCCATTTTTTTTTTTTTTTTTTTTTTTAGTATAGTTTTCAGTGCTTGCTATCATGGGTGGATTTGTTCTTTGGTTTGGTTGCTTTCTACTTTCTCTCTTCTTTTTTAAAATTACTTTTAAATTTTTTTAAAATTTAAAAATTTTTTTTATTTTAGTAACTTTATTTTATTTTATTGTTTCTTTCTTTCGTTCTTTTTTTTCTCCATTTTCTTCTCAGGCATGTGACTGCCAGGGTCTTGGTGCTCTGGCTGCATGTCAGGCCAGTGCCTCTGAGGTGGAAAATGAAATTAAGGACATTGGTCCACCAGAGTCCTCCCAGTTCCATGTAATATCAAAGAGAAAAAGCTCTCCCAGAGATCTCTATCTCATTGCTAAGACCCAGCTCCACTCAACGACCAGCACACTACAGTGTTGGACACCCTATGTCAAACAACTAGCAAGACAGGAACACAACCATCCCCATTAGCAGAGAGGCTGCTGAAAATCATAATAAGGTCACAGACACCCCAAAACACCCACATCATACCACCTGATGTGGTCCTCTCCACTAGAAATACAAGATCCAGCCTTATTCACCAGAACCCAGGCACGAGTCCACTCCACCAGGAAGCTTACAAAACACACTGAAAAAACCTTAGCCACTGGGGGCAGAAACCAAAAACAATGGGAACTAAGAACCTGCAGCCTGCGAAAAGGAGACCCCAAACACAGTAAGTTAAGCAAAATGAGAAGACAGAGAAACACACAGCAGATGAAGGAGCAAGGCAAAAAACAACCAGACCTAACAAATTAAGAGGAAATAGGCAGTCCACCTGAAAAAGAATTCAGAGTAATGGTAGTAAAGATGATACAAAATCTCGGAAATAAAAAGGGCAAAAAACAAGAAACGTTTAAGAAGGACCTGGAAGAACTAAAGAGCAAACAAACAATGATGAACAACACAATAAATGAAATTTAAAATTCTCTAGAAGGAATCAATAGCAGAATAACTGAGGCAGAAGAACAGATAAGTGATCTGGAAGATAAAATAGTGGAAATAACTACTGCAGAGCAGAATAAAGAAAAAAGAATGAGAAGAATTAAGAATAGTCTCAGAGACCTCTGGGACAACATTAAATGCACCAACATTCGAATTATAAAGGTCTCAGAAGAAGAAGAGAAAAAGAAAGGGAAAGAGAAAATACTTGAAGAGATTATAGTTGAAATTTTCCCTAATATGGGAAAGGAAATAGTTAATAAAGTCTAGAAAGCACAGAGAGTCCCATACAGGAAAAATCCAAGGAGAACACACCAAGACACATATTAATGAAACTATCAAAAATTAAATACAAAGAAAAACATTAAAAGCAGCAAAGGAAAAATGACAAAAAACATACAATGAATCACTCTAAAGTTAACAGCTGATCTTTAAGCAGAAACTCTGCAAGCCAGAAGGGAGTGGCAGGACATATTTAAAGTAATGAAAGGAATAAACCTACAACCAAGATTACTCTACCCAGCAATGATCTCATTCAGATTTGACAGAGAAATCAAAACTTTTACAGACAAGCAAAAGCTAACAGAATTCAACACCACCAACCCAGCTTTACAGCAAATGCTAGAAGAACTTCTCTATGCAGGAAACACAAGAGAAAGAACACACCTACAAAAACACCCAAAAACTATTAAGAAAATGTCAATAGGAACATACATATGAATAACTACCTTTAATGTAAATAGATTAAATGATCCAAACAAAAGACAGACTGGCTGAATGGATACAAAAACAAGACCCATCTATATGCTGTCTACAAGAGACCCACTTCAGACCTAGGTACACATACAGACTGAAAGTGAGGGGATGGAAAAAGCTATTCCATGCAAATGGAAATCAAAATAAAGCTGGAGTAGCAATTTTCATACCAGACAAAATAGACTTTAAAATAAAGACTATTACAAGAGACAAAGAAGGACACTACATAATGATCAAGGGATCTATCCAAGAAGGAGATATAACAATTGTAAATATTTATGCACTCAACCTAGGAGCACCTCAATACATGTGGCAAATGCTAACAGCCGTAAAAGGGGAAATCAACAGTAACACAATCATAGTAGGGGACTTTAACACTCCACTTTCACCAATGGACAGATCATCCTAAATGAAAATAAATAAGGAAACCCAAGCTTTAAATGACACATTAAACAAGATGGACTTAATTGATAGTTATAGGACATTCCATCCAAAAACAACAGAATACACATTCTTCTCAAGTGCTCATGAAACATTCTCCAGCATAGATTATATCTTGGGTCACAAATCAAACCTTGGTATATTTAAGAAAATTGAAATTGTATTGAGTACCTTTTCTGACTGCCACCCTATGAGACAAGATATCAATTACCAGAAAAAATCTGTAAAAACTACAAACACATGGACTCTAAACAATACACTACTAAATAACCAAGAGATCACTGAAGAAATCAAAGGTGAAATAAAATATACCTAGAAAGAAATGACAATGAAAACACAATAGGATGCAGCAAAAGCTGTTCTAAGAGGGAAGTTTATAGAATACAATCCTACCTCAAGAAACAAGAAATATATCAAATAAACAACCTAACCTTACATCTAAAACAATTAGAGAAAGAAGAACAAAAAAACCCCAAAGTTAGCAGGAGGAAACAAATCATAAAAATAAGATCAGAAATACATGAAAAAGAAATGAAGGAAACAATAGCAAAGATCAATAAAATTAAAAGCTGGTTCTTTGAGAAGATAAACACAATTGATAAACCATTAGTGAGACTCATCAAGAAAATAGGGAGAAGACTCAAATCAATAGAATTAGAAATGAGAAAGGAGAAGTAACAACTAAAACTGCAGAAATACAAAGGATCATGAGAGATTACTACAAGCAACTATATGTCAATAAAATGGACAACCTAGAAGAAATGGACACATTCTTAGAAAAACACAACCTTCCGAGACTGAACCAAGAAGAAATAGAAAATATAAACAGACCAATTACAAGCACTGAAATTGAGACTGTGATTAAAAATCTTCCAACAAACAAAAGCCCAGGACCAGATGCCTTCACAGGCAAATTCTGTCAAACATTTAGAGAGGACCTAACACCTATCTTTCCAAACTCTTCCAAAATATAGAAAAGGGGGAAACACTCCCAAACTCATTCTATGAGGTCACCATCATGCCGATACTAAAACCACACAAAGATGTCACAAAGAAAGAAAACTACAGGCCAATATCACTGATTAACATAGATGCAAAAATCCTCAACAAAATTTACCAAACAGAATCCAACAGCACATTAAAAGGATCATACACCATGATCAAGTGGGGTTTATCCCTGGAATGCAAGGATCCTTAAATATACACAAATCAATCAATGTGATAAACCATATTAACAAAATGAAGGAGAAAAAGCATTTGATGATCTCAATAGATGCATAAAAACTTTTGACAAAATTCAACACCCATTTATGATAAAACCCTTCAGAAAGTAGGCATAGAGTGGATTTACCTCAACATAATAAAGGACATATATGACATACCCACATCCAACATCGTTCTCAATGGTGAAAAATTGAAACTATTTCCTCTAAGATCAAGAAAAAGACAAGGTTGTCCACTTTCAACCCTATTATACAAAATAGCTTTGGAAGTTTTAACCACAGCAATCAGAGAGTAAAAAGAAATAAAAAATTCCAAATTGGGAAAGAAGAAGTAAAGCTGTCACAGTTTGCAGATGACATGATACTATACGTAGAGAATCCTAATGATGCTACCAGAAAACTACGAGAATTAATCAATGAATTTAGTAAAGTAGCAGGATACAAAATTAATGCACAGATATCTCTTGCATTCCTATACACTAATGATGAAAGTTCTGAAAGAGAAATTAAGGAAACACTCCCATTTAACACTGCAATACAAGGATTAAAATACCTAGAAATAAACTTACCTAAGGAGACAAAAGACCTGTATGCAGAAAACTATAAGACACGGATGAAAGAAATTAAAGATGATCCAAACAGATGGAGAGATATACCATGTTCTTGGATTCGAAGAATCAATACTGTGAAAATGAATATACTACTCAAAGCAATCTACAGATTCAATGCAATCCCTATCAAACTACCAATGGCATTTTTCACAGATCTAGGACAAAAATTTTCACATTATGTTTGGAAACACAAAAGACTCCGAATAACCAAAGCAATCTTGAGAACAAAAAATGGAGCTGGAGGAATCAGGCTCCCTGACTTCAGACTATACTACAAAGCTACAGTAATCAAGACAGTATGGTACTGGCACAAGAACAGAAATATAGATCAATGGAACAGGATAGAAAGCCCAGAGATTAACCCAGACACATATGGTCACCTTATTTTTGATAAAGGAGGGAAGGATATATAATGTAGAAATGACAGCCTTTTCAATAATTGGTGCTGGGAAAACTGGACAGCTACATGTAAAAGAATGAAATGAGAACACTCGTTAACACAATACACAAAAATAAACTCAAAATGGATTAAAGACCTATAGGTAAGGCCAGACACTATAATACTCTTAAAGGAAAACATAGGTAGAACACTCTATGACATCAATCACAGCAAGATCCCTTTTGACCCACCTCTTATAGAAATGGAAATAAAAAGGAAAATAAACAAATGGGACCTAATGAAACTTAAAAGCTTTTACACAGCAAAGGAAACCATAAGCAAGACAAAAATACAACCCTTAGAATGGGAGAAAATATTTGCAAATGAAGCAAATGGCAAAGGATTAATCTCCAAAATTTACAAGCAGATCATGCAGCTCAATATTAAGAAAACAAACAACCCAATCCCAAAATAGGCAGAAGACCTAAATAGACACTTCTCCAAAGAAGACATAAAGGTTGCCAACAAACTCATGAAAGGATGCTCAACATCACTGATCATTAGAGAAATGCAGATCAAAACTACAATGAGGTATCACCTCACACCAGTCAGAATGGTGATCATCAAAAAATCTACAAACAGTAAATCCTGGAGAGGGTGTGGAGAACAGGGAACCCTATTGCACTGTTGGTGAGAATGTAAATTAATACAGCCACTATGGAGAACAGTATGGAGGTTCCTTAAAAAACTAAAAATAGAGCTACCATACGACCCAGCATTCCCACTACTGAGCATATACCCAGAGAAAACCATAATTCATAAAGAGTCATGTCCCACAATGTTCATTGCAGCTGTATTTACAATAGCCAGGTCATGGAAGCATCCAAAATGTCCATTGACAGATGAATGGATAAAGAAGATGTGGCACATATATACAGTGGAATATTAGCCATAAAAAGAAACAAAATTGAGTTATTTGTATTGAGGTGGATAGAAATAGAGATTCTCATACAGAGTGAAGTAAGTCAGAAAGAGAAAAACAAATACCGTATGTTAACACATATATACGGGATCTAAAAAAAAAAAAAAAAAAAAGGTTCTGAAGAACTTAGGGGCAGGACAGGAATAAAGACACAGATGTAAAAGAAAAAAAAAGTTTGTCACCTTTTCTTGGTATACTAAATTTCAGGGAACCAAAAGAATGTGAAAAGATCACTAAATTTCAAGAGGTGTTTTAAGAACAGAATGCAAAGATTTCAAACATTTAACAAAATAGAACAAAAGAGCTCAAATGCATAAATACAGGGAAAAGGCAGAGTTTATAAGTATGGAAAAATGAACTTGAAACTAAAATTCATCAGAGTTTTAATATATATCATCATGTCTAGCTGTTTGAATTTAAATATAAGTTGATCAGTGGAAACCAGCAATGGATCACTAAGCTAAGGATAACAACTTTCTACAAGGTTTACATATTTGCTCTAAAATGTGACATAGCTCACTTAATTGCAAGGTATACAACCTTGTAGTGATAAATGTTTCTTGATTTAAACTGAATAGATTTAAAACATAAAAGTCCAGTTAAAGCCAACAGAATTAAACAACAGAGGCTTGGATGCCATAACATACCAGCTTGTAGGTTTAGCACATTTTAAATATAGGATGAAATAGAAAACAAATGACTAAACTTCATTAGCTTTAGTCAAACCCAAGTATTGGTGATAGTAAAACATTGAATAATAATCTCAAGAATGAAAATGTCATTTCCTTGATAACAAACTTGATAGGCTAAATTCTCTAAATTGTGGATGATCTCTGAAGTGTACAGGTCTTTTTATATCTAATTGCATTCTGTACTTGACATTAATAAAAATCTTGAAGTTTAACCTAAGAATTCACTTAAACATTCCATTAGAAAGATGATTTCCATACCAAAATCGTAGGTGATCATGTAAAACTTTGATATAGATTTTTAGCTATTACTTAGAGATAAATATGTCAGAAAAATGGCCTATCGAAAACAATGATTTCAATAATTTCCTTTACTTCTCTACTGGAATATTAGGTTAAAATTATATTATTCATCCCTATAACATTCTATAGAAAATTGCACTCTTTTGATCTGCTAATTTAGTAATCAGACTTCAATAATGTGAACCCTTGACAAATTTTATCTTTTACATTAAAAAATGCATTAGGGTTTTATTTTTATTTTTTATGGTTTTTGCTCTTATTATTTTTTAAAAATTTTATTGGATTATAGTTGACTTACAATATTGTGTTAGTTTCAGATGTACAGCAAAGTGATTCAGTTACACATATGCATGTATTCATTCTTTTTTAGATTCTTTTCTCAAGTAGGTTATCACAGAATATTGAGTAGAGTTCCCTGTGCTATACAGTGGGTCCTTGTTGGTTATCCATCTTATATAGCATAGGGATTTTAATCCAAAACATCTGATTTTGAGATGTTTTGAGTGTAAGTCCTTCATCAACCAGCTGAACGACCTTGGGAAAATAATTTTTTTCTGAGTCTCATTGTACTATAAAGCATCAAGGGATTTAATGTATGTTAAAATTCCTAGACATAATAATAAAATTCCTAGAACACAATAAATGATAGATTTCCCCCTACTTCCTCTCTTCCATCTATCTATTCTTTCATTGTAAGAAAGAAGAAAAAAAGGAAAAAGAAATGACTAATGTTGTAGGCAGCCCCTGAGATGGCCCCCAGTGATCCCCACCTCCTGGTAAAAAACATCTGCAATACTGTTCTGTGACAGTGACTATAGGTTTTCTGATCAAACGTGTCCAGGGACTTTATGGACAATTAATTTAAATGAAGAATTTCTGCTTAATATAGGATCGGGAGATAGTACCGGAGTTAGACGGCTGTATCTGCAGTGTGTTTTGACAAGTCTTGGTGGAGTTATTAAAGAAACAACTCTGGATAATCAAAGAAAGGTCACAGCACATCAACCTAAATATTCTTCATGACACGTTATCATCAGTGATAAGTGAATGATCTCCCATCCTAGAGAAGCCTCGTTCCCATCTAAGTTAGATGAGATTTATACTACTGTATACTGGACAGAGAGAAAGAAAGAGGGAGAAATGGAGAGGTAGAAATTAGCCAAGAAGGTGCATCATAGAAAAATTATCAGAGAAAACTGTGATATGAAAAAAAGCAGTGTCTGTTGATGTAGCTAGTAAAGCGGTGACAAGATCATAACTACTGAAAGTCTCTGAAAGATTAAAGTGGAATGGAGGGAACTTTCCTCTTGTGGGGAGCAAAAATTATTACACTTATCTACAAAGCAGGCTTTGGGTAAAGGACTAAAGTCCAAACCCACCTATCATGCTCAGGAGGAGGTAAATTAAGTTGTATGTTTACCAAAAGTCAGTTTATTTTCTCCTAAATCTGTATATGTTAATTTTACTTAATAAGCAGTTTGATTTACAGAAAAGTTTTACTGGCAGGTAAAACTGGCTTAACATTTAGGCTTCTATATGCTCAAGCTATGGGAACCAATCTTTCTCACCTCTATAATAGATATATTATTGCAAATTCTAAAGTGTTACTAAAAAATTTATTTAAGATAAAATGTGTTTAAATATTTCACACAATTTTCTATAGGTAAGAGATTGTCAGTGATGGTTGTATCACTCAGGACACCAGCAGGAAACTCAGAATTCACTCAATGCAGTGATTGAAGAGAGACTGATGAAAACACAATAACAAAAAAATGTGTGCAGAGTTAAGGGATGGATGGAGAAGCATCATTGAGAAATTAGCAACAACTGGATGTCATTACCACCCTAGAAAGGTCTGTAGGTTTATGAATGTCATTGCTCACAGAACTGGACCTTGGATGAAGGAGCACAGTAACTGCCAACTTGCAGCACACTAGGGAGGGAATAGGCAAATAAATACCCTGGTCTCTCGTTTGTTTCCTCTTTTGCATCTTCTCTCATTAGTCTAATCCAAATTGCAGTTAGGTTACAAAACTGAGTAGATCAAGATAAACAAATGGATAAGACCCAGCCCATGTATCTGTTCACTTTGTCCTAAAAGGGAATTTTGAAGAGAGATATGCCTAAGAATAAAGATATAAGTTCATGAGAAGACCAGATAAGACCTTGAACACTGTTCTTGCTGTTAAGCTGGAGTTTACATTTAGACAGGTAATAATGTTATAGAAACATAATATTAAAAAGTATTTGAGTAAATATAAACAAATGGAAAACCTCATAATCTTGTATTGCCCAATCTCTTTCAGATATTTAATACTATCTTAAAGTAGAATATCTTGAATAGCCAGATATCTGCATTGAAATTTTCCTTTGTTTTCTTCTTTATTTTCAGGGGGTATTTAAAAGGGGTGTGGTGCAAATGTGTATATATACATATGTGTTGGGGGGAGAGTGTGGAGGATAAGTTTCAGCTTGTTATTTTAGTAAATCCCTGTTAATTTCCTATACCTTTCATTTTATGGCAATTAATATTCTCTGATAAGGACCCCCAGATGATGATTTTGACTTAGAAAATATTGAGATGGATAAAAGTGTAAAATTTTGACTTAATGTTTTATTTCATGGCCACAAAAAAAAAAAAAAAGCAGTGAGGCCCATGCATAGACAGAGTTTTTGTGCTGTATGTGTTCTCCTTGACATTGAATGTTAGATATTATGCTGATATCTTCAAAGAAATCTCAACTTCATTAAAGTGGACACATTTCCAAGTTAACATAAATACATATGTTTTTGTCATATTTAGAGCAAAAGCAAAACAAAAAAAGAAATAATTTTGTTACTTTCTATGTATTAGGAACTCTGCTTGTCAATGTACATATGGTCTCACTTAACCTTCACCTATAATCAAAGGTTGTGTATTAGTCAGACAATTTTAAGGCAATAAAGACCAGAGAGATTGAGTGATATGTTACAAAGTTAAAGTTACTAAGCTAGTATGGATAAAGCTGAGGGACAGACATGTCTGTCTGATTTCAAAATCCATGACCATTCAACCACATAATGCCTCCCAGAGAGAAGGAAAGAAACAAACATTGATAGCAAAAGTAAATCCACTTTTCTGGTGGCTTAAAATAATGATATAAAGGTAGCCCTTGTTTATGTAAACGAATGTATAAGCACAGATCTTGTTGCTAGATAATATTTGATGAATTAAAGAACTGTGAAACATATCTTATCTTACTGACATGAAGCTAATTTGTATATTGAAATGGAAGCAATTATATTTTTACTAAATTCAAAATGTTAAATTCTTCTAGATGCCTATAGCATCAATACCATATTGGTATAAAAATACATTCAATGATGCCAAATAGCTACTGCTGATAGGTTGTTCTTAAGTGTCTGTTTCTGTTTGGGGCCTAAGGAAGAGATTCTTCTCTCCAAAATCATTCCCGCCCCATGTGGATTGCTAAGTATAATTTCAATAATACAGATCCAGACCATTTCAACTAGACAAAGAGTCAGAGAGCAGTAACACCTCCTAGCCGTTCCCCTAAGTGACAAAATCAGAATTGTGTGCATTTTGAAGCATATAGCACATTTTGAAATAAACTTACAGTTAGGAGTAAAAATGGCACTTCTATACATGCAAAACCAAAAAATCATATCTGTAGGTATTAATGTGTCCTATTGTGAGAAAGCAACACCTCTTATCAAAGTAATTTGGGAAAACACAGCACCAAGCACATAAAACATGAGCAGAATATTTGGGAGAAGAGAATTCCTCATGGAACCATTAAAATTTAGCATAATGGTTAGAATGTCATCATAGACCTCAGTGAATAAGAAGTAAAAGTTGACATCAGAGACCTAGTTAATACCTATGATGTAATGTATAACTATGTATGAATTATATATGTAAATTATATACTTATAATTATTCAGAACATTCTTATATTAATGGATATATACACACATACCCACAGACATACACACATATTTTTTTACCCCTTAGAGAGTGAGAATTCAGTAATTCTTAATAATTATGTTGCTTTAAACAGTGTGCTCTAGTCTCTGAGATATTGTTACATATAAATAATTACCTTGTCTTAATTAAGTTTTCTTAGCCACAATAGTCAAGATTAAAATGTCCAGAATGAATAAAGTCGAGGGATTCCTTCAGAAGTGATTCTAAATCAGGACAAGAAGTAGATGAGCAAAGTCAAATAAGGAACCTATCAAAACAGAGTTGACTTTGGCGATTAATCCCTTGTCAGTTGCTTTGTTTGCAAATATTTTCTCCCATTCATGCAGATCAATATCAAAAAACAAACAACCCAATCAAAAAATGGGCAGAAGGTCTAAATAGGCATTTCTCCAAAGAAGACATACAGATGGCCAAAACACACATGAAAAGATGCTCAACATCACTAATTGTCAGAGAAATGCAAATCAAAACCACAATGAGGTATCATTTCCTGCAGGTCAGAATGGCCATCATCAAAAAGTCTACAAATAATAAATACTAGAGAGGGTGTGGAGAAAAGGGAACCCTCCTGCACTATTGGTGGGAATGTAAATTGGTACAGCCACTATGGAGAACAATATGGAGGTTCCTTTAAAAAGCTAAAAATAGAACTACCATATGACAGTAATCCCACTTTTGGTCATATCTCCAGAGAAAACTCTAATTCAAAAAGATACATGCAGCACAATATTGATAGCAGCACTATTTACAATAGCTGAGACATGGAAGCAACTTAAATGTCCATCAACAGATGAATGGATAAAGATGCCGTAATTATGTATGATGGAATATTACTCGGCCATAAAAAAACAATGAAATCATGCTATTTACAGCAACATGGATGGACCTAGAGATTATCATGCTAAGTAAAATAAGTCAGATGGAGAAAGACAATTATCATATGATGTCATTACATGTGGAATCTAAAAAATAATACAAATGAACTTATTTGCAAAATAGAAATAGAGTCACAGATGCAGAAAAAAAACAAAAAAACAAAACAAACAAAAAAACTATGATTACCATGGGGGAAAGGAGGGAGGGATAAATTAGGAGATTGGGATTGACATATACACACTACTATATATAAAATAGATAAACAATAAAGGCCTACTCTATAGCACAGGAAACTCTACTCAATACTCTGTAATGAACTATATGGGAAAATAATCTTAAAAAAGAGTGGATATCTGTATATGTATAACTGATTCACTTTGCCATACAGCAGAAACTAAAACAACATTGTAAATCAATTATACTCCAATAAAAATTTTTAAAAAAGAGTTTACTCACTGCTAAGTGTCAACAACTTCTTTCAAGGAAAAACAAAACCTTTCTCACTCAAGCTGCTATTACCTAAAGATGTTATTATTCCCTCATCCACCCATCTAAGGTATTAACTCCATGTGTGTGTGTGTCTGTGTGGTTTATCAGAATTAGAGTTCAATAGAGAAAAGTGATGAATTCAGCAACATTGTCACTCTAAGAAGAGCAAGATAAAATGAGCTGAAATTTTAGAAGGAAGAAGACTGATTATTTATGAGAAATGACTCCCTTGAAACTAAAATGAGCAATTATTTGCTTTAATCATTAATGTAAAGAATTTGGACATTCAAATGAATGTTTTTGGGGCTTCCCTGGTGGCACAGTTGTTGAGAGTCCGCCTGCCAATGCAGGGGACACAGGTTCATGCCCCGGTCCAGGAAGATCCCACATGCCGCGGAGCAGCTGGGCCCGTGAGCCATGGCCACTGAGCCTGCGCGTCTGGAGCCTGTGCTATGCAATGGGAGAGCCCACAGCAGTGAGAGACCCGCGTACCACAAAAAAAATAAAAATAAAATAAAATAAAATAATGTTTTTGGAATCCACAAAGAATAAAAAGTTATGCTAATGCACCCCACACTCACAGTATGATGTGGATTGATAATAACAAGCAACATTCTTAACCTTTCTCAGAATAAAACCCTCAAATTCCTGTGATTAATTTGTTTTTAATTATTGTTTTCTTTTTGCAAGCTATGATCTTAAACACTCTCTATCCTTGCAACAAAAATGTTTAACACTAGAAAAAAGTGTATCTTATTATTGTTGCTCAATACTCAAAGAAGCCCTTATGTGAAAATCCTACTTACTGTGCCACAGTGGTTAACAAATATTTATGCACAAAATTCAATTCAGGAAGAAAAAAACACTTGTAAATTACACTTCATTTTAAAAGTTATACTCCATTATTAAACAAAATATCTATAAACATGTTTAAGAATTATTTTTCCTGATCAATGAAGGCTTTATTTTGGGCTACAATTTGAGAAACTATGTAGCTTGCAGCATGTAATTTTAATGACAACACTTAGAACAAGTTTTGTGAATAGTGTTCCTTTGAAGGTGCCTCTTTTTGTCTTTAATTGACTGATGTTATGAGTTAGTAAATTGTTAAATATGGTTTGTCTCATGTGGCCACTTGAATTTTATACATATATGTATAGCTGATTCACTTTGTTATAAAGCAGAAACTAACATACCATTGTAAAGCAATTATACTCCAATAAAGATGTTTAAAAAATTTAAAAAAAAATTAAAAAGAACATTTTAAATTTTAAATGAATTAAATAGCAATGCATTTTACACAGCTTATTTACAATAAAACAAATATTTCATTAGTTATTTTTTTCTTTGTAACATAAATTTCAATTTTAATTTGAAAATAGTTACCTTAATTGACAACAAAGATGAGTCCCCTTTATGTTGGTCGATGAGTCATGTTTTCAATAAAGGAACTGGATAAACTGAATAGTCATATGGAAAAGCAATAAGTTCTGACCCTTATCTCAGTCCATAAATAAATATCAATCATAGATGGAACATACAATTAAATGTAAAATATTAAACACACACACACATGCATATTAATATCCTAGAAGAAAGCTTAGGAAAGCATCTTTATGACCTACAACACAAAAAGCACTGTCCATAAAACAATACCTGATAAATAATACCATGTTAAAACTAGAACTTCTATGAAAAGACACATTAAGAGAGTGGAAAGGCAAGCTACAGAGTGGGTGAAGAAACTGGCAAAATGTGTAAAGTGAAATATCTAGAATATATATATAACTTCTTCAATTTGTTATTTTAAAATATATAACTCAATAGAAAATAAGGGAAAGTACTTATATTTGATACTTTACAAAAGATAGTATCCAAAGACAGTAAACATGAAAAATAATAATCAACAATATTACTTTTCAAGGAAAAACAAATTAAAAAATAATGGTAGAGGACTTCCCTGGTGGCACAGTGGTTGAGAGTCCACCTGCTGATGCAGGGGACACGGGTTCTTGCCTCGGTCTGGGAAGATCCCACATGCCACAGAGTGGCTAGGCCCGTGAGCCATGGCCACTGAGCCTGCACGTCTGGAGCCTGTGCTCCACAATGGGAGAGACCACAACAATGAGAGGACCATGTACTGCAAATAAAAATAATAATAATAATAATAATGGTAGAGTTACTATTTTGGACTGGAGGTAAGATACGTCCTTATGGTAGTGGTCACCACATTTACATAAGACAACAAATCTCACAGCATAATGTCTAGCACAAGAAGATAAAAAAATCAAAGATTTTGTAGATGAATCATTTATATAAAACTAAAAACTTAGTGAAACTAATCTGTTATGTTAAAAGTCAGGACTACCTTGAGGGAGGGTAGTCAAAGAACAAGGGAACAGGGAGACTTCTGGCATGGTGGTAAGATTCTGTTTTTAACCTGAGTGTTGCTGATACAGTTATTTTCATTTTATCAATATTTATTGTGATTTTTCCCTGTCATTTATATGCAGTTCTTCATGTATATTATTTACTAAAATGTATATTTTGGGGAAAAATATATTGATATAATAAACTGATGCTCTATATCTATATTCCCTCATCCCTAAAAATTGAGGTAAGAGTGAAAAAACCCATAAATAGGAATAGTGCCATCAATGGATCAGAAATATTAAGAAGTTCTTAAACAAAGAAAACAAACAGGATCAGATATACATAAAAACTAAACCAAAGGAACAACCCATAGCCCTGAGTGAATAAATGAAGATATAATTTACAGGAGCTTAGGGTTCAGATTCAACAAATTAATCCATCCAGGTGATTAATTAACTTAAAAGATTAAAATGTAGCAGTTAGGCCTGTTATCCTTTTCTCACCACATCATTACCAGTTATATCACCAAGCTGAAAAGAAACTGAGAGTTGAAGTTGAGGATGAACTAACTCTGTGGATCTGATGACTAGACTTTCTGACATCTGGATGAAAAACTACCAGCACAATATTCACTCTTCCCGCTAAAATCACAAAAAGTACCCAAGGTTCAGTGAGAATGAAAACAAGCAGGACACTCTGGGGCTCCTGGGTATGAATCCTTTCTGTGTCCCCTGTTTCTTGCTGTAGAATATAGGCTTCACTCAGCCTCCTTGACCTTCCCTGAGTTCCAAAGGGAAGATTTAAGCAGTTTCTAATCAGGGAAGGGAGGGATGCAGAGACATGGGAGGGACAGTCAAGAATCAAAAGTGCAGCCTTGGGGCAGGATCCTGGCTCCTCTTCAAGGAATATGCATACCAATATCGTTGCCCATATCTTTGCCCCATTACTTCACCACCAATCAATCAGAAGAGTGTCACATACCCTTGTGCCCTTACCCCAACTTTTGACTATAAAAACTTTTCCCTGAAAGCCATTTGGGAGTTTGTGGTGTCTGAGCACAAGCCACCTGTTCTTCTTGCTTGGCACTGCAATAAAACTTTCTTTGCTCCAAATTCCAACATTTTGGTTAATTTGGCCTCACTGTGTATTGGGCACATGAACTTGTGGTCAGTAACAAGAATGAACATGGAGGTAAGCAGGATTCATGAAAGAGAGAAAGAGAAAGAAAGAGAGAAAGAAAGAGAGAAAGAAAGAAAGAGAGAAAGAAAGAAAGAAAGAAAGAAAGAAAGAAAGAAAGAAAGAAAGAAAGAAAGAAAGAGAGAAAGAAAGAAAGAAAATGAAAGAAAGAAAGAAAGAAAAGGAAGGAAGGAAGGAAGGAAGAATCAGAAAATGTGGAATTAGCAAACCTTTGAAGACAACCAATATCATCAAAGTGGGCAAATATTTAGTAAAATAATTAGTACTGAAGAAAACAGAATTCACAAAATAGATAGAAGACATTAGAAAATGCATAAATAATATGAGAAAGATTCAAGCAAGTGACTTGGAAACCAAAAATAAAAACCAGATATTTTAAACAACAGCAACTGCAATGATGACAACAAGAAAAAAATGCAGAATTGAATGACATAAAAGAAATAATTGAAGAGCAAATTAGCTAAATAATCAAACCAAGACCATAAATGAAGCACAAAATGTCTAAGCAATGATTTATATGGGAAAAAGTTCAGAGGTAAGTTGAGAGAATGCATCCTCCAGTGTCTGATGTAAAGAATAATCAAATATTTAATAAAATACTTCTCATAGCTAAAAAAATACACAAGTATACAAACTGAAAGAGAGCACAATGTGGCCATGGATACAAAACAAACAAACAAAAGCAAAACAAAAAAATGAAAAACTCCTAAGCATCTAGATAGATACATCATGATTAAATTTCACTACATGGACATTAAAGACATCCAAAAGATATTCAGAAAGGAAAAGAACTCAAATTACCTATAATGAAATGAGAAACAAAATAACAGTATCAAATGCTGGAAAGCAGTGGAAAAATATTGCCTGAGTTCTGAGGGAAAATGTTTTTAAACATAGAATTCTCTACTACACAATACTAGCATTCAAATGGGAGAGAAAAATAACATTCTCACATCCAAAAACCCAGAAATTTTATGACCATAAACACATTTCTGGAAGATTTATTTGAAGTGAATTTTCAAAAACTAAAGTATGATACAAGAAAGAAATGAAGATTTACAGAAAAAAAAGATGAAACTGTAGAGGAGCAAAATTTACCATCTCTAAATGTCTCTTTGGCATGTGAATTATATCAAGCTGAAAGCATTCAAGGCACAAAAGACTCAGGAAGAAACTTTGACCTTTCTCCTAACTGCCTAAAATAATTTAGCTAAAGTGCTTCTTCCCAGAATAGAGCTATCATCAGAGATATCTACAAATAATATGGGCTAGGTGTGGTGGGGGTTACTGAGCAGGGCATAGAGATCAGAGGCCCCTTTGTGTCCCATTGTGTCTTTATGGCTCACCAAACATTTGTTTATCAAATATTTGCTTTTTCTTCTTGATGTGAATTGCCTTGCTTCCCTTTGAAGTCCCAAACCACTACCCCAACATCCTCTGTTGTCTTTAGCTGGAGATGGTGTTACTGAACAAAGTTCATGTGCCCAATGGACAGTGAGGCCAAATAAACTAAGATGTTGGAGTTTGGAGCAGAGAAATGTTTATTGCAGGGCCAAGCAAGGAGAACAGTTGGCTGGTGCTCAAAAACCACAAACTCCCTGATAGTTTGGGGGAAGAAGTTTTATAGACAAAATTTGGGGTGAGGGCTGTGGGGTGTGTGACTTTCTTCTGATTGGTTGATGGTGAGGTAGCAGGGAGGTGCTCCAGGAATCTTGTACTCAGCTTGAAGTTGCCATCCTCTACCTGGTTGGGGGCTTTAGTTCTGCAGAATAACTCAAAGATATTGTTATGTACATTCCTTGGATAAAGGAGGAACCAGGATCTTTCCTCAAGGCTGAACTATTGTTTTTTGAATTCCCCTCCCTTGTCTCTGCATCCCCTTTCCTGATTACCAACTGTTTGAACCTGCCCTTTGGAACTCAGGGAAGTTTAAGGAGGCTGAATTAAGCCTTTTTCCTACAAACAAGAAACAGGGGACACAGAAAGGATTTGTACCCGGAGCCCCACAGGGCCTTGCTCAGTTTCAATGGTATTTAAGGTGAAGGTTTCAGCCATTTTGGTGAGTTACTCCTTTTTACTGTGTCTCTATCACATATACATGCTATTAAACTTTTGTTTGATTTTCTCCAGTTAATCTGTCTCATGTCAATTTAATTCTTAAACCAGCCAGAAGAACCTAGAACTGTAGAGGGAAATTTTTTCTCCCTGGCAAAACAAAACATAAATAATCATGAATGCACAAAAAAGGGGCTCAACTGTACTAGTCATCAGAGAAATACTAATATAAACAATAGTGATTTGCTATGAGTTACCTTTCAGTTGGGTCAAATATATGTGATTGAGAATAGTTAATTCTAGAGAGGCTGTGGAGAAACTACTGCTCTTATCCATGATTATTAAGAATAAAATTTGAGTCCTTATTGGTAGATATCTACAGTATCTACCCAAACAAAAAATCACATTTCCTTTAATCCACAAATTTCATTTTTACTACTCTATTCTTAAGAAATGTTTTTACCTATACTACTGATATATATTCCTGATATATATTCAGGAATATCAATTTCAGCATCATTTAAATAGTTAATATTGAAAACAATTCTAATGCTAATCAATAGAGAAATATTTAAATTTAATAATATATTTAGTCTATATATTAGATTATGTCATCATTAAGAGGACTAAGGTAGACTTAGATGTACTGATATACATTAGTTTCTAAGACTTATGGACATTTTAGCTGAAAAGTTCAAGGACAAAATGTAAATATTGATCTAGTTTGTTGAAAACATTTAGAAAGCAGTGTGTGTGTATGTGTCTTTACGCATTCACAAAAAAATGCTCACAAAAATCCTATCTGCAGTAATTAATTCTGAGAAAGAGTGGAAGTAATAAAACCAAGCAGGACCCTGTGGGGTTCCTGGGCATGGAAGCCTTACCATGTCCACCGTTTCTTTTTTATAGGGGACAGACTGCAGTCTCCATGACCTTTCCTGAGTTCCAAAGTGTATAATCAGGGAAGAAAAGGGATGCAGACACAAAGGGGGAAGAGCCAAGAAACAATAGTGCAGCCTTGGAGCAGTGTCCTGGTTCCACCTCAAGGGATACACATGGCAATATCTTTAATCTCTTTGTAGAAGTAAAACCCCCAACAAATGGAAGATGTCAGCATTCTTCATTCCAGAGAAGACTACCTGAGGCCAGATTAAAGAAACCAGAGGGCTTCCCTGGTGGTGCAGTGGTTGAGAGTCCACCTGCTGATTCAGGGGACACAGGTTCGTGCCCCGGTCCGGGAAGATCCCACATGTCGCGGAGCGGCTGGGCCCGTGAGCCATGGCCGCTGAACCTGCACGTCCAGAGACTGTGCTCTGCAACGGGAGAGGCCACAACAGTGAGAGGCCCGCTTACTGCAAAAAAAAAAAGGAACCAGAGAAGCTCATCAAGAGATTACCTGAGACCAGATTAAAGTGTGCAGGCCCTACGCACACCCTAATCTTATCAGCAACCCCACCCTTGAATTATTACTGTGAAACTCCTCACCAAATCCTCCTGGCTTGGGACACCCAGTTTTTGAGGGCAGGAGCCTGATGTATCCCCTTTTGCCTGGCAAAAAAATAAAGCTATTCTTTTCTACCTCACTGAAAACTCTTTCTGAGATTTGATTCAACACTGGTGCACAGAGGCTGAGTTTTCAGCATCAATAAGAAGGATTTAAAAGGGGTCTTATAATTCCATTTAGTTTGGCTCTTGCAACAAGAAGGTACTTAGACATGGACAGCAGAAAAGTGGAAACAAGCAAAAAACACTGCTTATACCAATTCATGTCTTTACGTTTAGTTTTGCTTTATTGGCTTGCTTTTATCTTGCTTTCTTCTTCTACCCGCTTTAGTGGCAGATTCAGTCAGCAGTCAGTTCTCAAATTCTCCAGGTCTTCCTTGGTTTACTGTTTTCTTTTGGTCTTTCAGTCAGAGATCAAACATCTCCTCTTCAGGGAAGTCTTCCTTGCCTATCCCTTCTGTAAAAGAAGAAAAAAAAACAAAAACACATTTTTTTCTATGTAGGGAAAATTCCATTTCTTCCCTACCGTGTGTTTCTTTCCTGTGTGTCTCTTGCCATTCACACAAAATGCTTCACTCTGTTTACCAATGTGTGGGATTTTCCCCCACATCAAGAAATTTTCCATGATACCAGCTGGGTGTCCTACAGTTTAACTCAATTCTGATACTGTCTACTTAGAGATAGTGTCACTTCCCACAGGTTAAGGCTCAGACCCATAAGATTGTCCCTACCCTACTTCAGATGCCAATCTCAAGTACCAGGTCTTCAGGTTACATACAACTTCTGTTTGATTTGGCTACAGATTGGAGGTTCACATGACCCCCTCCTCAGGTTCAATTAATTTACTAGAGCAACTCATAGAACTCAGGGAAACACTCACTTATGTTTACCAGCTTATTAAAGGATATGATAAAGGGCACAGATACACATCCAGATGGAAGGTATAGGGCAAGGTACGTGGAAGAGGCAGAGAGTTTTCCTGTCCTCTCGAAGGCACCACTCTCCAAGCACCTCTACATGTCCACCAACCAGGAAGATGACCAAACCCTATACTTTGGGGATTTTATGGAGGTTTCATCATGTAGACATGATTAATCATTAACTTCATTTTCAGCCCTTCTCCCTTCTCAAGAGAATGGAGGGCAGGGCTGAAAATTCTAAATTTATAATCATGATATGGTCTTTCCAGTGACAAGTTCTCATCTAGAAACCATCCAGAAACCCATCCAGAGTCACCTCTTTAGAAGAAACACACTCCTATCACCCAGGAAATTATAAGGACTTCAGGAACTCTGTGCCAGGAATAGAGATCAAAGACCAATATTAGAACAAGAGATGCTTCCAGAGTTCTTATAAATTAGGGAATTACAAGGTTTCAAGATCCCTGTGCCAGGAATATATTCCTTGTTATCTCACATCTTTCTAATGCCTCTCCTCATCTTTACATCATATTACTATTCTCATTTTTATTTTTCAAGGCATCGATCTCTATCTACAATTATACTTCATATATATTTCTTTAACTGTTTACTGCAGATGCCCCCATTACAATCTTAAAAAATGTTTTGACTGAAAACAAAAAAGGAAACAAGGTAAAAACAATGAGTTTCAGTGCTTCTCTTTTATTTGGGGACTTTACTGAGGACTATAGCCTGGAAGACAGTCTCTCAGATAGCTCTGAGGAACTGCTGCACAAAGGTAGAGGAGAAGCCAATTTATTTTTGGCTGGGAAATACATGTAATCAAGCATTTAAAAAGTTACTGCTAATCACAAAGAACAAATATCTCAAGTTAATGATTTTAGTGTTTTTTAAATTTTCTTTTTATTATTATTTATTTTTTATTGAGGTATAGTTGATTTACAATATTGTGTTAGTTTCAGGTGTACAGCAAGAATCTGAGGTCAGTGAAATTCTTCCTTAGATATGCATCTTAACTATCTAGGGGTCCTTATATCCCAAACACAGAATGCTTCATCCTTTTTTTTTTCATCCTGAATTTCTCTCAGGGTCCACTGTTTTGGGCACTGTGGGTTGTGACCTAACTCTTTGTATAGGGGAATAATGAGTGACACTCTTTTTGTTTGTTTGTTTACAAATGAAAGTACCATGTAAGCAAGTGTATGTTTTACCCCCACTGCTATAGCCCTAGTGACAGTACTTGACAAATATTAAGCATTTAATAGGTATTTATTGGATGAATGAATGAATGAATGAATGTAGGTTCAGTTTTCTCATCTATAGGATGAAGACATTCTGAAATTAGATTTAGGACAATATCAAGAAACTAAGCAGGAAGTTGGATTATTCATCACCGCTAATACTGATTCAGTGATAATGTAATTCTGAAAAGCAAGGAAGATCATAATATGTTATTGACCTTGGCCACTAAAGCCAATATTAATGCAGAGTTTGAAATGTTTTTATTTAGACTGTTTTTGTTATTTGCCTTAAACCGCATTGTAGAGGGAAAACAATGCTATGTTCTTCCCAAATGAAAATATTAAAGCATTCCAATCCCAGGTATTCTTGTATTCTTGGCAACATACTTCTTTTCATATGTGAAAAAGTGTAAATGGGAGTAGAAAATACTTCAGTTCTATTAGGTCTATAATCCCTGGGGTGTGACACATTCCTACATCTCTCTCTCTCTCTCTCTCTCTCTATGTGTATATATATATATATATATATATATAATCCTGAGGATATAATAATGCATTTTCTTAGTGGCAGCAATATATAGTTACAGTAAATAAAGGAAATAGTACTCTTAGTGTCTCCGACTAATTTACTTCCATAGATATATTGAAATGTCCTAAAGACAAATGTTCATGTTGGCAAGTTGACCGGTGACACTGCCTAATCTTTGACTGATAACCATAGAAAAACCAACCAGCTTTCCTTTTGTATGTTTAGAAAAATGATGTGCATATTTCCAGTTCCCCTAATTCTTGTTTATTTCAAGGGTTTTATTAAGCCTGTGATCATTTAAGAAAGCTGTGTAGAAAAATATAAAGATAAAATGAAAGTCATTTATTTAAAAATATATATATTTTTTATTTTAATGATTAAATCTTAGCAAAGAGAAGTACAAGAGTCTAAATCCAGGGTGGTGGTGGTGGGGTGTGTTGTACAAGAAACATTGGGAAAAGCAATTGTCTAAAGTCATAAGCAGAACATTCCCTGTAATGGAAGACATAAATATTCACAGGTTTTATTCCATTGTTTTGATTTCAACAATATCTAAGAATTCCATTCTGCTATGTATTGAAAAACAGGACAATCTTGGCTGGAAAGAATAAAATGGTTTAAAATACATTTAAGTTAATCTTTTGATTTGTTGAATAGTATACAGCATATATAATTATATTATTATCACAATCCACATCATCTACTCTCCTTTTTTCTTATATATTTCACCATAAGACATTGATTGGGAAATAAATAATACTCCGTTCCACCCTCTCTCATCCTAAAATAACTATAAAGAGTGTTTGGGGGGAAGAATTTAAAATGAAAATGCTGAGAATGACTGCTATAATCACTGCATAATGAAGTTCTAACATCGTAGATTGCAGGATCTGCTCTGTAGATTGCACTTGCATTGTTCAGTAATTTTACATATTTTTTCTGGGTAGTACCTTTTACTCCCCCATGGGAGATTGACTGACTGAATTGTAGTTAATTTACAATGTTGTGTCAATTTCAGGGGTAATTCAGATATATATATATATACACTTCTCATATTCTTTCTCATTATAATTATTACAAGATATTGAATATAGTTCCCTAGCTATAGAGTAAGACATTGTTGTTTATCTATTTTATACATAGTCGTTTGTATCTGCTATTCCCAAACTCCTGATTTACCACTTCCTCTTCTGCTTTAGTAAGCATACATTTGTTTTTTATGTCTGTGAGTCTGTTTCTGTTTTGTAAATAAGTTCATTTGTACTGTATTTTAGATTCCACATATAAGTGCCTTGGGTAATGTTTGCTGTATGGGGCTTTTAAATACAACCTGGATGGTCTGAGTGTATTTCTGATAATTAATTGATTAATGGTCTAACTTCCTGCATTTTGAAATTTGACAAATAATATGTAGTTCCTCTTCTAGACTCAGGCAAGGACCCTGCAAGGACTTTCTCCAGGTCCTATGCATTGGAGGGTCTTACTTTGGCCTTCCTCCACTCCACCTATGCTCCTTCCCATGGAATAAACAGTCCTGTGCCAAATGGATGTATCTAATAAGAGACAATCTCCCTTTCCAGCTTGCTCTCTGTGAGAGAGCATTTTGGGACCCTAGAGCTCTGTTCTGCAAATGGCTTATGGGTCTCTTCCCTGGATCTAGGTAGATCAAGTTGCCAGTGTGCACCTAATTTTAAAGGGTGGCCAAAGTGTGGCTGATTTTTGGATGTGAGTTATAGAACAGTGCCAAGGTAGGGAGAAAAAAACCAAGGACAGAATTAGTCAGAGACTGAAGGGTTTGCTCTCCACACACGACAATGGTCTTGCAGAAAATTCTGAGGAATTATAAATTTCTAAATGTCATCTTACTTTTCAGGTCATTGTGAGTATATTTTCGTCAAGTAGGATGCTAGGACAAATTTTATTCAACAATTTAATAGTTGTATGTACGCAGAATTCAATTTGGATTTTCTCTGGGCATGCCAATGTTAGAAGGATGCTTGGTAAAATTGAAATACCATAAACTTTGGGATGAGATAGAATTCTGTCCAAACCTCAGTTCTACTGCTTACTAACTGGATGCTTTTAGGTGAGTTGCCAACCTTCTTTGAGACTACAATTTCTCATCATTTAAGAACAAAATACTATGTGTTTATTAGAGTTTTGTTTTTCAATGAATTAAGTAATATACACAAGGTAAGTGCAGATTCCTTCATTTAAAAAAATTGTAAATAACAACACTTCATGACTTAGGATATATGCTAAAGAGTTGTGAAAGACAGATGAGCATGATATAACCCTCACCTTTGAAGATTCATTTTTATAAATGAAGAAGAATGTTACCAGGGTCATGACAGAGATATGATATGAATGAGAGAAAGTAGAAAAATTTTAACTATGGTGAATATAGATAGCTTCATATTGAAGGGCTCTAAAGCTGAGTTTTAAAAAATATATATTTTAGGCAAAGGCAATAAGATGAACAGAGACAAAGAGAAAATAAGTTTGTGTAAGTCTATAGCAAAAGGTAAAGGAATTGCCGAATGTAGGTATCATAAGATGAAGATAAGTACTTTATAGGTAATAGGAGCATGATTCCTGAGAGCAGTATATTTCATTTGTGTACTAAAGGTAACTCTGAGAACTAGGCATTTCTGGCAATATTATTGGAGAAATACTCCTAGTTTAAGGCACATTAAAACTATGAATAAAATATTTAAACCACCATTTAAACAAATAACTGAAATAGTGGGTAAGATCAGAAACAAGAAACATCCTAAAATATGATGGTGTTTTCAGAGGAGTATATGTGTCTGGAACATTTTTTAATTAATGAAAACCTAGGGCATGAGAATAGGAAACAAAATCTGAACTCCCTACATGATAGGAGTTCAGATTCAAGATGCTACCATAAAGCTTGGGATATCTAAAAACATCCAAAAGTGCCACCCCCTGTGTCAAACAAACAAAAAACATGTCCTTCAATGGAAGACTTGCCTGTCATGACCTTGTTACTGGATGGAGGCAAAAAATTCAGTATAACAAAATGTCTTCTTCTAAAGTTTCTCATCTACCCTCATTGGGTTGTCAACAAAAAAATGTACAACCTAAAAGGTGAGAGTTATGTTTGATTCAGTGGATTTTCTGAGGACTTCAAGCCCAGGAGACAGATTCTCAGATCACTTTGAGGGACTGCTCCAAAGAGGTAAGGGAGGAGCCAGGATATACAGGGATTTTTGCAACAAAGACCAGGTAGTCAGACCATCGAAAGATTATCATTAATTAAAGAAAATCAGATATCTCAAGTTAATGAATTCAACACTGTTGAATTGTGTGGAAAGAAACAAAAGTCTGAGCCCATTGAAATCATTCCTTTGATATGAACCTTAGCTATCTGGGGCCAGTATCCTGTTCTTTCCCAACCTGAGTCTCCTCAGGGTGCACCATTGGGGTGTGTCTGCAGTAGCTAAGGGGTTGGCAATGGGCAGCCTGCTTGTCTCCATCTGGAGTTCCCTCAGGGCTCACTGCCAGGGTAACTGGCTGTAGTGGCTTGATGGCTGCAACATCCTTTGTTTACTGATATGGCAGGCAACATTTTTCATTCACAGTGTTTGGAGTCAGAATTTACTAAATCTACATGACCCCCAAGACTAGGAGCTCCCAACTTTTGCCCCCTACTTGGCAAAAGCAATTGTAGTGCTCCCTGGATGAATATATATTAAAGTTAGAACAAAAATATTTTGCATAGATAAAGTTCCATAGGATTTGAGCTTACTGTCCAAAAAGCACAAAGCACACAAGGAAACTAGGAACATGACTGAGAATTATCATGCACAAGGGCAGAATATGAGCATATTATAATTATGTAAAATCATGAAATGTGTATGTTTAATATGTTTAATAAAATAAAAGTGTATACCAAAAGCATGATTAAGGAATGTGTTATCTAGAGAACTGAAAAATAAGTTAAAAAATAAACTTCTAGAAATAAAGAACAAAGAGTAATAGAAATAAAAACCCATTAGATGTATTGAAAAGCAGGAGTGAAAAAGCCAGAAAGATAATTAGTGAACTTGTAAATATGTCAAAATATGTAATTCTGAATGTGGGAGAGATGAGATCAAAAATATTAAAAAGAAATAATGATAGAATGAAAATATATAACAATTATTATTGGCCTATCGAGGAAAGAAAGAGAGGATGTAACATTTAAAGAGATATTTGTTGAATATTTTCTACAATTGATGATACATTTGAATACACCGATTCAAGAAGCCTAGTGGATCTCAATTTTAAAAATAAATAAATAATTCAATTGCTAGACACATTGTGATGTAATGACATATCACCAATGTCAAAGATAAAGACACAATGTGTACAAATGGCTCTTAGAGTCTCATGAAAAAGCAAGTGGTAGGGAGAATGTTAGTTTGGGTTCTCCTGAGATCAGATCTTGAAAAAAGAACTTATGTTCAGATGATGTCAAGGAGGAAGACATTTTTCTCTACCCTTTTAGGTTCTTTTGGCTGGTCTAAAAATTAAATTGACATGAGACAAATTAACAGGAGAAAATTAAACAGAAGTTTAATAACATGTATACATGACACACAGGAAAACAGTAATCACCAAAATGGCCAAAGACCTCACCTTAAATACCATCTTTAGTTAAAGATAAAAGAGGATGTTGGGGAAGTGGTTTGGGACTTCAAATGGGAGGAAGGCAATTCACATGGAGATAGAAAGCAAATATTTGGTAAACAAATGAAAGCTGGGTCATGCAGAGACAATAAGACACAGAGTGGACTGTGTCCACTGATCTCTAGGCCCTGCTCAGTAACCCTCACCACACTTAGCTCATGTTTTTTGTAGATATCTCTAATGATAGCTCTGTTCTGGGAGAGGCACTTTAAATTATTTTAGGCAGTGAAAGGAGAGGTAACAAGAAAAACGTTCTGAGTCTTCTGTTTCTTAAAAATAATCAGCTTTAATTGATCCTCATTCCAAAGAGACACATTTTAGGGTGTCAAATTTTGCTCCCTTATAATAATATTATTGCATGCATGAGGTAGTGAGGAGAATATGGGCAGAAAATGATTAAGAAGGTATTATTCAGGATGCCACTGTGAGCAACAGAGTATTGATCCTCCTGGGAATTTCTGATAATCTATAAAATGCCTCCAAAAATTATGTTCCTGAAGGAAGCACTGAGATTGAGAGTTGCTCTACAGGGCACTGACTCTGCTGTAGTTCCTGGCAGTGCTTGTGATCCAGCCCAGCATTCATAGCATGAGAGAAACATCTGGGCAGAAAGCATATAGATGTAAAATGATGTGCCATGCAGATATCTGGGGGAATAATTTTCCAGGCAAGTGAAATGGCATGTGCAAAATACCTAGAAAAAGGAACATTCTAAGTATGTTAAAGAATAGCCAGTCTGTTAATGCAATGGTAGCCCAAATGAGCAGAGCTGGGGAGAAGTATAAAAGGAGGTCTGAGGACTCTAGCCAGAGTCCAGGTCACTGAGGCCATTGTGATCCAGCATAAGTACTTTTGTCCTTATTCCAAAGCAATGGGAAACTTTCCGAAGCTGAGTGCAGTTATACCATTACAGATTTTACTTTAAAATGTTCATACAAATTCTTTAAGCTAGAGTAGTGACTGCTATAACAAGTAGGCCCCCAACATAGAGACTTACTCTTGGCTCCTATATACAGACCAAAATGTTGTTAGTTTGGAAAGACTTATGGAAATTCTGCCATCATCAAAATGTGTTTTCCAAAACTGCTGTACATATCATCATCCAGCTGGAAGGAGTAAGAGCCTGGAAGGTCTCATTTAGAAATATTGACTATTCAGGCATAAAAATGACTTAAAACATTTCACCACACAGCCCAATGACTAGAACCCAATTACATTGCCACACCTAACTCCAAGGGAAATTAGGAAATGTGTTCAGCTGTGCATACAAGAAAATTAAACAACAGCAATGGAAACCATAAACAAAATGAAAAGACAACCTACAGAATGGGAGAAAATATTTGCAAATGATGCGACAGACAAGGGATTCATTTACAAAATACACAAACAGCTCATACAGCTCAATATCAAAAAAAAAAAAGAAAGAAAGAAAAGAAAGCAATCCAAAAATGGGTGGAAGATCTAGACATTTCTCCAAAGACACACAGATGGCCAACAGTAACAGGAAAAGATGATCAACATCACTAAATATTAGAGAAGTGTACATCAAAACTACAATGAGGTATCACCTCAAAGCAGTCAGAACGGCAATCATCTAAAAGTCTATAAATAATAAATGCTGGAAAGTGTGTGGAGAAAAAGGAACTCTCCTGTACTGTTGGTGGGAATGTAAATTGGTGAGGCCACTATAGAGAACAGTATGGAGGTTTCTTTAAAAACTAAAAATACAGTTACCATATGATCTAGCAATCCCAACCCTGGGCATATATCCAGAGAAAACTAAAATTCAAAAAGATACATGCACGTCAATGTTCATAGCAGTACTATTTACAATAGCCAAAACATGAGAGTAAATTAAATGTCCATTGACAGATGAATGGATAAATAAGATGTGGAATATATATACATATAATGGAATATTTCTCAGCCATGAAAAAGAATGAAATGATGCAATTTGCAGCAACATGGATGAACTTAGAGATTATCATAGTAAGTCAAGTAAGTCAGAGAAAGACAAATACATGATATCATTTAGATGCGGAATATAAAAAAAAAACAAATGAACTTATTTACAAAACAGAAATAGACTCACAGACATAGAAAACAAACTTATGGCTACCAAAGGGAAATGGAGGAGGGATAAATTAGGAGTTTGGGATCAAAATACACAAACTACTATTTTTATTGGAGTATAGTTGATTTACAATGTTGTAGTAGTTTCAGGTGTACAGCAAAGTGACTCAGTTATACATATACATATATTCATTCTTTTTAAGATACTTTTCTCATATAGGTTACCACAGAATATTGACTAGTTTCCTGAGCTATACAGTAGGTCCTTGTAGGTTATTTATCTTATATATAGTAGTTAGTGTGTGTTCATTCCAAGCTCCTGATTTATTCCCACCCCCTCATGTTTCCACTTTGGTAACCATAAGTTTGTTTTCCATATTTAAAAGTCTGTTTCTGTTTTATAAATAAGTTAGTTTACATTTTATAAATTAGATTTCACATGAGTGATATGTGAAATGAGTGATATCATATGATATTTGCCTCTCTCTGTCTGACTTAATTCACCTAGTATGATAATCTCTAAGTTCATACATGTTGCTGAAAATGGCATTATATCATTGTTTTTTAGAGTTGAGTAATATTCCATCATATCTTCTTTATCCATTCCTCTTTCAATGAACATTTAAGTTGCTTCCATGTCTTGGCTATTGTAAATACTGCTGCTATGAGCATTGGGGTGCATGTATCCATTCAGATTATGGTTTTCTCCAGATATATGCCCAGGAATGAGATTGCTGGATCAAAGGGTAGTTCTATTTTTAGTTTTGTAAGGAATATCCATACTGTTCTCCCTAGTGGTTTTACCAATTTACAGTCCCACCAACAGTACAAGAGGGTTCCCTTTTCTCCACACCCTCTCCAGTATTTATTGTTTGTAGAATTTTTGATGATGGCTCTTCTGACTGGTGTGAGGTGATAACTCATTGTAGTTTTGATTTGCATTTCTCTGATAATTAGTGATGTTGAGCATCTTTTTATGAGCTTTTTGGCCATCTCTTTGTCTTTCTTGGAGAAATGTCTATTTAGATCTTCTGCCCATATTTGATTGGGTTGTTTGCTTTTTGACATGAGAGCTGAATGAGCTGTTTGTATATTTTTGGAGATTAATCCCTTGTCGGTCAATATGTTTGCAAATATTTTCTCCCATGCTGTGGAGTATCTTTTCATTCTATTGATGGTTTCCTTTGCTGAGCAGAAGCCTTTAAGTTTAGTTAGGTCCCATTTGTTTATTTTTGTTTGTATTTTCATTATTCTAGCAGGTGGACCAAAAAAGGTATTACTGCAATTTATGTCAAAGTGTGTTCTGCCTATGTTTTCCTCTAAGAGATTTGTAGTATCTGGCCTTACATGTAGGTCTTTGATCCATTTCAAGTTTATTTTTGTATACAGTATTAGAGAAAGTTCTAATTTTATTCTTTTAATTGTAACTGTCCAATTTTCCCAGCACCAACTATCGAAGAGACTGTATTTTCTCCATTGTATATTCTTGCCTCCCTTGTTGTAGATTGATTGACCATAAGGGTATGAGTTTATTTCTGGGCCTCCTATTCTATTGATCCTATTCTATTGATCTACATTTCTGTTTTTTTGCCAGTACCATACTATTTTAATGAGTGTAGCTTTATGGTATAATCTGAACTCAGGGAGCCTGATTTATCCAGCTCTGTTTTTCTTTTTCAAGATTGCTTTGGCTATCTGAGGTCTTTTGTGTTTCTATAGAAATTTTAAAGATTTTTGCTCTAGTTCTGTGAAAAATTCCATTGGTAATCTGATAGGAATTGTGTTGCATCTGTAGATTGCCTTGGGTAGTATAGTCATTTTGAGAATATTGATTGTTCCAATCCAAGAACATGGTATATCCTTCTATCTGTTTCTGTCATCTCTATTTCTTGCATTAGCATCTTACAACAATAATTTTTAGAGTAGAGGTCTTTTGTATCCTTATTAGGTGTATTCCTAGTACTCTTTTTGATACAGTGGTAAATGGGATTGTTTCCTTAGCTTCTCTTTCTGATCTCTTGTTGCTACTGCATAGTAATGCAAGAGATTTCTGTGTATTAATTTTGTATCCTTCAACTTTACTGAATTCATTGATGAGTTCAAGTAGTTTTCTGGTAGCATCTTTAGGATTTTCTACTTATAGTATCATGTCATCTGCAAACAGTGACTATTTACTTCTTCTTTTCCAATTTGGATTCTTTTTATATCTTTTTCTTCTCTGATTGCCATGGTTAGGACTTCCAAAACTATGCTGAAGTGGCATGAGTGGATATCCTTGCTTTGTTCCTAATCTTAGAGGGAATGCTTTCAGCTTTTCATCATTGAGTATGCTGTTAGCTGTGGGTTTGTCACATATGGCCTTTATTATGTTGAGGTAAGTTCCCTCTACTCCCACTTTTTGGAAATCTTTAATTTATAAATTGGTGTTGAATTTTGTCAAAAGATATTTCTGCATCGATTGAGGTGACCATATGGTTTTCTTCTTCAGTTTGTTAATGTGATGTATCACAGTGATTGATTTGCAGATATTGAAGAATCCTTACATCCCTGGGATAAATCTCACTTGATCATGGTGGATGTTCTTTTTAATGTATTGTTGGATTCTGTTTGCTAGTATTTTTTTTTTTTTTTTTGGTGGTATGCGGGCCTTCCTCTGTTGTGGCCTCTCCCTTTGCGGAGCACAGGCTCCGGACGTGCAGGCTCAGCGGCCATGGCTCACGGGCCCAGCCGCTCCGCGGCATGTGGGATCCTCCCAGACCGGGGCGCGAACCCGGTTTCCCTGCATCGGCAGGCGGACGCGCAACCACTGTGCCACCAGGGAAGCCCTGTTTGCTAGTATTTTGATGAGAATTTTTGCATCTATGTTCAACAGTGATATTGGCCTATCATTTTCTTTTTTGCAATTTCTTTGTCTGTATTTGGTGTCAGAGTGATGGTGGTCTCATAGAATGAGCTTGGGATTGTTCTTCCTCTGTAATTTTTTAGAAGAGTTTCAGAAGGATATGTGTTAACTCTTCTCTAAATGTTTGATAGAATTTGCCTGTGAAGCTGTCTCGTCCTGGACTTTGGTTCTTAGAAGATTTTTAATCACTGTTTCAATTTCAGTACTTGTGCTTGGCCTGTTCATACTTTCTATTTCTTCCTGGTTCAGTCTTGGAAGATTATATCTTTCTAAGAATTTTTCCATTTCTTCTAGGTTGTCCATTTTTTTGGCATATATTTGTATGTAGTAGTCTCTTATGATCCTTTGTATTTCTGTGGTGTCTGTTGTAACTTCTCGTTTTTCTTTTCTACCTTTATTGATTTGAGTTCTCTGTCTTTTTTTCTTGATGAGTCTGGCAAAGGTTTGTCAATTTTGTTTACCTTTTCAAAGAACTGAGTTTCAGTTTCATTGATCTTTGCTATTGTTTTCTTTGTTTCTATTTCATTTATTTCTGCTCTGATCTTTATTTCTTTCCTTCTGCTAACTTTGGGTTTTGTTTGTTCCTCTTTGTCTAGTTGCTTTAGGTGTATAGTTAGCTTATTTAGTCGAGATTTTTCTTGTTTCCTGAGGTAAGATCGTATTGCTATAAACTTTCCTCTTAGAACTGCTTTTGCTGCATCCCATAGGTTTGGACAATTGTGATATCATTGTCATTTGTCTCTAGGTATTTTTTGATTTCCTCTTCACTTTCTTCAGTAATCCATTGGCTGTTTAGTAACTTATTGTTTAGCCTCCATGTTTTTGTGGTTTTTTTCCTTTTTTTTTTTCCTTCTAATTGATTTCTAATCCCATAGCATTTTGATCAGAAAAGATGCTGGATATGAGTTCAATTTTCATAAATTTACCAAGGCTTGGTTTGTGACACAAGATGTGATCTATCCTGGAGAATGTTCCATGTACACTTAAGAAGAAAGTGTATTCACTTGCTTTTGGATGGAATATTCAGTAAATATTAATTAATTACAACTGGTCTAATGTGTCATTTAAAGCCTGTGTTTCCTTATTGATTTTCTTTCTAGATGATCTGTCCATTGATGCAAGTGGGGTGTTAAATCCCCCACTACTATTGTGTTACTGTCAATCTCCCCTTTTATGGCTGTTAGCATTTACCTTATATATTGAGGTGTTCCTATGTTGGGTGTATATATTTTTACAGTTGTATCTTCTTCTTGGCTTGATCCCTTGATCATTATGTAGTGTCCTTCTCTGTCTCTGTGACATTTTTATTTTAAAGTCTATTTTGTCAAATATGTGCATTGTAACTCCAGCTTTCTTTTGATTTCCATTTGCATGGAATAACTTTTCCCATCCCTTCACTTTCTGTTTCTATATGTCCATAGATCTGAAGTGGCTGTCTTGTAGACAGAATATATGTGTGTCTTGTTTATGTATCCATTCAGCCAGTCTATATTTTTGGTTGAAGCATTTAAGACATTTACATAAAGTAATTATTAATATGAATGTTTGTATTGCCATTTTGTTAATTGTTTTGGATTTGTTTTTGATGGTCTTTTTGCTTTCTATTCTCTTTTGTTCATTTCTCTTGTAATTTGATGTCTATCTTTAATGATGTGCTTGGATTGCTTTTTCTTTTTTGTGTTATGTAGCTATTATAGATTTTTGTTTTGTTGTTCCCACAAGGTTTTGATATAGCAGTCTATATATAAACAAGATTGTTTTAACTTGCTCATCTTAATTTCAAATGCATTTCCAATATCCTGCATTTGTATTCTCCTCTTCTCGTGTGGATGATTTCCTATCTTTATTTATGTTTGCCTTTACTGGTGAGCTTCCCCATTTGTAATTTTCTTGATTCTATTTGTGGCCTTTTCTTTTCCTCTTAGATGATTTCCTTTAGGATTTGTTGTAATGCTGGTTTGGTGGTGCTGAATTCTCTTAGTTTTGCTTATTTGTAAAGCTTTTGATTTCACTGTCGAATCTGAATGAGAGCCTTACTGGGTAGAGTATTCTTTCCCTTTCATCACTTTAAATATACCTTGCCACTCTCTTCTGGCCTGCAGAGTTTCTGCTGAAAAATCAGCTGATAATCTTTTGGGGGTTCCCTTGTATGTTATCTGTTGCTTTTCCCTTTTTGCCTTTAATATTTTTGTTTTTGTCTTTAATTTTTGTCAGTTTGATTAACATGTGTCTCGGTGTGTTCCTTCTTGGGTTTATGTCGAAAGGGACTCTTTGAACTTCCTGAACTTTAGTGAGTGTTTCCTTTCTCATGTTAGGGAAATTTTTGGCTATAATCTCTTCAAATATTTTCTCAGGCCCTTTCTCTTACTCTTCTCCTTCTGGGACCCCTATAATTCAAATGTTGGTGCATTTAATGTTGTCCCAGAGGTCTCTGAGACTGTCCTCATTCCTTTTTTTTTTCTTACTTCTTTATTCTGTTGAGAGGCAGTGATTTCCACCATTGTGTCTTCCAGCTCACTTTTTCGTTCTTCTGCCTCAGTTATAATGCTATTGATTTCTTCTAGTGTATTTTCATTTTAGTTATTGTATTGTTCATTTCTGTTTTGTTCTTTAAATATTCTATTTCTTGTTAAACGTCTCTGTAACTTCTCAATCTGTGCCTTCATTCTTTATATGAGGTCTTGGATCATCATTACTATCATTACTCTAAGTTCTTTTTCAGGTTGGTTGCCTATCTCCTCTTCATTTAGTTGTTTTTATGGGTTTTTATCTTGTTTCTTCGTCTAAAACATATTTCCCTACCATCTCATTTTGTCTAACTTTCTGTGTTTGTGGTCTCCTTTCTGCTAACTGGAGGATCATAGCTACTCTTCCTTCTGGTGTCTGTCCTCTTGTGGGTGAGGTTGGTTCTGAGGCTTGTGTAGACTTCCTGGTCAAGGGACTGGTACCTGTCCACTGGTAGGTGGATCTGGGTCTTATCTCTCTGGTGGGCACTGTCATGTCAAGGGATGTTCTTTTTTTATTTTAAGTATTTTTTTACATTTATTTTATTATTTATTTACTTATTTTGGCTGCACTGGGTCTTAGTTGCAGCATGCAGGATCTTTATTTATTCATTTATTGTTGGCTGCATTGGGTCTTTGTTGCTGTGCATGGGCTTTCTCTAGTTGCAGCGAGCAGGGGCTACTCTTTGTTGCAGTACATTGTGGTGAGCAGGGGCTGTTCTTCATTTCAATGCATGGACTTCTTATTGCGGTGCCCTCTTCTCTTGTTGTGGGACACAGGCTCTAGGTGCATGGGCTTCAGTAGTTGTGGCATGCAGGCTGTAGAGAGCAGGCTCAGTAGTTATGGCACATGGGCTTAGTTACTCTGTGACATGTGGGATCTTCCCAGACCAGATCAGAAGGGACATTCTTATAGGTGACTATGAGCTCAGTATGGCTTCAGGCACCCTGTCTGCTGATGGGTGGGTCTGTTTTCCTATCTTGCTGGTTGTTTGGTCTGATGCATTTCAGCACTGGAGCTTGTAGATTGTTCGGTAACACCATGTGTTGATGTCAATATGGTGACCTCTGGGGAAGCTCATGCTGATGAATATTCTCTGGGGCCTCTGTCACCTGTGTCCTTGGCTCCCAGTGAGTCACAGATGACCCCTGCTTTCCCAGGAGAACCTCCAAGATTTGTAGGTAAGTCCAGCCCCAGCTCCTATGGAGTTACTGCTTTGTGCTGGGTCTCAGTGTATATGATAAATTTTGGGTATGCCCTCCAAGTTTGGAGGCTCTGTTTCACCCAGTCTTGTGGAGACCCTGCACTCAAGCTTCTCTTGCCTTCAAAGCCAAATGCTTTGGGGATTCCTCCTCTCAGTGTCAGACCATCAGGCTGGGGAGCCTGACATGGGGCTCAGGACTCTCACTCTTTTGGGAGAATCTCTGTGATGTGATTATTTTCCATTTGGTGGGTGGCCCACCCAGCAAGTTTGGGATTTTATTGTCATGAAAGTGCCCCTCCTGCCATGTCATCGTGGCTACTTCTTTGTCTTTGAATGTAAAATATCTTTTTTGTTCCACTCTTTTTTACTGATGGTTGTTCATCAGTTAGTTGTGATTTTGGTGTTTTCATGAGAGGAGATGAGCTCATGAGAAGAGATGAGCTCTGTCTTTTTGTCTGGAATTGAAAGGCTGCTTTTAATTTGGATGTGTGCAACCTCTTTCCTCAGCATGCACTAGCTGTTACCCCCTTGATATGGGTTCTGCAGGTACAGCGACCCTTGCCCACTACTGGGACAGTGGAGGTAGTCCCTGGCTCCGACTTGTGAACTTCCTAGTGGCAGGAGCTTTCTGTGCCCTCCTGGGACAATGAGGAGGGGACTGGCATCTGCTTGTGAGTCTGGTAGTGGTAGCCAGTGCCCACCTCTGGAGCCCAAGATGACAGCAGTGACCCATGCCACCCCCAGAGCTCCAGTAGGCAGTGTCCTGTTACCTGGGAGCACTCACAGAAAAAGAGGTTCTTATGGTGATCCTGTCCCTCTCCTCATGCACCTGTTAATAATGGCTTCTTGCCTCTCTGGCAGGCCCAGGCTCTAATGAATACACCCTCAGTTGCTATGGCCCAGCCTCTTCAGGCTGTTTCCACATATCCAACTCCAGTCCTCTCCCTGGGTGTGACTTCCAAAGCTTGAGATTCAGCAGGAAACCCCCATCCACACCAACAGAGGAGTGTCTCAGTTTGTGGAGTGCAGGGCAGTGATGCCAACCCTCTGTGCAGGTTACTCTCCAGTTTGCCTTCCACAAACTGGTTGCTGTGCTCTCCTCTTAGGCTCTGAAGCTCCCTCTCCATCCAGTCTGATCTCACTGCTAGTGAGGAGACTTCCCAGGGTATGTGAACTTTTCTTGCTTTACAGCTCCTTCCCTGGGGCTCAGGCCCCAGCCTGATTCCTTCTTTTTCTTTTTCCTTTTGTCCTACCCAGTTATGTGGAGGTTTTGTAGTCTTTTTGGAAGTCTGAAGCCTTCAGTTGGCATTCAGTGCTGTTCTTTGTGAATCATTCTACTTGTAGATGTATTTTCAATGTTTTTGTTGACGAAGGTGAGCTCCACGTCCTACTCCTCTGTCATCTTGATCTGTCCTATTTTGATAATTTTTTAAAAATAATCATTTTAATATTTCCAAACATTTCTGGATGTTAATAAATCCAATGATTTATTGAATTTAAAATATTTTTGATTGTCCCACACTTTCCAAAGCAATCTGGAATAATGTAGGTTGTGCAACTTCACAAAACAATATTTGCTCTTATTTTCTGTAAAAACATAATTTTCCATTCTATTTTATTCTTTTTACTTTTTTCTATTTCATTTTTAACTTCTGGCTATTATCTACTATATTAATTTTCTTATCCAGTTGAGATTGCTACCTGTAGATCAAAAGTCAATATAATACACTAGTTATCAGCAGGGAAATAAGCCTTGAACTTAGAATTAAAATGCTGGGTTAAAACCCTGTTACTGTTAGTGTATTAGTCAGATTTAGTAGGTGTGATTCATGGACCAGTAGCATCAACCTCACCCATTTTCTTTGTGAATACAGACTTCCTACTCAGATCTATTGAATCAAGATCTATATTTTTACAAAGTTCTCAGGTGAGTCATATACACATAAAGGTTTGAGAAGCACTGAGATAGGCAATACTGAAGTAACAAACAACTTCAAATTCTTAGTAGTTTAAAAGTGTTTACTTCTTGCTCATGTTACCTGGTCATCATATGTAAGCATGGAGGCTCTGCTCAGCACAGTCACTCAAGGATTCCATCTTTAGAGTAGCCATGTTCTCAAACATTGCCAGTTGTTTTTCAATCTCAGGAGGGAATTTCATCAGCCTATTACAGTACCAAATAAAAAATTACTGATATTATTCCTGCCTACTAAATACAAAATATTTTCTCTCGCTTCTGCATTACTAATAAGCCTTGAACGTACATTGTATTAAATTTTTTGTATGTTTATTTCTGGATTCCTTCTATTATAGTGAAGTCCACATTGTCTTGTACATCTTTACAAACTTGATGTTAAGTTCATAAAAGTTGATTACATTGTGGGTTTTTATTTTTGTAGGTTAAATAACACATTTAGATTCAGAGACACTTTTCCTTTTTCAGATTAAGAAATGTATCAACTGCTTTAAAAGAGCGCTTAGTGCTAGGAAACCCCCATTAAAACAAGTCACCATCTGTGCGAGGTCAGAATGAGAAGACCTTCCCTGAGTTCAGTAAGGTTGATTGATGGGATGAGCTTGACCCATAAACTTACCACCTTTGGTAGCAATTTTTTCTACAGAAAGTGGCTGAAAATTTGAAAGTATCAGTAGGTCCTGGCTGCAGTACTGTTCCTCCTGGAGAGTAAAACAAAAACTACTTTTCAGATTTCCCAAATGTGAAAGTCTTATAGCTACTTTTTAATTTTAGTTAGATGTTTTTAAGAGCAAAAATTTTGCAAGTTAGAGGTGACTCACCATATTTAGTTATTGGCAGCCAATAGTCTGCTGTCTTTTAGACCACCAAACCTAGATTCTTTTTCTCCTATCTTTCTTATGAATAGTCTATACATGAAAGCAGCTCTGTTGACCCTTTCCTGTTTGCCCATTTCTGTTTCCCTCTAACCTTAAGAGAACCTAATTATAGGAATGATATTTCTAGGCAATTTAATTGAACTCTTGACTTATGTTTTCCTGAATTCCCACCATGACTTATCTAACCTGATGATTATTTTCTTAGATAAAATGAAGTAAGAATGAAGAATCAAGCAGTTAAAAAAGTAACTAGCTCTCTACACGCACGGATTCCCCCCTAAGCAATCCTGCAGGCAGATCACTTGGGTAAGATAACATCTGAAGAGTCAGCCAGTCTGCACTCAATGGAGAGCTGCCAGTGGCTGAACGTGAGTTCAATAACATACATTCTACAACTTTCTTTTCTAATAGCTATGAAGACCATTATGGTACAAAGATCACAAGAATATTGATAATAGGTCACAAGGTGTTTTTCCATATTTTTGTGTGTGTGTGTGTCTTTCCATATTAACTCAATCAATACTCACTACAAGTCCATGACTATCCTCATTTAATGGTTAAGGCAACTGAAGCACAAAGAGATTAAGTAATTTTTAAACTTTGAAGTGATAGAGGATTTATGGAGACAAACTTATCAATTGGCCTTTAAAATTATATTTAGAAAATCAGAAGCAGTACTTTGGACAGACTAAATGTTGCTAATACTGAATTCACATGTAGCTCTCTTTGTGCCAAGACTGTATTTCTGAAAAATGCTCAAGTTGAATTATATGCTCAGTAATTGAGATTATGACAAAAGAAAAAAAAAGTTTGGAAAGATTTCAGTTTGCTGCAAATTAATGCATTCAATAAGAGATCACAAAATTCCTGAATGAAGCTCTTTAGTTTAAAAATGCATCTTCTACTACATATTTTTCTTCATGGCATGCAAAACTTGAGTTTTACATGAGTTTTATTTAATATTGCAAATATATCTACCTCCTTACCATCACATTTAGGAAGCTAGGCTACCTGAAAGAAGTAAGAAGCTGTACTGTTATTTTCCTTCCCTCTATTCAAAAATCTCTTATTTAGGAGCTCAAAAATTGACAACTACTGGTCTACCCAAGAGTCAGTATGCTAGTTCTCAGTCCTTCATCAGGGCTGGTCTTATTCTCTTTTTCTAAAAGAACAAATAGATATGTGTCTCCTTCTTTGGTCAACTTTATTTCACTCATACTAGAAATTAGATACATGAAAAAGATACAAAACCAATTCTTAGCTGAATTTAGTAACAATGTGTTAATTCTGAGCAAAACAAACAAATAAACAAAAACATACATTTGTAATATTCTAGAAAGTAGTTAACAGGTTAAAACAATTGTGAACATTCATTGAAGAAATATGATCACTGAATATTGTTTGTAATTTGGTTTTGTTTGGGTAAGAGGTTGGTTTCAAGCAGTAGTCCCAAATTTGTCTACAATTTAGAATAACCTGGGACATTAAAAAAAATGAGACATCCAAGTTGCACCCTATACCAATTAAATTAGAATCTCTAGGGATGAAATTTAGGCATCAAAACATTTTTTAATCTCTCCAGGTGATTTCAATATTGAGCCAAATTTGAGATCTATTGGCTCAATTACAGTTTATTCTGAAACTTACAATGATGACTATCAGTACCTTAAAAATCCCACCAACAACTGTATTATATCAGTTACTCTCAACTCTCTTTTTATGTTATAGAAGTCTGTTTGATAAATGAGATTATAAAGACTATTTGTATAGATCATAGGCAAAATGATTTGTTCCTATAGTAGAAAGGTTTGTTAAACTAGTTTGAGCCTCTACAACAATGATGATAGAGAGTACAATTATCCCTTTTTTTGGTAATTATTTACTGCTTATAACAGAGGTTCTTTCCTTAGCCAAACTTCAGGTTCCTGTGAAATCACTTCTCAAATAGGTCATGACTTTTGAACTTCTGTTTTCATCTTGGCATTGTTCAATTTTAGCAAGAATCTGACTAAGACAATTTAGTTGAATCTTCCAGCCTCCATTGCTAATCACCCTTGGCATCTGATTGGATTCCCATACTCCACAACCCCTCATGTAGTTTATGAAGAAATTATTTTCAACAAGAATACTCTTGTATTTGGAGTTGATCCCAATCTCTTCTACTGCAAAACCCCATTGTACTGTTTCCTACCTTGTTGAAATGGTCTTAAATAGAGTATGCCTTTCTATTTTTTAATGTGTCGTGAATAACTTCTCTTTAACATTTATTGTAACTACATGTAAAACAGCAGTAATAAATTCAGATCTTACTATGTGACTTATTCCTTTCTACCAGGCCATATTATTTATTTTTAAAAATTTATTTATTTATTTTAGAAAACGTGAAACTCTGTTCAACTACTTCAGAAACATTGAACTTATGCAAGATTTAGTAATCATAAACTCAACGGGTGGGACTGATTCATAAGCATTTTTTACAAATCATCTATGTGATTTTCATGTTCACTAAACTTTCTGAACTAACAACTCCCTATATCTCTTGTACTCTATTATGTACTCTCCAAATCCAGTTGCTGTGTCTTTCAGTCCACTTGCATGTCCAGATTGCCTTGGTCAGGCATCTGTTCACAGGAGGTATGCAATCAAAATTTTTTCCAAGTGACTAATCCTTGCCAGCGTTTGCTGTATTTCATCTTGGCTTAAATCCAATATTAGGTATGTTTTCTTCTAGCTGAAGCTTCAGCAAAACAGACGGCATGTGTCTACACATTGATGTCTCTAGGAGTGGCAGGGTGAAACATTTTGGTTGTAGGAAAAATTGTTTAGAAGCCTCTGAGTTGACCCCTTTGAATACCAAATTGACAGATTGTGCAGCTAGCTTTATCTTTGCTTAAACTAGTATTCATCAAACTATCAAAGATTGTGTTAGGGTTAGAGCAGCTATTCTTGAAGCACCACCAAAAACAAGAATTTGCATTTAAATCTTTAAATCAATCCACATCTTGTTGGCTATCACAGAATTTTGATGGTAAAGAACTTGATTATGTATTTTAAGTCTTATTTACCAGAAGAAACACTATAAAGATATTTTAGCATGTGAATAGAGCTCAAAACTCAAAAAATGACATTTTTTGTCATTCACTGTTCTGTTTATTATACTTTCTACCATTCATCCCTGCCCTTTGCACTCTTACTCAACAAAAATGCAGTTTTCTAAGAACCCTTGTTTAGATGAAGAATCAGAATTGGGTAAGTGCTTTGTGAAATATTGAAAGACTCTGCTCTAATCTAAGGCTGATTTACCAGAATCACAGAAAAAAATAAAAACAAACAAGAAAATTCTGAGAGAACATGTAGAGTACCTTGAAACAGCTTAAAGTGGACTTTATTACAAGAGGGGAAATTAAATTATTACAAGAGAGAAATTAGAACTTGAGCTTTTTGAAGTGAGGACATTCTTAAATCTCACTGCAGAGAAATGTGTATGGTTTTAGCAGAGATTTAGAAAGGTTTTAGTTTTCTTTTTCTCAGGTAAGACTAAGAAAGACTAGCTTTCAGCTGAAAAGTATTAATTACAGCTAAAACCTCCAGAGAACTCTACTACAAAGCTACAGATATAAAGGTTAAAACAAATTCCACAGATTTGCAAAATCCTTTATTTAGGTTACACACACTCAGAAGTAGTTTTAGCGTAAATCAAGCTCTGGAGTTAACTCCACCTAAAAAATATAAGCACTTAGTGTGCCCTTCCTTGATTTTACATGATTACTATGGGCTTATCATTTTTAAAATATTTGTTTGTTCTGTTTATCTTTAAAATTATTTGCCATCAAAAACTCTTAGTTGATGCTGCAACATTAGGTTATTAATGGAAGAATGGGGATTAAAACTCCCAAACCCATTCCCAAATTGGTACATCTCAAAGCTTTGGTAATGTTCCAGAACTTTCTTAATCATAGCTATTTGTATGAAGAGTGGAGCAGAGAAACCTCCCACACATTTCCCTCTGCCTTTCCTGCCAATGTAAAGCTGCCTCCCTCACATGGTCTCTGTAGAGCTTGAAATTTTTAGCCTGGACCATTATTAATCAGCCACAATTTAGCATGGATTAGTTTATCAAGTGTAGATAGAATGAGCATGGAGAGAAATACTAAATGAGATAGGAAAATGATGTAAAGTAAGGACAGGTGATCAGGATGGGTTGAGGTGGGGCATGGAAGAATGTAGAGAGAACTTAACACTGCCAAGGAAGAAATCTGAAAATTTGGGGGTATTTTAAAAATTTTGTCTCCCAATGTTTTTGAGTAACTAATGGCACTTAATGAGTGGGATAGGGATGCTAAATATTGTGATATGTGGATTTGTCCCAATCCTTTCCTCACTTTCAAATGCCTTGCTGGGCATTCAGAAAGAGTTTACTTGAGTCTACAATCTAATTCCATTTTATATAAACACACCTTGACCATGATTTTCCTATACAGTGACCTTTGCAGTAAAGCAATGAAAAAGTCAGTCAAATTTTTACTTTGAATCATTTAGCAAAATTTTCCCCAATTTCAGAAATACACAGTACTTGTGGTAATAATGATATTTGTTGTTTTGTTTCACAAACATAACACACCACTATTGGTCTGCATTTGTAGATGTCACATTATTGGTGAATCTACATAAGTGTGTTTGTACCTCTACCTCATTGTGACTTCTAGTAAAGCAATCTTCATGATTTTACCTACTAAAATATATTTTATTATAAATTTCATTTCTTGTATTTATTCTTTGTAATTTTAAATAAGATATTAAATATTTTAAATTAAATAAACCCATAAATTATATAATTTATGAATTTAATTCAAGACAACAACGATGGCTTTACTTAAATACATAAAATAAGGGAAGACATTGCATAGGTAAAGGTGGAAAACAATGAATTTGTAGTATGTGAAAAGCCTGAGGAAGCCTTTTGGGAAAGAGAGAATGAGACCTCAAGGACATATTTTACTTATTCACTGACAGCTTTAGGCAACAAGTCAAATGCAAATAAAATATTCTGATAGACTCATAAAAAAGAAGCAAACTGATAAATCCACCGATTAACAAATTCATTCAAGTATTTAATAAATACTAGAGACTAAAACACTGAAGCTGTGCTGTAGATTCACAAAGGAATAAATCCTCAATCACCAATCTCAAGTAATTCTGGTAGGAAAACAGATACATATATAAATTATGACAATATAGTGAGGCAAGTTCAACTATAGAAATGAACACTATGGAGGGGACCTAATCTAGTATAAAAGGTGACCTAAGGAAATCTTCTCAAAGGAGATAGGTTGTTTAGAAACTTAACTGATTAGTAAGATTCAGCAAGCCAAATGATGCTGAGAGAGTGTATTGAGCAGAACACTGTGTACTGGTTATCAGTCCCATGGGAGAAAAACACTGGGTACGAGTTACCAACCCCAGGAGAAGATTATGACTACATGGAGGATAGTAAAGATCATCACCATGCTGACCACCAAGAACAGAAGTCCAAACACTGCTGTCCTTTGTATCTTGGTATTCGAGTCTCCAAGAAAACCACAGTGTAGTCAAGCACCTGGTGAAACAACTCTTTACTTACATAGAGAAGAAAGAGAGAAAGATCAGCTTTAATAGTGGGCAGCATGGATCTCCAGGCAGCCAATACAGGATAATTTGCCTACATGCACCCTTCTCTTGTTTCAGTAGAAGGATATCAACCCCCACCCCACGAAGTTTGAAATACTGAAAGCTGGGGACATGCCTAAAGGCCATTGGTATACAGGCTTAAGCAGAACAAAGGAAGACTCATTAAGCATGTAAGAGGGAAACATATTTCTACACAAGGTGACAAGCCCAACACAGGCTGTATGGGCTCTTTATCCCTTGGTAAGGAAGTGTTTATGGCTCAAGGCCCATTCTTATATGACCAAGTAGCAGTCATGGAAAGACTACATTCTTAACTGCTTTACCCAACAGGGAGACATGAGATCTCTGGGAATAAAAGCATAGAAAGGAAACAAGGTAAGAAAAAGTATGTGAATAAGATACACCCTGATGAGTGTGGAAAACATCAAGCAAAAATTATGAGTCAGGAGAGAAAGGCAGACACTGGATCTTTAAGGACCTTAGCAATTATGTAAAAGAACTATAATACTTTTAAAGAATAGAACAGAACATAAAAAGACTTTTTGTGAGAATTTTTTAAGGTAGAATTCACTGGTACCTGTGAGGAGGAAAGTGTTGAGGCAGATGGGAGAGGAGACAAGGTATAATAAATACACTACTGTAATAACTGAGAGATAATGAAGACCTACAATAGAGCAATGGGACAGGAGAAAACATTGTTTCAAACACATATAAATATAGCTGGTTAAAATATACCACTACTCAGGCCCCATCAATAGAAGATCTACACTGACTGGTCTGAGTTGGGTACTAGGTATTGGAATTTTTTTCTAAGCTCCCAGGTAATTATGATGCCTACTCACGTTTGAGACGCACTGGTTTAGGTAACTACTTGTGATAATAAATCGATAGGACTTGGCTGATTGGAAGTGAGAGTGAAGGACAGACAAAGAAGACATCTAGGATGGTGCCCAGGGTTCTAGTTTGGGAAAATCTGCAAATTATGCTGTTATTAATTCAACTAGAGGAAGTGAGAGACTGAATAGATTGAAGGGAAAAAAAAATAATGTGTTCCAAATGAACATATTGAGTAGAGGTGCCTGTGGGATATCTGAATGTTTTAAATTATCCCTCTACGCAATCTTGCCCTAATAATTTAGCTACTTTTATTCTCTACTGCTGAAAAAAACCTATATTTTTGGTAGCCCATGACAAGATGATGGGCTTATTTTTTCCATCCATCTGTGGTCCTGTTCCTTTTCCTTATTTTCATATTTAGGGCATTTCTTCCTTGTATAGTTAAACTCTCTCCTTGCTACTTTTTAACTTTTAAAATTAAAGTCCCTCTGATCCAAAAAAATCAACTCCATCCTCCTCTCCACCTCCATCACTTTTCAGTAAGATGACCACTAGTGTCACCTTTTCCAAACATGTCATATTGCCCTTCTCTAGCTACAATAACACCATCAGACCCTTATTGATTTCCATATCCAGATTTTACAAAGAAAATTTTGGTGATCACTCTCCCTACTTGTAACCACTCTTTTCCTCCTCAACCAACTTTTATCTAGCTGCAATGAAAAGTGCCCTTTCTGAGGGTACTACTGACTCCTTAGGTTATTAATAAATACATTAAATCTTGAGAAACACAGGTCCAAATTAATTTTTCTCAAAGTGGAATATAAAGAACATCTACAACAGAATCTCAGATTCTGGGATCCTACACCCAGGAATTCTGTTTCAATAGGTTTGCAGGGGGGCCCTGGATCTTTGTTGAAACAAAATTATACTCATGTGATTTGTTTACTACTTTTAGTTTGAGAACCACTGATTTGGTGGGTGGGGATGAAAAATGGACATATAATAAGTAGAAATTTATGTCAATTAAGTAAATTGGGATAAAATTGGGAAGGTGTTTCAGACCAAGCATGAATAAATTGTTTTGGATCCAAAAAACTGCTTTGGGTGTGAACAACCATAGCCAATGCACTTTGATTATTGTAATATGGGCATCACAAAGCAAGAGATTTACATTTTAAAGCCTTCTGTCTTGCCATGGATAAGTTCTGGCTAGAACTACCTAAAGCATTGTACTTGGGACCAAAATATATATTTTTTTTATATCTTTATTGGAGTATAATTGCTTTAAAATGTTGTGGGAGTTTCTGCAGGACAATAAAAAAGTGAATCAGCTATATGTATACATGTATCCCCATAACCCCTCCCTCTTGAGTCTCCCTCCCACCCTCCCTATCCTGCTCCTCTAGGTGGTGACAAAGCATCAAGATGATCTCCCTGTGCTACGCAACAGCTTCCCACTAGCCATCCAATTTACATTTGGTAATGTATATATGTCAATTCTATTCTCTCACTTCGTCCCAGCTTCTGCTTCCCCCACTGTGTCCTCAAGTCTGTTCCCTACATCTGTGTCTTTATTCTTGCCCTGTCATTAAGTTCATCAGTACCATTTTTTTAGATTCCATATATGTGCATTAGCATACGGTATTTGCTTTTGTCTTTCTGACTTACTTCACTCTGTATGACAAGCTCTAGGTCCATCCACCTCATTGCAAATAACTCAGTTTTACTCCTTTATATAGCTGAGTAATATTCCATTGTATATATGTGTCACATCTTCTTTACCCATTCATCTGTCGATTTACACTTAGGCTGCTTCCATTGTAAATACTGCTGCAATGAACATTGTGGTACACCTATCTTTATGAATTATGGTTTTCTCAGGGTATATGCCCAGTAGTGGGATTGCTGGGTCATATGGTAGTGCTATTTTTAGTTTTTTAAGGAACCTCCATACTTTTCTCCCTAGTGACTGTACTAATTTACATTCCCACCAACAGTGCAGGAGGGTTCCATTTTCTCCACACCCTCTGCAGCATTTAGAGTTTGTAGATTTGTGTATGATGGTCATTCTGACTGGTATGAGGTGATACCTCATTTGGTTTTGATTTGCATTTCTCTAATGTTTAGTGATGAGGATCTTATCATGTTTTGTTGACAATCTATATGTCTTCTTTGGAGAAATGTCTACTTAAGTCTTCCATCAATTTTTGGATTGGGTTGTTTGTTTTTCTGATATTGAGTTTCATGTGCTGCTTGTACATTTTGGAGATTAATCCTTTGTCAGTTGCTTCATTTGCAAATACGTTCTCCCATTCTAAGGGTTGTGTTCTGGTATTGGTTATGGTTTCCTTTGCTTTGCAAAATCTTTTAAGTTTCATTACATCCCATTTGTTTATTTTTTTTTTTATTTCCATTACTCTAGGATGTAGGTCAAAAAAGATCTTGCTGCAATTTATGTCATATAGTGTTGTGCCTATGTTTTCCTCTAAGAGTTTTATAGTGTCTGGCCTTATCTTTAGGTCTTTAATCCATTTTGAGTTTATTTTTGTGTATAGTGTTAGGAAGTTATATAATTCCATTCTTTTAGATGTAGCTGTCCAGTTTCCCCAGTACCACTTATTGAAGAGGCTGTCTTTTCTCCAATTGTATATTCTTGCATTCTTTGTCAAAGATAAGGTGACCATATGTGAATGGGTTTATCTCTGGGCTTTCTATCATGTTCCATTGATCTATATTTCTGTTTTTTTGCCAGTACCATACTGTCTTGATTCCTGTAGCTTTGTAGAATAGTCTGAAGTCAGAAAGCCTGATTCCAACAGCTCCATTTGTCTTTTTCAAGATTGCATTGGTTATTCAGGGTCTTTAGTGTTTCCATACTAATTGTAAAATTGTTTGTTCTAGTTCTGTGAAAAATGCCATTGGAAATTTGATAGGGATTGCATTGAATCTGTAGATTGCTTTGGGTAGTATAGTCATTTTCACAGTGTTGATTCTTCCAATCCACGAACATGGTATATCTTTCCATCAGTTTCATCTTTGTTTTCTTTCATCAGTGTCTTATAGTTTTCTGCATGCAGGTCTTTGCCACCTTAGGTAGGTTGGTTTATTCCTAGGTATTTATTCTTTTTGTTGCAATGGTAAATGGGAGTGTTTATTAATTTCTTTTTCTGATTTTTCATTGTTAGTATATAGGTTTGATAGAGATTTCTGTGCATTAAATTTGTATCTTGCTACTTTACCAAATTCACTGATTAGCTCTAGCAATTTTCTGGTGATATCTTTAGGATTTTCATGGCTTTGGCAAACAGTGACAGTTTTACTTCTTCTTTTCCACTTTGGATTCGTTTTTTTTTTTTTTTTTCTTCTCTGATTGCCATGGTTAAAACTTCTAAAACTACGTGGAATAATAGTTGTGAGAGTGGGCAATCTTGTCTTCTTCCTAATCTTAGAGGAAATGCTTTCAGTTTTTCACCATTGAGAATGATGTGGGCTGTGAATGATTTGTTGGCTGTGAATCATTCAAATATGAATGATTTGTCATATATAGCTTTTATTATGTTGAGGTAGGTTTCCTCCATGCCCACTTTTCTGAGAGTTTTTATCATAAATGAGTGCTGAATTTTGTCAAAATCTTTTTCTGCATGTATTGAAATTATCATATGGTTTTTATCCTTCAGTTTGTTAATATGGTATATCACATTGTTTGCTGTGTGTATATTGAAGAATCCTTGCATTCCCTGAATAAACCCCACTTGATCATGGTGTATGACCCTTTCAATGTGCTGTTGGAGTCTGTTTGTTAGTATTTTGTTGAGGATTTTGCATCTATGTTCATCAGTGATGTTGGCCTGTAATTTTCTTTTTTTGTGACATCTTTGTCTGGTTTTGGTGACAGGGTGATGGTGTCCTCCTAGAATGAGTTCGGGAGTATTCCTACCTCTGTTATATTTTGGAAGAGTTTGAGAAGGATAGGTGTTGGCTCTTCTCTCCATGTGTGATAGAATTAGCGTTAAGCCATCTGGCCATAGGCTTCTGTTTTTTGGAAGATTTTTAATCACAGTTTCAATTTCAGTGCTTGTAATTTGTGTGTTCATGATTTCCATTTCTTCCTGGTTCAGTCTTGGAGGTTTTACATTTCTAAGAATTCATCTATCTCTTCCCCGTTGTCCATTTTATTGGCATATAGTTGCTTGTAGTAGTCTCTCATGACCTTCTGTATTTTTGTGGTGTCAGATGTTACTTCCCCTTTTTCATTTGTAATTTTGTTGGTTTCAGTCTTCTCCCTTTTTTTCCTGATGAGTATGTTTAATGGTTTATCAATTTGTTTATCTTCTCAAAGAACTAGCTTTTAGTTTTATTGATCTTTGCTACTGGTTCCTTCAATTCTTTTTCATTTATTTCGCATCTGATCTTTATGATTTCTTTCCTTCTGCTAACTTTGGGGGGTTTTTTTTGTTTATTTTTCTTTCTCTAATTGCTTTAGCTGTAAGATTAGGTTGTTTATTTGAAATTTTTCATGTTTCTTGAGGTAGGATTGTATTGCTAAAACTTCCCTCTTAGAACTGCTTTTGCTTCTTCCCATAGGTTTTGGGTCATCGTGTTTCCATTGTCATTTGTTTCTAGATATTTTTTTATTTCCTCTTTGATTTCTTCAGTGATCTCTTGGTTGTTCAGTAGTGTATTTTTTAGCCTCCATGTGTTTGCGTTTTTTACAGTTTTTTCCCTGTAATTGATATCTAGTCTCATAGCACTGTGGTCAGTAAAGATGTTTGATACAATTTCAATTTCCTTAAATTTACCAAGCCTTGATTTGTGACCCAAGATGTGACATATCCTGGAGAATGTTCTGTGTGCACCTGAGAAGAAAGTGTATTCTGTTGTTTTTGGATGGAATGTCCTATCAATATCAATTAAGTCCATCTGGTTTAATTTGTCATTTAAAGCTTGTGTTTCCTTATTTATTTTCAGTTTGGATTATCTTCCATTGGTGTAAATGGAGTGTTAAAGGCCCTACTATTATTGTGTTACTGTTGATTTCCCTCTTTATGGCTTTTAGCATTTGCCTTATGTATTGAGGTGTTCCTTTGTTGGGTGCATAGATATTTACAATTGATATATCTTCTTCTTGGATTGATCCCTTGATCATTATACAGTGTCCTTCCTTGTCTCTAATAATAGTCTTTATTTTAAAATATATTTCATCTGATGTGAGTATTGCAACTCCAGCTTTCTTTTGATTTCCATTTGCATGGAATATCTTTTTCCATCCCCTCACTTTCAATCTGTTTGTGTCCCTAGGTCTGAAGTGGGTCTCTTGTAGACACCATATATATGGGTCTGGTTTTCGGTCCGTTCAGCCAGTCTGTGTCTTTTGGTTGAGGTATTTAATCTATTTACATTTAAGGTAGTTATTGATATGTATGTTCCTATTTCCATTTTCCTAATTGTTTTGGGTTTTCTTTGTAAGTCTTTTCCTACTCTTGTGTTTCCTGCCTAGAGAAGTTTCTTTTGCATTTGTTGTAAAGCTGGTTTGGTGTTGCTGAATTCTCTTAACTTTTCCTTGTCTGTAAAGCTTTTGATTTCTCTGTCAAATCAGATTGAGATCCTAGATGGGTAGAATAATCTTGGTTGTAGGTTTTTCCTTTTCATCACTTTAAATATATCTTGCCACTCCCTTCTGGCTTGTAGAGTTTCTATGAATGATAAGCTGTTAACCTTCTGGGGATTCCCTTGTATATTATTTGTTGTTTTTCCCTTGGTGCTTTTAATATTTTTTCTTTGTGTTTAATTTTTGTTAGTTTGATTAATATATTTCTTGGCATGTTTCTTCTGGATTTATCATGTTTGGGACTCTCTGCCCGTCCTGGACTTGATTGACTATTTATTTTCACATATTGGGGAAATTTTCAACTATAATCTCTTCAAATATTTTCTCAGACCCTTTCTTTTATTCTTCTTGTTCTGGGACATTTATAATTCGAATGTTGGTGTGCTTAATGTTTTCTCATAGGTCTTTGAGACTGTCCACATTCTTTTCATTCTTTATTCTGCTCTGCAGCAGTTATTTCCAGCATTCTATCTTGCAGCTCACTTACCCATTCTTCTGCCACTTTTATTCTGCTATTGCTTCCTTCTAGAGTTTTTAAAATTTCATTTATGGTGTTTTTCATTACTGTTTGTTTGCTCTTTAGTTCTTCTGGGTCCTTGTTAAATGTTTCTTGTATTTATTCTATTTCCAAGAGTTTGGATCATCTTTACTTTCATTACTCTGAATTATTTCTCAGGTAGTTTGCCTATTTCTTATTCATTTATTTGATCTTTGGGGTTTTTATCTTGCCCTTTACATGTAAGATATTTCTTTCTCATCTCATTTTGTCTAATTAACTGTATTTATGTTCTCCTTTCCCTAGGCTGCAGGGTCATAGTTCCTCTTCCTTCTGTTCTCTGCCCCTGATGGTTTGGTTGCTCCAGTGTCTTGTGTAGGCTTCCTGATGGCAGGGACTGGTGCATACATTCTGGTGGATGGAACTGAGTCTTTTCTCTCTGATCAGCAGGGCCATATCAGGTGCTGTGTTTTGCGGTGTCTGTGAGCTCAGTATGACTTTAGGTAGTCTGTGTGCTGATGGGTGGGTTTTGTGTTCCTGTCTTGTTTGTTCTTTGGTGTGAGGCGTCCAGTGCTATGAGCTGCTGGCAGTGGGTGGAGTTGGGCCTTGGATTCAGATAGAGGTCTCTGTGAGAGCTCTTGGCAGTTAATCTTCCCTGGGGCTGGGAAATCTCTAGTGGTTCAGCATCCCAGACTCTGTGCGCCCACACCAGGCCCTCTGGTCTGATTTCTGATCGAGGGACCAAGACCCCACTAGTTGCTCATCCCACCAATAAAGGTGATTTAAAAAAAAAGAGCGAGAAGATGGTGGAATAGTAAGACGTGAAGATCACCTTCCTCCCCACAGATATATCAGACATACATCTACACTTGGAACTGCTCTTATAGACCACCCACTGAAGCTGGAAGAAGACCTCAGACCTTCCAAAAGGCAAGGAACTCCCCACGTGCCTGGGTAAGGCAAAAGAAAAAAGAATAAATAGAGACAAAAAAATAGGGATGGGACCTGCACCAGTGGTAGGGAGCTGTGAAGGAGGAAATGTTCCCACACACTAGAAGCCCCTTAACGGGCAGAGACTGAACGTGGCAGAGGGGGAAGCTTCAGAGTCACGGAAGAGAGCACAGTAACAGGGTGTGGAGGGCAAAGTAGAGAGATTCCTGCAGAGGATCGGTGCTGACCAGCAATCACCAGCCAGAGAGGCTTGTCTGCTCACCCGCCGGGACAGGCAGGGGCTGGTAGCTGAGGCTTAGGCTTCAGTCGGAAGCCAGGAGAGGACTGGGGTTGGCTGTGTGAACACAGCCTGAAGGGGTTAGTGCACAATGGCTAGCCAGGAGGGCGTCCAGGAGAAGTCTGGAGCTGCCAAAGAGGCAATAGACCATTTCTTCCCTCTTTGCTTCCTGGGGCATGAGGAGAGGTGATTAAGCACGCCACTTAAGGGAGCTCCAGAGATGGGCGTTGATCTGCGAAGAGACAAGAGACTTTTTCTTGCCTCTTTGTTTCCTGGTGCGAGAGGAGAGGGGATTAAGCTCACCATGTTAAGGAGTTCAAAACGGCTCGAGCCGTGGCTATCAGCGCAGACATCAGAGACGGACATGAGATGCTAAGGCTGTTGCTGCCACCACCAAGAAGCCTGTGTGTGAGCACAGGTCGCTCTCCACACCTCCCCTCCCAGGAGCCTGTGCAGCCCGCCACTGCTGGGGTCCTGGGATCCAGGAACAACTTCCCCCGGAGAACGCATGGCACACCTCAGGCTGGTGCAACGTCATGCTGGCCTCTGACACCACAGGCTCGCCCCGCATCCGTACCCCTTCCTCCTCCCAGCCTGAGCCAGAGCCCCCAAATCAGCTGTTCCTTCAACCCCGTCCTGTCTGAGCAAAGAGCAGACGCTTTTGGGCGACCTACGCACATAGGCAGGGCCAAGTCCAAAGCTGAACTCAGGAGCTGTGTGAACAAAGAGGAGAGGGGGAGGTCTCTCCCAGCAACCTCAGAAGCAGTGGATTAAAGCTCCACAATCAACCTGATGTGCCCTGCATCGGTGGAATACCTGAATAGACAGCTAATCATCCCAAGTTGAGGAGGTGGATTTTGGGAACAAAATATACTATTATTTTACCCTTTTACTCTTTTTGTGAGTGTGTGTGTGTATGCTGCCATGTGAGATTTTTATCTGTATAGTTTTGCTTGCACCATTTGTCCTAGGGTTCTGACCATCTTGGGGTTTTTTTTGCTTTTTAAAATTTTTCTTCTTAATAATTATTATTTATTTTAATAACTTTATTTTATCCTACCTTATTTTATCTTCTTTAGTTCTTTCTTGCTCCCTTTTTCCTCCCTTTCTTCCTCCCTTCCTTCCTCCCTTCCTTTCTCTCTTCCTTCCTTCCTTCCTTGCTTCCTTCTTTTCTTTCTTCCTTTCTTCCTTTTTTTCTTCCTTCTTTTCTTCCTTCCTTCCTCCTTTCTTCCTTCCTTTCCTCCTCGCTTTCTTACTTCCTTCCTTCCTTTCTTCCTTCCTTCCTTCCTTCCTTCCTTCCTTCCTTCCTTTCCTTTCTATTTTTTCTCCCTTTTATTCTTACCATATGGATTAAAGGCTCTTGGTGCACCAGACAGGCATCAGGGGTGTGTCTCTGAGGTGGGAGAACCAACTTCAGGACACTGGTCCACAAGACACCTCCCAGCTACACGTAATATCAAATGGCGAAAATCCCAAGGAAATCCATCTCAACACCAAGACCCTTCTTCACTCACGACGAGCAAGCTACAGTGCTGGACACCCTGTGCCCAACAAATAGCAAGACAGGATTACAGCCCCATCCATTAGCAGAGAGGCTGCCTAATATCATAATAAGGCTACAGACACCCCAAATCACTCCACCAGACATGGACCTGCCCACCAGAAATACAAGATCCAGCCTCATCCACCAGAACAAAGGCACTAGTCCCCTCCACCAGGAAACCTACTCAACACACGGAACCAACCTCAGTCACTAGGGACAGACACTAAAAACAACGGGAACTACAAACCTGCAGCCTGCACAAAGGAGACCCCAAACACAGTAACATGATCAAAATGAAAAGACAGAAAAACACACAGCAGATGAAGGAGCAAAGTAAAAACCCACCAGATCTAACAAGTGAAGAGGAAATAAGCAGTCTACCTGAAAAAGAATTCAGAATAATGACAGTAAAAATGATCCAAAATCATGGAAATAGAATAGACAAAATGAAAGAAACATTTAACAAGGACCTAGAAGAAATAAAGAGGAAGCAAGCAATGATGAGCATCACAATAAATGAAATAAAAATACTCTAGATGGGATGAAGAGCAGAATAACTGAGGCAGAAGAACGGATAAGTGACCTGGAAGATAAAAGAGAGGAAATAACTACTGCAGAGTAGAATAAGAAAAAAGAATGAAAAGAACTGAGGACAGTCTCAGAGATCACTGGGAAAATATTAAATACACCAAAATTTGAATTATAAGGGTCCCAGAAGAAGAAGAGAAAAAGAAAGAGACTGAGAAAATATTTGAAGAAATTATAGTTGAAAACTTCCCTAATATGGGAAAGGAAATAGTTAATCAAGTACAGGAACAACAGAGAGTCCCATAGAGGATAAATCCAAAGAGAAACACATCAAGACACATATTAATCAAACTATCAAAAATTAAATACAAAGAAAACATATTAAAAGCAGCAAGGGAAAAACAACAAATAACACACAAGGGAGCCCCCATAAGGTTAACAGCTGATCTTTCAGCACAAACTCTGCAAGCCAGAAGGGAGTGGCAGGACATATTTAAAGTGATGGAGAAAAACCTACAACCAAGATTTCTCTAACCAGCAAGGATCTCATTCAGTTTTGATGGAGAAATTAAAACCTTTACAGACAAGCAAAAGCTGAGAGACTTCAGCACCACCAAACCAGCTTTACAACAAATGCTAAAGGAACTTCTATAGGCAAGAAACACAAGAAAAGGAAAAGACCTACAAAAACAAACTAGAAACAATTAAGTAAATGGTAATGGGAACATACATATCGATAATTACCTTAAATATAAATGGATTAAATGCTCCCACCAAAAGACACAGACTGGCTGAATGTATACACA
>NC_041227.1:108742532-108745288 GCF_002837175.3 Physeter macrocephalus | reverse complement strand
TGAGGGGATGGAAAAAGATATTCCATGCAAATGGAAATCAGAAGAAAGCTGGAATAGCAATGCTCATATCAGACAAAATAAACTTTAAAATAAAAACTATTACAAGAGACAAAGAAGGACACTACATAATGATCAAGGGATCGATCCAAGAAGAAGATATAACAATTGTAAATATTTATGCACCCAACATAGGAGCACCTCAATACATAAGGCAAATACTAACAGCCACAAAAGGGAAAATCGACAGTAACACAATCATAGTAGGGGACTTTAACACCCCACTTTCACCAATGGACAGATCATGAAAAATGAAAATAAATAAGGAAACACAATTTTAAATGATACATTAAGCAAGATGGACTTAATTGATATTTATAGGACATCCCATCCAGAAAAAACAGAATACACATTTTTCTCAAGGGCTCATGGAATATTCTACAAGATAGATCATATCTTGGGTCACAAATCTAGCCTTGGTAAATTTAAGAAAATTGAAATCGTATCAAGTATCTTTTCTGATGACAACGCTATGAGACTAGATATCAATTACAGGAAAAGATGTGTAAAAACTACAAACACATGGAAGCTAAACAATACACTACTTAATAACGAAGTGATCACTGAAGAAATCAAAGAGGAAATCAAAAAAATACTTAGAAACAAATAACATTGGAGACACAACTACCCAAAACCTATGGGATGCATCAAAAGCAGTTCTAAGAGGGAAGTTTATAGCAATAGAATCCTACCTTAAGAAACAGGAAACATCTCGAATAAACAACCTAACATTGCACCTAAAGTAATTAGAGAAAGAGGAACAAAAAATCCCCAAATTTAGCAGAAGGAAAGAAATCATAAGTATCATATCAGAAATAAATGAAAAAGAAATGAAGGAAATGATAACAAAGATCAATAAAACTAAAAGCTGGTTCTTTGAGATGATAAACAAAATTGATAAACCATTAGCCAGAATATCTCATCAAGAAAGAAAGGGAGAAAACTCAAATCAATAGAATTAGAAATGTAAAAGGAGAAATAAAAATGGACACTGCAGAAATACAAAAGATTATTAGATATTACTACAAGCAACTGCAAGCCAATAAAATGGACAACCTGGAAGAAATGGACAAATGCTTAGAAATGCATGACCTGCTGAACCTGAACTAGGAAGAAATAGAAAATATGAACAGACCAATCACAAGCACTGAAATTGACACTGTGATTAAAAATCTTCCAACAAACAAAAGCCCAGGACCAGATGGCTTCACAGGTGAATTCTATCAAACAATTAGAGAAGAGCTAACACCTATCCTTCTCAAACTCTTCCAAAAGATAGCAGAGGGAGGAAAACACCCAAACTCATTCTATGAGGCCACCATAACCCTGATACCAAAACCAAAGATGTAACAAACAAAGAAAACTACAGGCCAATATCACTCATGAACATAGATGCAAAAATCCTCAACAAAATACTACCAAACAGAATCCAACAGCACATTAAAATGATCAAACACCATGTTCAAGTGGGGTTTATTCCAGGAATGCAAGGTTTCTTCAATATACGCAAATCAAACAACGTGATACACCATATCAACAAACTGAAGGAGAAAAACCATATGATCATCTCAATCGATGCAGACAAAGCTTTTAACAAAATTCAACACCCAGTTATGATAAAAACCCTGCAGAAAGTAGGCATAGAGGGAACTTTCCTCAACATAATAAAGGCCATATATGACAAACCCACAGCCAGCATTGTTCTCAATGGTGAAAAACTGAAACCATTTCCACTAAGATCAGGAACAAGACAAGGTTGCCCACTCTCACCACTCTTATTCAACATAGTTTTGGAAGTTCTAGCCACAGCAATCAGAGAAGAAAAAGAAATAAAAGGAATCCAAATTGGAAAAGAAGAAGTAAAGCTGTCACTGTTTGCAGATGACATGATACTATACATAGAGAATCCTAAGGATGCTACGAGAAAGCTGCTAGAGCTAATCAATGAATTTGGTAAAGTAGCAGGATACAAAATTAATGCACAGACATCTTTGGCATTCTTATACACTAATGATGAAATATCTCAGAGTGAAATTAAGAAAACCCTCCCATTTACCATTGCAGCAAAAAGAATAAAATATCTAGGAATAAACCCACCTAAGGAGACAAAAGCCCTGTATGCAGAAAATTATGAGACACTGTTGAAAGAAATTAAAGATGATACAAATAGATGGAGAGATATACCATTTTCTTGGATTGGAAGAATCAACATTGTGAAAATGACTCTACTACCCGAGCAATCTACAGATTCAATGCAATCCCCATCAAACTACCACTGGCATTTTTTACAGAACTAGAACAAAAAAATTTCACAATTTGTATGTAAACAGAAAGGCCCCGAATAGCCAAAACAATCTTGAGAACGATAAATGGAGATGGAGGAATCAGGTTCCCTGACTTCAGACTATACTACAAAGCTACAGTAATCAAGACAGTATGGTACTGGCAAAAAAACCCAGAAATATAGATCAATGGAAGAGGATAGAAAGCCCAGAGATAAATCCACACACATATGGTGACCTTATCTTTGATAAAGGAGGCAAGAATATACAGTGGAGAAAAGACATCCTATTCAATAAGTGGTACTGGGGAAACTGGACAGCTACATGTAAAAGTATGAAATTAGAACACTCCCTAACACCATACACAAAAATAAACGCAAAATGGGTTAAAGACCTAAATGTAAGGCCAGACACTAT
>NC_041227.1:108705253-108741932 GCF_002837175.3 Physeter macrocephalus | reverse complement strand
ACCTAAGTGTCCATCAACAGATGAATGGATAAAGAAGATGTGGACATATATACAATGGAATATTACTCAGCCATAAAAAGAAATGAAACTGAGTTATTTGTAGTGAGGTGGATGGACCTGGAGTCTGTCATACAGAGTGAAGTAAGTCAAAAGGAGAAAAATAAATACCGTATGCTTACACATATATATGGAATCTAAGCAGAAAAATATGTCATGAAGAGACTAGGAGTAGGACGGGAATAACACACAGACCTACTAGAGCATGGACTTGAGAATATGGGGAGGGGGAAGGGTAAGCTGTGACAAAGTGAGAGAGTGGCATGGACATATATATACTACAAAACGTAGGGTGGATAGCTAGTGGGAAGCAGCCGCATGGCACAGGGAGATCAGCTAGGTGGTTTGTGACCACCTAGAGGGGTGGGATAGGGAGGGTGGGAGGGAGGGAGACACAAGAGGGAAGAGATATGGGAACATATGTATATGTATAACTGATTCAATTTGTTGTAAATCAGAAACTAACACAGCATTGTAAAGCAATTATACTCCAATAAAGATGTTAAAAAAATAAGTAATTATCATAAATGTGAACAAATGGGATTAAGTAAATTATGTGCATTCATTCAATAGCCATTTTAAGTAATCATTAAATAACGGAATTTCAGTGTATATTAAAAAAAAAAAAAAGACAGACAAAAGCCCAGACTAATGATAAAAACTATAATCAAAGAAACAGAAATAGGAACAAGGAAACATGCACACACAAAAGAAACAATACAGAACCAAATAAATCAAAACTCAAGGGAACAACCAGACAAATAAAAGAACCCAAAAATGAAATCAAACAATGAAGAAGAAAGCTGAAAAAAACCACAAAACCAGAAAACAAAACCAGAGCAGAGTGCCAACTGAAGAATGAAGCAAAGAAACAACAAGGTGACAAAAATGATTTAAAAAAAAAGAATAAGAAAAAGGGGAAAGAAGACAGAACAAGAGAAACCAACATAGAAACAGAAAGATAAAAATAGAAAATATATTTTTTAAAAAGACAAACAAAACCCCAGAAAAATGGTAAAAACAAAATCAATCAAACAGAAACAGAGACAAGGAAACAAACATGTAAAAGAAACAAAAGGAGAGCCAAATAAAATAAAAAGCAAGAGAACAACCAGATAAATAGAAGAACTCAAAACCTAAATCAAGCAATTAGGATTAAAGCTAACAGAAATACATAACCTAAAAACAAAACCAAAGCAGTGGGCCAACTGAAGAATAAAGCAAGGAAACAGAAGAAACCAATAAAAAATGATATTAAAATAAAATAGGGTAAAACACAGGACAACAGAAAAGTAAAGTAGAAATGGAAATACAACAGAAAAGGAAATAAAAATATATTAAAGAAAAAAAGAAGTAAAAAATAAGGGAAAAGAACACAGAACCACAGAAAAGCAAAGTAAAAATTGAAGTGTATTTTTAAAAATTTAAAAAAATATGTTATGGAACATGGAGATAACAAGAGACTTAAAAAAAAAAAAAGAAAAAACTAAAACAACAACACCAAACAAACAAAGAAAAGGGAACCAAAAAACAAACAAACAAACAAAACACTAGAACCTACAACAGAATGAATCAGAACATAAAAAAATTAATAGCAATACTTATGTTTCTCTGGGGTCTCTGCTGTAAGTGTCCTTGCACATTACATGAGACACAGCCCTCCTCCGCATCCCCAAGAGGCTCTCCTCTGCCTCTGGGCTGGTCTCTATACCTTCTGTGGGCCCTGTGGTGACCACTGAGAATCTGATCAGGCTCATTTCCTGTCTGTGCTTCTCCCCAGATTCCACAACTGCCAGAGATAGACTGTTTTCATTTGTGGGAACACTCATTGTCTACTCAGATATTCCATAGATGTAGGGTCTACCTAGCTGATTGTGGGGATTTGATCTGCAGCTTGTACAGCTGATGGAAAGATTTTTGACCTTCTTTCTTAGTCACCCCTTCCCTGGGGTTCAGCTTTGGATTTACCCCCACCTCTGCAGGTGGTCCACCCACAGGATTCTGGTCCTGAGGCTGCCTTGGAGCTTTTGTGTCTGCCCCTGTGAGGACCGGGTGCAGAGGTGGTATGACTACTTCGATCATGGGAGCCCCAGTGGTGCCAAATGTGTAGGGAAGCCGGTGCCCATGGGTGCAAGAGATATAGCCCTAGTGAGGGTCTTTTCTGGCACCTGGTATAAGGCACATGAAAGCCAGCTCTGGTCCGTTATTTTCTGGTACCTGGTAGCAGGCACATGAAGGCCAGCCTTGAGGTTTTTTTTTTTTTTTTTTTTTTTTATTGCTTGGCAGCTGGTGGGCAAATCCAGCCCTGAGCAGGCTTCTTTTATTGTTGTCGGCAGGTGCTGGCATGTGGGGAAAGAGAGGTTACAGTAGTGGCTCCTTTCCCTGTGTGTGACTCAGCAGTACTGCCCTGCTTCCATGGCAGTCCAGTCTTCCTCCATGGGCATCCCTGCTGTGGATTTCCTCCCTCCTGTCCCCTCAGTCCATCTCCCCACAGCCAACAGCATCCCTCACTCTAGGCCTGCTCTCTAATCCCCATGCACCAGCTCCCAGTCCCCTTGCACACATGTGAACACACGTCCCCAGTCCAGGACACATAGGACCATGGTACAGACTGCCTGTGTATTTCTCACTTTGTCCCATCTGCCACAGATCACCCACTTCACCCTCTTCCAACAGCCTCAAATGTTTCCCCTCTATCCCAATCAATTTCCCAGTCAGAGAGAGAGCTTCCCCCAATTCAGGAATCTCTCCTCTGCTTCAGGCCCCTGCCCCAGGGTACAGGTCCCATCTCGCTTCCTCTCCTCCTCTTTCTCCCTACTTTTTTTCCCTCCTACCCAGTTATGCGGGGATCTTTATAGTCCTTTCCAGTGTCCAAGGTCTTCTGCTAGTTTTCAGCCAGTGTTCTGTGAGAATTATTGCACCTATGGATATATTCCTGATGCATTCATGAAGAGAGATGAACTTCACATCCACCTACTCTTCTGCCATCTTAAATCGGGACCAAAATATGTTTAATGCAGATGTATTAGTTTCCAAGGGCTGCTGTAACCAGTTATAGCAACCTAAGTGGCTTATAACAACAGAAATTTATACTGTCCACAGTTATATAATATAGAGGTCTGAAATAAAGTTATTGGCAAGGTAATGCTTCCTCCAAAAGCTCTAGTTAAATATTCTTCCCAACCTCTTCAGTCTTCTGGTAGTTGTTGACAATCCTTGACATTCCTGGGCTTGTAGATGCATTACTTCAATCTCTGCCTCCATCTCAAATGGCCTTCTCCTCTGTGTGTACGTCTTACATCAGTCATATTTGATTTAGGGTTCACCCTAAAGTAACACTCATAGTTTCTGGTGGAAATAATATTTTTTGGTGGGGGAGGGCATTTTAACTCAAGGTAGCTGGTGTTCTAATGGAATTATGCAAATACATATGACCAGTGTGTCACTTCTACACTTTTTTTCTTTTCAAAATGTAATTTACTAATATACCTTACATATCAGAAAATTTTTGGCAGTATTTTGATTTCATTAATATTTGTCAATGGATACAGTGATGATGCTTACTTTATATTGCAAAATAAAATTTATCTCTATAACTTTTCCACATGGTTGTAAGAATCCTATAAGTTTTAGCAATAATTACCTCATTAACTTTGTATTCACATTCAATAAGCCATCATGTTTAAGTTGTAGATTAGAAATGAAGAAAGTTTATACTGATTACAAGGCCGCTGCTTATGGCTCTTGTGAAAAAGAGATAAAAAATCTTCATAACATGGATAGGCTAATGAAAAAAATATTTTCTCTCAGCAGGATTTATTCTTGCTCTTCACATGATCAATAAAATATACCAGATTGCATGAGGTTTCAAAATAGCATGATTAGCTAAGAGTAACTCATTAATTAGCAAGTGAATTCACCAGTTTCACAGGTTATAGGACGATTACAAATTAGAGTGAACCTACTATGCTAGATAAATAATGTAGTCTCAATAAACACTTGACGTAAAATCAGCTTAAATATACTATAGGTTACTTCTTGCTACTGAGGAGTGATAGAAAGTGGAGCATAAAGTAGATTTCTATAAGGTATTTGAGATTTTCAGAAATTTTTTTTTTCTTTTTGTAAATATACAACATAGGCATGGGCTAAGAATTAAAACTTATTTAAAAGCAACAATAACAAAATTTAAGCCTTTGTGTGAATTGAAACATCTTGAGCTAGTACTTTACATGGATATGGATGTGAAATCTTTGCCTAATATTAACACTTTCAAAAGGGTAAAACCTAGCAAAATGGAATAATCAATCTTAAATCAATGCAATAAAACATAGTATTCAAACATACATTGGCTCTGGGTGAAAGACAATTAAATATTCATTTCAATCTCACTGAGATAGCAGTTTGGAGACTGTAAACACCTAACAAAATAACCATGCTCAGTACAGGCTGCAGAAAGATTGACATGAGAGTACAAAGCCCATAGGTGACAAAGCAACTGGAAAATTAGGAGGAACACCCAGAAGCAAGGAAACGACAGAAAGCATGTACCCAACTCTGCTCAAACCCTTGGCACAGAGAAGATCCACAGGGAGCCAAGATTAAAAAGCACAGGAACAGAACAAAATTATTAACAGCTGCATATCAAGGGAAAGATAGATTTCAGTTTGAACCAGGTATGTTGACTGTCTACTATTACAAAACCAAAAATCTACAGAATACAACAGAATGAAGAACCACTACACAGGCCTACCTCATTTTATTGTGCTTCAGTTTATTGTGCTTCACAGATATTGTGTTTTTACAAATTGAATGTTTGTGGCGACACTGTGTCAAGCAAGTCTATTGGAGCCATTTTTCCAACATTTGCTCACTTCATATCTCTGTGTCACATTTTGATAATTCTCACAATACTTCAAACTTCCTTTGGAGATCTGTGATCAGTGATCTTTAATGTTACTATGGTATTGTTTTGGGGAACCACAAACTTGTCCATATAGACAATGAACCTGATTCATAAACATTGTGTGTGTTTGAAAGGAAGACTCACACATCTCTTACATTAAATCAATGTCTAGAAAGGATTAAGCTTATTGAGGAAGGCATATCAAAAGATGACCTGAAAGCTAGGCCTCTTGGTACAGTAGCTGAGTTGGGAAAGGAAAAAATATTTTTGAAGGAAATTTAAAGTGTAGTTCAGTGAATACATGGATAAGAAAGTGAAAGTGTTATTGCTCATATGGAGAAAGATTTAGTGGTCTGGATAGAATATCAAACCAGCCTCAACATTCACTTATGCCAAACCCTAATGCAAAGCAAGGCCCTAAATCTCTTTAATTCTATGAAGGCTCACAGAGGTGAGGAAGCTGCAGAAGGAAAGTTTAAAGCTAGCAGAAGTTGGTTCATGAGGTTTAAGGAAAGAAGCCATCTCTACAACATCAAAGTGCAATGTGTAGCAACAAGTACTGAGGTAGAAGCTGTAGCAAGTTATTCAGAAGATCTAGCTAAGATCATTAATGAAGGTGGCTACATTAAACAAATTATTTTCAATGTAAAATAAACATCCTTCTATTGGAAGACGATGCCATCAAGGACATTTATAGCTAGAGAGAAGGGGTCAATACCTGGCTTCAAAGCCTCAAAGGACAGGCTGACTCTCTTGTTAGGGGTTAATGCAGCTGTTAACTTGAAGTTGAAGCCAATGCTCGTTTATTGTTCTGAAAATACTAGGACCCTCAAGAATTATACTAAATCTCCTCTGCCTGTGCTCTATAAATGGAACAACAAAGCCTGAATGATGGCACATCTGTTTGCAACATGGTTTACTGAATAGTTTAAGCCCATTGTTGAGACTTACTACTCAGAAAAAAAAAAAGAAAGAGAAAGAAAAAAAGATTCTTTTCAAAATGTTAGTGCTCACTGACAATGTACCTGGTCATTCAAGAGTTTTGATGAAGATGTGCAACAATAATAATGTTGTTTGCATGCCTACTAACACAACATACATTCTGCAGCCCATTGACCAAGAAGTAATGTCAACTTTCAACTCTTATGCTTTAAGAAATACATTTAATAAGGCTATAGGTGTCATAGATTTTAATTCCTCTGATGGATCTGTGGAAAGTAAATTGAAAGATTTCTGGAAAGAGTTCAATATTCTAGATGCTATTAAGAACATTGGTTATGTATGGAAAGAGGTAAAATATCAACTTTAGCAGGAGTTTGGAAGAAGTTGACTCCAATCCTTGTAGATGACTTTGAGGGGTTCAAGATTTCAATGGAGGAATAACTGCACATATGGTGGAAATAGCAAGAGAAATATAATTAGAAGTGGAGCCTGAAGACATAACTGAACTGCTGTAATCTTACAAAAAATTTTAGTTAATGAGGTGTGACTTCTTATGAAGGAGTAAAGAAAGTGGTTCCTTGAGATGGAATCTATTCTTGGTGAATATTCTGTGAACATTGTTGAAATGACAACAAATGATTTAGAATGTTACGTAAACTTAGTTGATAAAGCATCATCAGGGTTTGAGAGATTTGACTCCAATTTTGAATGAATTCTGCTGTGGTTAGAATTCTATCAAACTGCATTACATGCTACAGAGATATCATTTGTGAAAGAAAAAGTCAATTAATGTGACAAAATGCATTGATGTCTTATTATAAGAAGTTGCCACAGCCACCCCATCCTTTAGCAACCACTACCCTGATCAGTCAGCAGCATCAACACTGAGGCAAGACCTTCTGGCAGCAAAAAGACTATGACTCACTGAAGCCTCAGATGATAGTTGCACTTTTTAGCAATAAAGTATTTTTAAATTAATGTATATACATTGGTCTTTTAGATGTAATGCTATTGCACACTTAATAAATTACATTATAATATAAACATAACACTTATATGTACTGGGAAACCAAAAAATTCATATGACTCACTTTACTGTGATATTTGCTTCACTGTGGTGGTCTGGAACTGAACCCACAAAATTTCTGAGGTATGCCTGTAATGTATTAGCTACATTGTCCAATTTTCAACAAAAATGTATCAGACATGTATATAAAGACATAAGGGTGACTCATTATGAGGCCAAATAATAATCAGTAGAAAGAACTCTAATAATGTTGAATATACGAAGCAAAGACTCCAAACCACATATCATAAATATGTTTACAAAGTGAAAGGAAACATAGCATAAATGAATGAAGATGGGAAATCTAAACTGAGAAATAGAAATTCTATAAAAAATATGGTAATTCAAGAGCTTAAAAGACCTTTTCATATTAAAACAGAAAAAAAAAATGGAATTGTCAATAGACCAGCAATACAAGAAAAACTAAAGGAAGTTCTTTAGTCAAGGGAAATGACATTCAGGGAAGATTCACATCTATAAGAAGAAATGAAGAGCATTAGAAATGGTAAATGTGTAGGTAAAATATTATCTTTTTTAAATTTAATATCCAAAAGACAGATAAATAAAAAATTTACCATGTAAATTAGGCTTTATAATATAAAATAATTGTAATAATATATAATATAAAATAATACTATATAATCGTATGCAATAAATTGGTCTGTATAATATACAGACCAATGTATGTATACAAATAATTAAAATAATATACAAGAATAACGTTTTAGAAGAAATATGACCTCTGGTTAGGCAAAATTTTATTAGACAGGATGCAAAAATATTTTATTAGAATTAAAACTTATGTACATCTAAAGACCTCATTAAGTAAGTGAAATATCATCACCAACTAATTAGAAAATAATCACAATACACATATTTTTATCTAAAATATATAAATAACTCTTCCAACAAAATTATAAGATGACAAATAATACAATAAAAAAGGACAAAATACTTGAACACACACTTCATTCCTTTTGCGATGAAGATATGCAAAAGACCAATAAGCATATGCAAAGTTGTTCAACATCACCAGTCACCAGAGAAATGTAAGTAAAAAAAACAATGAGAGGACCATACACTCACACTAGAAAGTTTAAAATTTGCAAACACTGATGATGCTGAATGCTGATGAGCAGAATGTGGATCTATTCCTATTGAAAAGAAAATTTTTAAAAAAATTTTTATTGGGGTATAAATGATTTATAATGTTTTGTTATTTTCATGTGTACAGCAAAGTGAATCTGTTATACAAATATAAATACCCACTCTTTTTTAGATTCTTTTCCTATATAGGCCATTACAGAGTATTGAGTAGAGTTCCCTGTGCCATACAAAAAATCCTTATTAGTTATTTTACATACAGTGCTGTGTATGTGTCAATAACAATCTTGCAATGTATCCCTCCCTCCTCCTTACACCCCAGTAACCATAAGTTTATTTTCTACATCTGTAACTCTATTTCTGTTTTGTAGTTAAGTTCATTTGTAGCCTTTTTTTAAGATTCCACATATAAACGGTATTATATGATATTTCTCTTTCTCTGTATGACTTACTTCACTCAGTATGAGAATCTCTAAGTCTATCCATGTGGCTGCAAATGACATTACTTTGTTCTTTTTTATGGCTAAGTAATATTCCATTGTGTATATGTACCACATCTTCTTTATCCATTCCTCTGCTGATGGACATTTAGGTTGCTTCTATGTCCTGGCTATTGTAAATAGTGCTGTAATGTACATTGTGGTAAATGTATCTTTTTGAATTATGGTTTTCTCCATATATATGCCCAAGATTGGGATTGCTAGATCATATGGTAGCTCTATTTTCAGTTTTTTAAGGAACTTCTCTTCTGTTCTCCATAGTGGCTGTACCAGTTCACACCCGCACCAACAGTGTTCCCTCCTTCCTCAGTCTCCACTGTAGCCAGTCTAGCCCCTCCCCACACCACCCTCTGGCTGCACCACTCTGAATTGTTTAGAAGCCAGCTTTTATTTGGAGACATTTTGATCCAGAAAGAACCAAACCACTGCTTTCCCTGCTGACCTCAGTCCTTATTCACTGAAACAGTGGGAGGAGATCATGGTCACTCATCTTTTGTGAGGGGAAAAAAAAAAGGTGGTGTGTATATTTACACTGTAGATGCCAGCCCACCATTGTCTCATTCTATAGAATACACACAACACAGATTGTGTGCACACGTCCAATCACAGCTGTGTGCAGGTGCCCAGTACCCAGCAGTGAGTTGCCTCTGTCTCTGTCCTGCTTTCAGCAAACCCTTAGGTACACAGGCTTCCCAAATGGACCAGTCCACAGGGTAAAGATTCACTAGGAAGCCTTGACCTTGCCTTCTTTCAAAGGCATGTGGATTTGCACAGTGAATTCCCACCAACTCTTCCTGGTCACAGGTCTTTCATAAAATGGGGAGTCCCCTTGCAGGGGGACCTTATGTAGGACATCTCCACACATCACTATCCCCAGAGTGAACTGGAAATCAAAGTCTCCACTTAATTGTTTTGTCCTCGTTTTCCTTTGCTGGTCAAAAAGAAAAATCTTGTCTTGCCATGGAGTCCTCCTTTATTTCTACCTTGGATTCTGCATCATTAGAAACTCTGGATTAAAAAAAAAAAAAACAACCAAAACCCTTTCCAGCACCCTTTTTTCCACACCCTTTCCAGCATTTATTGTTTGTAGGTTTTTTGATGATGGCCACTCTGACCTGTGTGCGGTGATACCTCATTGTAGTTTTGATTTGCATTTCTTTAATAATTAGTGATGTTCAGCACCTTTTTATGTGTTTCTTGGCCATCTGTATGTCTTCTTTGAAGAAAGGTCTATTTAGATCTTCCATCCATTTTCAATTTTTTTTTTTTTTATGTTGAGCTACATGAGCCCTTAGATTATTTTGGAGATTAATCCCTTGTCGGTCACTTCATTTGCAAATATTTTCTCCCATTTTGAACGTTTTGTTTTTTTATGGTTTCCCTTGTGGTACAGAAGTTTTAAGCTTAGTTAGGTCCCACTTGTTTATTTTAAAATTTTCATTACTCTAAGGAGGTGGATCAAAAAAGATCATGCTGCAATTTATGCCAGAGTGTTCTCCCTATGTTTTCCTTTAAAAGTTTTATAGTATCTGGCCTTACCTTTAGGTCTTAAATCCGTTTTGAATTTATTTTTGTGTATGGTGTTAGGGTGAGTTCTAATTTCATTCTTTTTCATGTAGCTGTCCAGTTTTCCCAGCACCACTTACTGAAGAGACTGTCTTTTCTCCATTGTATATTCTTGCCTTCTTTGTCATAGATTAGTTGACCAAAAGTGCAAAGGTTTATTTCTGGACTTTTTATCCTGTTCCATTGATCTATATTTCTGTTTCTGTGTGTACCATACTGTTCTGATGACTGTAGTTTTGTAGTATAGTCTGAAGACAAGAAGCCAGATTCCTCCAGCTCTGTTTTTCTTTCTCAAGGTTGCTTTGGCTATTTGGGGTCTTGGTGTCTGCATAAAAATTTTAAGATTTTTTGTTCTAATTCTGTGAAAAATGCCATTGGTAATTTGATAGGGATTGCATTCATTCTGTAGATTGTTTTGGGTAGTATAGTCATTTTCACAATATTGACTCTTCCAATCCAAGAACATGGTATATATCTCCATCTGTTTGTGCCATCTTCGATATCCTTCATCAGGATTTTATAGTTTTCTGAGTATAGGTCTTTTGCCTCCTTAGGTAGGTTTATTACTAGGTATTTTACTCTTTTTGATTCAATGGTAAATAGTATTGTTTCCTTAATCTCTCTTTCTGATCTTTCATTGTTAGTGTATAAGAATGCAAGAGATTTATGTGTATTAATTTTGTATCCTGTAACTTTACCAAATTCATTGATGAGCTCTAGTAGTTTTCTGGTAGCATTTTAGGATTTTCTACTTATAGTAACATGTCATCTGCAAATAGTGACAGTTTTACTTCCTCTTTTCCAATTTGAATTCCTTTTATTTATTTTTCTTCTTTGATAGCCGTGGCTAGGGCTTCCAAAACTATGTTGAATAAAAGTGACAAGAGTGGATGTCCTTGTCTTGTCCCTGATCTTAGAGGAAATGCTTTCAGCTTTTCATCGAGTATGATGTTAACTGTAGGTTTTTTGTATATGCTCTTTTTTATGTTCAGGTAGGTCCCCTCTAAACCCACTTTCTGGAGAGTTTTTATCATAAATTGGTATTGAACTTTGTCAAAAGCTTTTTCTGCATCTATTGAGATGATCATATGGTTTTTATCCTTCAGTTTGTTAATGTGGTATATCACATTGATTGACTTACATATATTGAAATATCCTTGAATCCATGGAATAAATATCACTTGATCAGCACGTATGATCCTTTTAATGTGCTGTTGGATTCACTTTGCTAGTATTTTGTTGAGAATTTTTGTATCTATGTTCATCAGTGATATTGGCCTGTAATTTTCTTTTTTGTGATATCTTTGTCTGCTTTTGGTATCAAGGTGATGTTGTCCTCATAGAATGAGCTTGGGAGTGTTCCTTCCTCTGCAATTTTTTGGGAGAGCTTCAGAAGGGTAGGTGTTAACTCTTCTCTAAATGTTTAATAGAATTCACCTGTGAAGCCATCTCATCCTAGACTTTTGTTTGTTGGGTGTTTTTTGATCACAGTTTGAATTTCAGTGCTTGTGATTGGCTGTTCATATTTTCTACATGTTCCTGGTTCCGTCTTGGGAGAGTTTCCTATCTAAGAATTTGTCCATTTCTTCTAGGTGCTCCATTTTATTGTCATATAGTTTCTTGTAGTAATCTATTATGATACTTTGTATTTCTATAGTGTCTGTTGTAACTTCTTTTTCAATTTTAATTTTATTGATTTGACTCCTCTCTCTTTTTTCTTGATGTGTCTGGCTAAAGGTTTACAAATTTTGCTTATATTCTGAAGCAACCAGATTTTAGTTTCATTGATCTTTGCTACTGTTTTCTTCAGGAATGCAATGTTTTAAAATAACTTTGCAAGAACAGTTTACAGTTCATATTTAGCTAAACATACACCTACTCTACGACAAAGAGATTATACTCCAAGATGTTTACGCAAGAAAAGTGAAAACATATGTCTATAAAAGGACAAAAATATTCTTTGTAGCTTTATTCTTAAGACTTCACAGAGAAAATGTCCAGCTCCACAATGAAAAATTGTCCATCAAGCCGAAAATGGATAAACAAGAGTGGTGTAATCAAACATGGACTTCTATACGGCACCAGATAGATTTATCAAGTAAGACGTGCATAACCAATGAATCTCAACATATGTTGAGGGAAAGAAGCCAGATATGAAGCATATATATTGTATAATTCCATTCAGATGGAATTAAGAAGAAGCAAATTAAACTCTAGTGCTACAAATCAGAATCTTGGTTACTTTGGAGTGGGAGGGTATTGATGTAAATTTACACAGGAGAATTAACCAGAGTGACTGCAATATTTTATATCTTAATTGAGGTGGTGGTTACATGGATAGACAATGAGTTTTATGACTCATCATACTGTATGTAAATTTTTCACCAATAAAAATAGTGTTTCTTCATGTGCCTATAAAACTCATCTTTATTTAACAATTTAAAAGCTTAGAGTTTCAGAAATCACATCTTATTACTTTCTATCTCTTGATTGACATGGTTAAAGGCAATACAGAAACATACCATAGAAACACACTTTTCTTCTTTGGTTTGTTTGGCTTTTCTTATGTTTTAAATATTAATTTTCTTTGATTATTTAGGTCCAATTAGTCTATCTTTTTTGCCTGTGGCACAATAATTTAAAATCTTTCATTTCTGACATATATGGGTATAATTCTATGTGAGTAACCTCCACTATACTCAATGCTTTTCCTTATATTAGTAACTTTCTCTAATTCCCAACAGTCTCTGTCCAACCCTTAATATGAAACTTTTTAGGGAAAGTCATTAACACCATCTACTGATTGCTCAGACTTGATAAATTTCTGAGATGATCTGACTCAAGCATGAAATAGAACATTCAGCCTGGGCTCCATTATTTGTTGGTGTCTCAAAGTAGCCTTTCAGTCTTTGGCATGGTAGTCAGTGTGATTAGAAGAAGCCCTTGTAGCCTTGTAATTTTCATTTCTCTTTTACATGACATGTTTCTACCTCTTAACCTCCTTATGTACAATTATTTTTACCATGTCATATCTGCTATTTCCTGAAACTCATAAAATGGCATACTTTCTCAAATTGTTAGCACTGCACTGACTTCTTTACTTTAGTAAACAAATATTTGTTGAATGTCCACTCTGTCCATTATAATGCCAACAAATGAGACACTAAAGGAGTTTGCCTTAAAAGTGCAGTTTTCTCCTGGCCCTTGGCTTTGTCCTTAAGAATATGCTTCTGCCTTGAGAACTCTGTAACCTTCAGTTCCCTTCCTTTTCCCCCAGGTTTTTTTCTGAAACGATTGACATACATCACATAAGTTTAAGGTGCACATCATGATGGTTTGATTTACTTATTCAATATATTGTGAAGTGATTACCACAATAGGTTGAGTTTACATCTATCTTCTCATACAGATAAAATAAAAATAAAACAACATTCTCCTTGTGATGAGAAGAACTCTTAGCCTCTACTCTCTTATGCAGTTCCCTTATTTTAATGTTTCATTATCATAAACTAATCCCTTGGCCTTTGGGCTGAGCATATGTGCCTAACTTCTGATGCCCAACTCATCCTGCACAGGGACCAAAACAAATCTGCCAAGGTGCCCAATTTCTGACAGCAAAACCATGCCTGGCCACTACCAGTTTATCCAAATATTCTTCATCTCTCTCTTTTCGTGGAACAGCTTACCTAAATATTATAGATTGCTTTCCTTATCTCATCAAACGTAGCTTCCTGAGATCTTACTTATCATATTATACCATTTTTAATTTACTTTATAACATTACAATTTTTAATATTCTCCTATATATAAATGTGTCTTCCCTCACTAGTTCATGAGCCACATCAGAGCAAGTTTTTTTTTTTTAATTTTTTTGTTCCTGTCTTATTCACAAGAATAATGGATAGGCAGGGAATGGGGACTAAGTAAGTATTTATTAAATAAATTTTAAAAAATTTTAGTGCTACCACAAAAAAATTACTTGAAGAAACAAGAGACTTATCTTTCTGAATTTCAGTTTCTTAAAATATCAAATGTGAATAATAAAAATAACTCTACATAGAGTGGATATAAACAGGAAACATAACACAGAAAAGTGAACTTAAAGTTATAAAATTTCTAACATGCTTTATTTTAAATTACTTTCCAGGTCCCATTTGAAGAGCATATAAGTTCAGGTGTAAGTCTGAAGTTGATACAAGGCAATTAAAAATTAGAAAATTTAAAAATAGTAATAACATTTTAATATTCCATTACACTACATAGGTACAGGATTAAAATAAAGTATACTTCCAAATGTGGAAGAATTTCACTTATTTATGTCCAGCACCCAAGTCCTGGGGCAACATCAAAAGTTGGAAAAATGTAGAAACCTGTTGAGTTTTCTGAGGTCTATTTATCAAGTTCCAAATAAATAGAGCCTGGATCTAGCACAACATCCCCTGACTGATCGCAGGAGGCTATGACCAGGGTGAGGGCAGGTGAGGACTTTTGGTGCAAAGGATGATAAGCAGAGGTCTTCAGATGTGAGGAAAGCAAGAATAGGTTTTCAAGATAATTAAACTACTTTGAATAAAAAGGGTTCTAGTGATTACTGCAAATACCCTTTCACCTTCCTCTTTTCTATTATCTGTGGCTTTTTAGGCATTTTCATGTTACTCCTTGCAACATTCCACCCAAGACAGGCCTGAGTCCTAAAATGATGCTCTGTCTTAATACCAGTGTCTCATTAGTCAGCAATCAGTAAATTCTAGGAGAAAATAACCTAATATATTAATTAGTATTCAGGTGCGGGTGACAAACAATTACTGTCTTTAGTTCCATCCTGTCTTCTTCCCTGAGGGGAAATGTATCTGCTAACTCAGGTGAATCAATTATAAAATTTCAGATGATAAAAGAAACAGATGTGAAAGAAACTAGTAGAAAGGGAAGCTCACAATTAAAACTTAATAACAAGTCTTTCACCTTAGGCAGGTTTATTCCTAGGTATTTTATTCTTTTTGTTGCAATGGTAAATGGGAGTGTTTCCTTAATTTCTCTTTCTGATTTTTGTTGTTGGTGTATAGGAATGCCAGATATTTCTGTGTGTTAATTTTGTATTCTGCAACCTTACCAAATCCATTGATTAGTTCTAGAAGTTTTCTGGTGACATCTTTAGGATTTTCATTTTTTTACCGGCTCCGGACGCGGCTCACGGGCCCAGCCGCTCCGCGGCATGTGGGATCCTCCCAGACCGGGGCGCGAACCCGGTTCCCCTGCATCGGCAGGCGGACGCGCAACCGCTGCGCCACCAGGGAAGCCCAGGATTTTCTATGTATAGTATCATGTCATTAGCAAACAGCGACAGTTTTACTTCATCTTTTCCAATTTGGATTCCTTTTATTTCTTTTTCTTCCCTGATTGCTGTGGCTAGGACTTCCAAAACTATGTTGAATAAGGGTGGTGAGACTGGACATCCTTGCCTTGTTCCTAATTTAGTGGAAATGATTTCAGATTTTCATGGTGGAGTATTATGCTTCCTGTGGGTTTGTTATATATGGCCTTTACTATGTTGAGGTAGGTTCCCTATATGCCCATTTTCTGGAGACTTTTTATCATAAATGGGGATTGAATTTTGTCAAAAATTTTTTTCTGTATCTATTGAGATGGTCATATGGTTTTTATTCCTTAATCTGTTAATGTGGTGTATCACAATGATTGATTTGCATATATTGAAGAATCCTTGCATCTCTTGGATAAATCCCACTTGATCAATGTGTATGATCCTTTTAATGTGCTGTTGGATTGTTTGCTAGTATTGTGTTCAAGATTTTTGCATCTATATTCATCCGTGACATTGGTCTTTAATTTTCTCTTTTTAGTGATATCTTTTTCTGCTATTGGTATCAGGGTAATGGTGGCTTCGTAGAATGAATTTGGGAGGTTCCCCCTCTGCAAATTTTTGTAAGAGTTTGAGAAGGCTGGGTGTTACCTATTCTCTAAATGTTTGATAGAATTCACCTGTGAAGCCATCTGGTCCTGGACTTTTGTTTGTTGAAGATTTTAAATTATTGTTTCAATTTCATTACTTGTGATAAGTCTGTTTATAATTTCTAATTCTTCCTGGTTCAGTCTTGGAAAATTGTACCTTTCCAAGAATTTGTCCATTTCTTCATGGTTGTCCATTTTATTGGCATATAGTTGTTTGTAGTAGTCTCTTATACTTCTTTGTATTTCTGGAGTGTCAGTTATGATTTCTCCTTTTTCACTTCTAATTTTACTGATTTGTGTCCTCTCCCTTTTTTTCTTGATAAGGATGGCTAAGGGTTTATCAATTTTGTTTACTCCTCAAAAAACCTGCCTAAGGAGGTGAAAGACTTGTACTCAGAAAACTATAAAACACTGATTAAAGAAATCGAAGATGACATAAACAGATGGAAAAATCTACCCTTTTCTTGGATTGGAAGACACAATATTGTGAAAATGACTATACTACCCAAAGCAATCTACAGATTTAGTGCAATCCCTATCAAACTACCAATGGCATTCTTCACAGTATTAGAACAAAAACTTGTACAATTCTTATGGAAACACAAATGACCTCAAATAGCCAAAGCAATCTTGAGAAAGAAAAATGGAGTTGGAGGAATCAAGCTCCCCAACTTCAAAATATACCACAAAGCTACATTAATCAAGACAGTATGGTATTGGTCCCAAAACAGAAATATAGATCAATGGTACAGGATAGAATGCCCAGAGATAAACCCACGCACATATGGGAACCTAATTTATGACAAAGGAGGCAAGAACATACAATGGAGAAAAGACAGCCTCTTCAATAAATGGTGCTGGGAAAACTGGACAGCTACATGTAAAAGAATGAAATTAGAACAATACCTAATACCACACACAAAAATAAACTCCAAATGGATTAAAGACTTAAATGTAAGATGAGAAACTATAAAACTCTTAAAGGAGAAAACATAGGCAGAACACTCTTTGACATAAATCTCAGCAAGATCTCTTTTAACCCACCTCCCAGAGTAACAGAAATAGAAACAAAAATAAACAAATAGGACTTAATTAAACTTAGCTTTTGCACAGTAAAGCAAACCATAAACATGACAAAAAGGCAACCGTCAGCATGGGAGAGAATATTTGCAAATGAAACAACAGACAGAGAATTAATCTCCAAAATATACAAACAGCTGATGGAGCTCAATATCAAAAAACAAGCAATTCAGTTAAAAAACGGGCGGAGGACCTAAATAGACATTTCACCAAAGAAGACATACAGCTGGCCAAGAGGCACATGAAAAGATGCTCAACATCACTAATTATTAGAGAAAAGCAAATCAAGACTACAATGAGGTATCACCTCATGTCGTTCAGAATGGCCATTATCAAAATATCTAGAAATGATAAATTCTGGAAAGGGTGTGGTGAAAAGGGAACCCTCCTGCACTGTTGGTGGGAATGTAAATTGATACAACCACTATGGAAAACAGAATGGAGGTTCCTTAAAAAACTAAAAATAGAACTATGATATGACCCAGCAACCCCACTACTGGGCATATACCCTGAGAAAACCATAATTCAAAAAGATTAATGTACCACAATGTTGATTGCAGTGCTATTTACAATAGCCAGGACATGGAACCAACCTAAATGTCCATCAACAGTGTAATGGATAAAGAAGATGTGGTACATATATACAAGGGAATATTACTCACCCATAAAAAGAAACAAAATTGAGTTATTTGTAGTGAAGTGGATGGACTTAGAGTTTGTCATACAGAGTGAAGTAAGTCAGAAAGAGAAAAAACAAATACTGTATGCTAATGCATATATATGGAATATAAAAGAAAAAAAAGGTACTGATGAACCTAGTTGCAGGGCAGGAATAAAGAGTTAGACATAGAGAATAGACTTGAGGACCTGGGGTGGGAGGGCAAAGCTGGGACAAAATGAGAGTAGCATTGACATATATACACTACCAAATATAAAATAGTTGCCTTGGCTGGTGGGAAGCAACAACATAGCACAGGGAGATTGGCTCAGTGCTTTGCTATGACCTAGACAGGTGGGATAGGGAGGCTCAAGAGGGAGGGGATATGGGAACATGTGTATACATATGGCTGATTCACTTTGTTGTACAACAGAAACTAACACAGCATTGTGAAGAAGTTATACTCCAATAAAGATCTACTAAAAATAAATAAATAAATAATCTTTTAAAAATTAAAAAAAGAACTTAATAACAATTTCAAAGTACATTTAATCTATTATCAATACTAATACTAAAAGCAAACAACAAATAAAGCTGTGATTTAATGAGTATTATATATACTGTATATATTTAACAATAGACAAATAATATTTATAAATTTATAATATATATAAATATGTATATTTGACTTTCTAACTTATTTCAGTCTCTGGTCTGTGCAGCATCTGTGCATAATTATGCCCATTTCATTTTATAGATGATGATATTTAAGTTCAGGGTCTAAGTCACAAATCAAAAATTCCATACCCCATAAGAACAGTGTTGGGACTGAAGCAGAGGTCCAAATTTTGCATTCAATTAAAGTGAAAATTTATCTGCCCATAAGTTTCCATGAGTTGTGCAATGGATCCATTGTATCTTGATAATAAAATATTGGTTTAACAATGTCAATATCAATACCACACCAATGATTGAGATGGAAAGTAAGACTTTATTCTAAACACAGATATTCACTCCCATTTGAACAAATAGCTTGTTCAGTAATTTAGAATGTCTAGGGATTATTCCTTTGAGGTGAATTCTTTATAGCATATTAATCTAGCATAAGTACACAAAAAATTTTTTTTGTACCTACGTAAAGAATATATTTTTCAAAAGTGGTCTTTCTCTAGAGTAATCCCCTACTGGTAGAGTGTTCAGTTTTTGGAAAACTTTATAAAGAGGTTGATGATGTTGGTCACTATGCATCATAAAGTTCTTATGATCTGTTCAGCAAATAGCAGTATTTAATGAGCTCAGTTGCCTCGAAGATAAAAGTATGTTAAGGTATCCAAGATGATAAAGTACACATTGTGCAGCACTAATCATAATGGCTTAATTAGATGTTAATGTGGATTTTATGTTCATTAGAATTTAATGGTAACTGAATACTTAAGTGTTCAGTTAGTCGGCATTTTCCAGCATCATAGTTCTGTTAAGGAGACATCCCCTTCAAATCCAGAACTTAGTGAAAAAGTTGGTGTCAGTGTAAATTATACCCAAAAGAGAAAGTTCCCATTTCTCAAGCCTACATATATGCCAAGTGATAGCAGGTGTGAAGTCAGACAGGGCATGAATAACATACCCTCTATTTATGACCAGTCCTATTTGTGACCAGTCCTATTTATGATCAGAAGGTAGCAGCTGCCATTTGGCATAATTATTGGAGGGTGTTGAAAGATCACTGTGACCAAAATGTTAATTTAATATTTTTCTGTGATTTGGAGTAAGGTAACATTTATTGACCTGTAACTATATGTCAGGTGCTCTTTCAGAGGCTTTCACATATGTTACCTTAAAAAAAATCCTAACACAAATACTACTTTTACCTCTGTTTACTAGATCAACAAACTAAAGCTTGTACAAGGTAAGAATTTGTTAGAGATAATACTTAGATAATATGTAGGAAAGCCAAGATTTAGTTACAACTCTTCTAATTCCAAGTGTAGTATATGTATTTCTCACTGACATTCTCACTATTCACAGGTCTTCTAGAAACAGGTGTATTTTAACTAGAGCCCCTTATACTGATACCTAGAAAGGGGAACACTTTACAATCAGCTGATATTTTAGCTCTGAAAAGCTGTCTGATAAACCCAGGTGTATTATATATTTAAGGCTCTGTGTATAAAACCTAAAACAATATATTGACAAAGTGAAGTCTTATCAACAATGGAAGGCCAGGATTATGAACAAACTCTAAACTATTAAATAGAGAAGATTTTAATAAAACCCATATGTCTTTCAAGTATTTGGAAAAATCATAAAAGAGGTTTTATATGTTGCAAGATGATTATAGGAATAATAAGGGGACAGTGTATAGTTAGAGATATCTAAAATATAATTTGCTTCTCTGGGAGGTGGGAAGTGTCCTAGAAATGTCCAAGCGAAGGCTAAATAAATGTTTCACAGAAATGTGGAAGGATTCAACAAGAAATGTATTGATGGAGTCACACAATGTTTAAGTTCTCCCTCCAACTATGACACTCTATGATAATAAATAATCTGTTAAATTTCTAAAGATAAAGTTTTGTAAAGCAACACATGGAACTTAAGAGATTTTAAAAGCTTTATTGAAGATAGTTTAGAAGAACTTGAATGTCTCAGCACAGGTTGAGGAAACTCACTAGAGTTGGCTTGAAAGATAAATGTTACATATAAAAATTGTAAAATATAATTCCAGAATCAACTAGGATTCTTCCTGACCAACAGAATTTCTCATTCTCTTTGTCATGGATTCTGAAATTTCACCATTATTGACATACAATTGTTTTATAAAGGCTGGTTGATCTTTAGGAATTTCTGTTAAAAGATTTTATCAACTAGCATTTTCAAGTGGTATGACAGCCAGATCAGACCCCAACTATACACCTAAAAGAGTACATTACAGGGTTGTTCATAAGGTAAACACAGATGCATAAACAAAACCCCAATCAAAGAATAAAATATTGTTTTCATTTAAGAAGATTCTCTCTAAATCTCCTCCAAGTTGCTAACTCCATTCCTCTCCAGATGAACTATTGTCCTGATTTCTAGTACCATAAATGGGCTTGGCCTATTTGGGACTTACTTTAAATGGAATAATTTGTCCTGAAGTTGGCTTCTTTTACTCAAAAACATGCTTGTAGGATCCATCCATGTTCTATCAGTAGCTTGTTCATTTTCATTTCAGTATACTATTTTACCATATGACTGTACCATGATTTATCTATTATTTCTAATCTCTATGGATTAGAACTGATGCATTTCCATACAAAATCTCAGCAAAGCAGGCTTTCTTTTAAGAAATTGAAAAGATATTTATAAAATTTATATGAAATCCCAAACGACTAAGAATGGCCAAAGCAATTTTGAAACAAAATACCATTAGAGGACAAACTACATGATTTTAATATTTACTGCAAAAATCACAGCAACTGAGGCATTTGGTAAAAGGCATTTGATTTTCAATGTAACAGAACTGGGAATTGAGAAATAGTCTCACTCATATATGATCAACTGATTTTCAACAAAGGTACCAGTGACATTCAATGAGAAATGAAAGTCTTCTCAACAAATGGTGCAGCAATAAGTGGATGTCCATGTTTTTAGCTCTTGTAATGGATGCATAGTGTAACTTCACTGGGGTTCTAATATGGATTTGCCTGATGACTAACATTGTTCATCTTTTTTCACATAAGTTTTGCTCTTTGTATATCTTCTTTTGTATAATTTCTGTTTAATTCTTCTGCCGTTTTTATATTATGTCATCTTATAATTTTACCTAATGTAGATCTTCACATATGCAACTAAATACACATACACCTCAGCATATTTATCAATCACAGATGTTGGCAATGAACCTCTAATAGTTGTAGGGGAAAGTGGTTGCTAAATGTGCTAAAAGTAGAGTGACTAGGACTTATTTTTCATACAAATATACATATGAGAATAAATGTATGCCTGAACGTACATGTATAAAAAAGTCTTTCTAGTAATTTTTTAAAATAGCAAATGACTTTTCAATTAATTTTTACTACTTAAATTAAAGTTAAATTTTCTTGTTTGAAACTATGTATTTATTTATGCTTATGCCTATAAGCTACAAATATAGCTCTATCTCTAAAACCATATATACATATCTGTAGGTAGAAACGGGATGAGATACTCTATTTACTTTCGAATATTTTATTTTTTTATATTTTTCCTACAGTAAGCATATATTACTTTAAAATATGAAAATATAAATTAATTGCTTTTTTGGTTGAATAAATAATTTGTACTTTACATTGTAAAAGTCGTGAGATGCAGCAAAAAGAAATTTGGAGCAAATATTCAGGCACCTGATACCTGGTTTCTACTAGTCTGTCTTTGCCTCTACGCATTTCCAATATATCTTATTAGTCTGTGACCTCGCCCACATTCCAATGTGGCTTGACTTTAGTCACTCTGGTCTTGCTATAAGACTCATTTTTCAACTTTAAACCAGCTCATCTGTTAGATTTTGGACTTTTTAAAAAAAATTATTTTCTGATACTCATTACTTTCATTCTTTCTTTTTCTTTCTTTATTTTAGACAAATTATTTATGCTTCACTAGTCTAATAATGTACTTATCTTGTCATTCCTCTTCTCTGTATCTCACTAGACAGGTGATCCTGGTCAAGTCACATTCTCTTTAAACCTTATCTTCATTATCTGTAAAGTGGAGATAATAACACCTCCTTCAAGTGCTTGGAGGAATTTTGATAAATGCAGAAGCTATGTAAACTATTTTCATACTGAGGAATTGGGAATAGAGAACTAGGAAGAATACAAAAGGGTAACGTCAAAAACCATTGCTGAATTTGGACAAATTACTTAACAAAATTGTATCTACTCTCTCTATAAAGATCCATATATTGAAGTGATAAGAAGCATCTTCATTAAAAACTCCTCCATTTACACAAAACAGCTAAATATAATTATAGTTGTAGAACAATGCCATCTTAATCTTTTCCCCACTTATTGGAAATTTGATTTAACACCAAACCTCAAGAGGGAAGAGAGGGTAGATAGCAAAAGAAATTTCTCTAGGAAAGCCAATCATTAAAAAATATATATCAATTGTTCTGGCCTACTTCTCATATTCTCATTTGGCTTTTTGCCCAGATTTGCACAAATCACTAGTAAATCTGAAAACAATTCACGAATATAGAAAAAAAGTAACAAGTTTTTAAATAGGGGCAAAGAAGGAAAAATAAACTCAAGGGAAAAAATAACATCAGTTTTTAATTATTGGAGCACTAATGAAGACAGTGAATCAAATAAACAGTTTGTTCTCAAAGTATTATGCAAAACACAACAAAGTTGAAACTTCCTGAAATAACACTTCACAGCAGGTAGAGGTAAATGCCCTGTAATAGTCCTTGAAAGAAGAAATGTTTTTAGTATTTTGCTTTATTATTCCTAGTTGCAGGTTCCAATCTAATCACCATAGAGATGGAATTCCAATTGGGCCTGAGATGTCTTACAAGCGCACTATAATCCCAATTTGAGAGAGAAATTCAAGTTAACTGAAATTCAGTTTACTCTCGTGGGAACAGTTAGGCTGAACTTTGAGAAGGGACCAAATTCAAGCTCTTAATAGTGACCTAGATGGATTCTAAAATAAACCAAAACAGCTAATATTACAATTTGAAGAAAAATATGTGTTCTCTCTCTCTGTTTCTTTTCTCACTCACTACTTCTACCTTCATCAGCCTGTCCATCTCTTTTTTCCTTTCCTTTCACAAGTATAAAGTAATTATGAAGATGCAAAGGACAAAAATATCCCCAAACTACCCAAAGATTCTGACATTTTTAGAAATAGTAAAATATACATTTAACCACAACTCTATCACAGGGACTCTTGTCCCTTAGATGTTCATGGAAAGTTTTAATTTTTATTTCAACAAATACTAAGCCTCTTATAATTGTCAGAAATAAACCTTTATTTATTTATTTATTTTTGATCTTGGGGGTAAGAGTTTATTAATTTTATTTATTTATTTTTGCTGTGTTGGGTCTTCGTTTCTGTGCGACGGCTTTCTCTAGTTTTGGCAAGCGGGGGCCACTCTTCATCGTGGTGTGTGGGCCTCTCACTATTGCGGCCTCTCTTGTTGTGGAGCACAGGGTCCAGACGCGCTCAGTAGTTGTGACTCACTGGCCTAGTGGTTCCGTGGCATGTGGGATCCTCCCAGACCAGGGCTCGAACCTGTGTCCCCTGCATTAGCAGGCAGATTCTCAACCACTGTGCCACCAGGGAAGCCCAGAAATAAACCTTTTTTAAAAAAAATTGATGGTTTATTTTTTTAGCTAAAGTGGAGCAAGATTTTTAAACCCATTTAATTGCATATAGACACATTGCTTGATTTGACAGTTCCCTCTTCCCTATGGATGTTTTGGAAATTTTCTGTTTTCCATTTCAAAAACTTCTGGCAGTAAAATAATTTTTTCTTATACAATTATGGGTATAGTAATTCACCCAACCCGAGTAGCTATATTATTTTAGTGATCTTTGAAATTATTTCTGTGTACTAAGAATGATTTTCAAAATGTCTTTAGCACTTTTGGAGTCAAATAGAGTGGGGTTTAACGTCTGAGTCTGCCACTTATCCTGGGCAGGTTATGGAAAAGCTAGTAGCCCAGTTTCTTCTGTTGTGAAATATTTTGATAATGAAGATTAAATGAGATAATGTAAGTGAAGCTCCTAGAACAGTGTTTATCTGTGGGAGACAGTCCTTTGAATGGCCATCCACCTCAGCCATTCCCTCTCTTGTAAGGCCAGCTCTGAAGACACAAAGGCAGTCTTTCAGGGGCATTTCTGTACCACCTGAACTTGTTCTTGAATTTAGCTAACAGATCCATGGCTTTGATCTGGGTCAGTCAGATTCTGTCTCTCAAAAAACTGGAACTGAAATAGAGAGGGCTCAGAGCCTAGGAACTACTTGATCTGAATCATGTCACAAAAAAATCTCAAGGGAGGAGGAAGACTAGTTCTTGCTTCTGAGTTTTCCAGAGCTGGCCCAGTTCCATCCCTTGATTCTTTGTCTCTGATCTTGTGATAAACCACAGTTATTCCTCCCCATTAATATTCAGGCATTCCCCCATTTTTCTTAATGTTTGAGCTAGAAAGAGTTTCAGGTGTTTTAAAATAAGGATTACCAAAACACAAAATATATAGAAGAGTGTATTGTAGAAATAGACCTCGAGGGAAACCTATGAAATTTAGAAATGGTGAAAATTATGTGAAAGGCAACAAGATTATTTTCTAATATTATTGGAAGAAAACTAACAATGTGGAAACAGTTTATTATAGTTATTGTTGGAGGATAGTTCTCTAAGAGACTTGATCCCATAGAACTCACTGAAGGGAGACAAATGCCATTCTTGCAGAATTGGATAGTTGTTCCTGATTACATTGTATAATATGACTACTGAATCAATGTTCTTTTGCCTTTCTCTAGCCCTGAAAACCAAGTACAGAAATTTACTTGTTTAGGTCTTTTGTTTATTTTTGATGAATTTATGAACTACCTATGATTATGATGCAAGTATTGTGTTACTAGTTAAATAAGAATGGACTTTTGAAGATTAGATTTTAGAATTTCTAGGAAGCACTTAAAATTTTTAAAATCATCATACTGTCTACCTCCACTCATAGTCTACCTTAACAATTTATCTAGGGACTTCCCTGGTGGTTCAGTGGCTAAGACTCCGCATTCTCAATGCAGGGGGCCTGGGTTCAATCTCTGGTAAGGGAACTAAATCCCACATGCTGCAACTAAGTATTCACATGCCGCAACTAAAAAAAGATCCTGCATGCCACAACTAAAAAGATCCCGCATGAAAAAAAAGAAAAATAAATCATCTAGAGTCATTTTTTTGCTGAAAGAGCAACCAAACTAACTGATGTCTAACCCTTAATTGTCAATTGTTAAGGGATATTTTAAAAATCAATTTAGCTGGGAATATAACAAGTAATATCAGAACAATGATATAAGGACTTACATCAAGAATTTACCAAAGATTTTCATAAAAATCTGTTAGGGGTCTGGGAAGTTGGAATCTGTGGTGCAGATATTGAAGGTTCTCAAACAGGTAAGATTTTACAATTGTGTTTAATTTCCTAGCTTGGACAGGCAGCTGTATTTCTATCCCTTTTAAGAGTTTACTAATGCAAACAGGGACACCATGATTTATTGCTCCCAGTATTATTGAATGATCATCCTTGCCCCAAAGAGGGAAAGGTATTCAAAAATTTGAAAGGAAAAACATGTTTAACTGAGTCTGTCATGTGCTTTCTGTTCATTCTTGGCTTCAAAGTATACTGGAAAGAGAAGTACCCAGGCCTCTTAAAAGGCTTTGCCTGGTTCTTCTGACTATTCTTTTAAGCCAGGCATATTAAAAAGGAAGAGCTTGAATTGAAATAAGATTATTGATCTACCACTGTAAATAAGGTGTTGTGTATACAGTGGCAACAGTTCATCACAAGTAAAATGATGGCAAAGGGGCTTGGTACTCATTTTGGGGAATGGCTTAACCCGTCTTCTGTGCAATGTATTAGGAAGTCATGTCAGTTATTCCTGAAAAATAGATCAATTTTATTACCACACTCAACTCTGCCACCCCAGTACAAGTAATCATCATCTCTTGCCTGGAGGACTGCAATGCCTCCAAAACAGTGTCTGTTTACATCTTTCACCACTATAAACAATTACTAAGGAGAAATCATACTGATCACATAAACACATAAATCTAACCATGACAGACATCTGCTCCATTTCAACAGCTTATGATTGCATTGAGAATAATATCCAATAATTTTTAAAAACATTGTATGCCCCCACCTCTCCCATCTACTTTTCCTTTTACACAGGTAAAATATTCCTGATTCACATGATCAGTTTGTCTGTAATTTTAATTTTATGTAGTTTCTTGGATTTATATATATTCCTGCTTATATCTAATCTATACCTGTGTTTGTATGCATACATATATTAAATAAACAAAATATACCTGGGAAACAATATTATGAACACATATTTCTGGCAAAAGGCTTGTATTCAGTTAGTATAAGACATTTCTATGTCTAGAAAAAAACAAAGACACTAATTTGAAAAAATACTTGCACTTCAATGTGCATAGCAGCATTATTTACAATTTCCAATTATGGAAGCAACCTAAGTTTTCATCAAAAGAATGAATAGATAAAGAAGATTCCATTCACACACATAATGGAATACTACTCAGTCACACAAAAAATGAAATTTTGCTATTTGCAGCAATGTGGATGGACTTGGAGGGCATTATGCTAAATGAAATAAGTTAGACAGAAAAAGACAAATACGGTATGATATCACTTATATGTGCAATCTAAGAAATACAATAAAATAGTGAATATAACAACAAAAAAAAGCAGATTCACAGATATAGAGAATAAATTAGTGGTTACCAGTGGAGAGAGGAAATGAGGGGAACAATATAAAGGTAGGGGATTAAGAGGTGCACACTATTAGGTATATAAAATAAATTTCTACAAATAAAAAAAATAAATAAAAAGATGATTTTTCCAATTTTTAAAAGGGTAAAAGACTTAAGCAGATACTTTTCAAAAAATTATATACAAATGTCAATAAGCAAATGAAAATGTGTTAAATATCTTTGGTCCTCAGGGATATTTTCACAATGTGGTAAAATAGATTAATAACAACAAAAAATTAATAACTATTCTAAATAGCTGGATATTTTATATATGTCATGTATTAGCCATGGCCCTAACAAATCCAAGATCAGGGAAAGCTTATAACAGCTTAGATATGTGAAAAATGAAATTGTACAGAAACTTGACTCCAGCAAAATCTCTTATAAGTTGAAGAAGAATATCATTTGAGTTGTATCAACCTGCTGTCTGAGGGAATTCATTTCAATCAAGTTTACAACTACCTTACTTTCCTGTCCCACTAAAGCAAATTTTTAGCTGTAAGCTTCTGTGTTTGGTACTGGGAATAAAGAGATGAATAAGACTCTGTCTTCCCAGAATTCACAGTAAAATAGGAAGACAGCTACTTAACTTGACGATCATAACATTGTATGAAAAATCCTTAAAATAAAAGTTTGTACCAAATGTTGTGGGTCTACAGAGGAGATAACTGACCTTATCTGGGTAAGTTTTGAAATACTGTGCAGAAAATAAAGCATTTGAAATGAATTGAATGATAGTTGGGCATTGTGCAGAGAGAGAAGAAACAAACAAAAACATTAAGGAAATGGAACGAGCATCATAAGGCATAACTATGTGAAAGACCATGAGACAGTGGTGGAATATAGACATTGGGGTAAAAGTGGAAAACATTGCAGTAAATAAAATTGAAACTGTAGGCATAAGAAGAGCTGTGAAAATTTGTAGTACCTGGGCTACATTCTCTTGTTAGTGAATAACTATTGATAGTCTCAGTGTGGAAATATTTTGGCAACACTTTGGCAACATTTATGGGTTTTTTTTTTTTTTTTTTTTTTTTTTTTGTGGTATGCGGGCCTCCCTCTGTCGTGGCCTCTCCCGTTGCGGAGCACAGGCTCCGGACGCGCAGGCTCATCGGCCGTGGCTCATGGGCCCAGCCCCTCCGCGGCACGTGGGATCCTCCCAGACTGGGGCGCGAACCCAGTTCCCCTGCATCGGCAGGCGGAAGCGCAACCGCTGCGCCACCAGGGAAGCCCAACATTTATGGTTTTAAAAGATCTTATGATAAGCAAAATTATACCCTTCACCCACCAAGATGTCTGCTTTAGTCCCCAGAACTTGTGAATACATTACCTTACATGGCAAAAGGAACTTTGCAAATCTGATTAATTTAATGATCTTGAAATGGGACCATTATCCTGAATTACCTAGGTGGGCCCAATGTAATCACAAGCATCCTTAAATGTAGGGGGAAAAAAAAGAGAGAAGAGAAAGGCAGAGGGAAATTTGACTATAAAACAGAAGGTTGGATGGATGTGACATAAGGAAAACTCAACCCACCATTTCTGGCTTTAAGGATGGGGAAGAGAACTATGAACCAAGACATGTTAGGAACATTTAGAAACTGGAAAATACAAGGAACAAGATTCTTCCCGAGAAACTCTTTATATATTTTCAATATTAACCCCTTGTCAGTTATATTATTTGCAAATAACTTTTCCATTCATTAGGCTGCCTTTTTGTTTTGTTGATGGTTTCCTTTGCAGTGGAAAAACTTTTTAGTTTGATGCAGCCTATTTAATTATTTTTACTTTTGTTGCCCTTGCCTGAGGAGACCTATATAGAAAGATTTTGCTAAGATCGATGTGAAAGAATATACTGCCTGTTTTCTTCTAGGAGTTTTGTGGTTTCAGGTCTTATAGTCAAGTTTTTAATCCATTTTGACTTGATTTTTGTTCATGGTTTGACATAGTGGTCCAGTTTCATTTTTTCATGTGGCTGTCCAGTTTTCCAAACACTGTTTATTGAAGAAGCTATCCTTTTCCCCTTGTATGTTCTTTGCTCTTTTGTAAAATTAATTGTCCATATATGCATGAGTTTATTTCTGGGTTCTCAATTCTGTCCCATTGATTTATGTATCTGTTTTTCTGTTAATACCATGCTGCTTTGATTACTATGGCTTAGTAATGTAGTTTGAAATCAGGAAGTGTGATACCTCCAGCTTTGTTCTTTTTTTCTCAGGTTTGATTGATGTCAAAACATTGGACAACTTAGAAGAAATGGACACATTCTTATACTCATACATTTCAGGACTGAATTGTGAAAAATTGGAAAATCTAAATAGAATTGTCACTAGCACAGAGATAAAAATGGTAATAAAAAATCTACCCCCCTAAAAAGTCCAGGACCAGACCCCTCCACAGGTGAATTCTACCAAACTTTCAAAGAAAAATTAATACCTATCATTCTCAAACTATTCCAAAAAATTGAAGAGGAGGAAAACTCTTCCTAACTCATCTTATGAAGCCAACATCACCCCAATACTAAAATTGGGCAAAGGCAACAGAAAAAAAAGGAAATTATGGGTGAATATCTCTGATGAACATAGGTGCAAAAATGCTCAAGAAAATATTAACAAAGCAAATACAACAATACATTAAAAGGATCATACAAGATTATCAATTGGGATTTATTCCAGGGGTGTAAGTATGGCTCAACATTTGCAAATCAATTAAAGTGATATACCACATTAACAAAATTAAAAATAAAAACATATGATCATCTCATTAGATGCATAAAAAGTATTTGACAAGATTCATGATATGATATTAACACTCAATCAAGTGAGTATAGAAGGAACATACTTGAACATAATAAAGGCTGTATATGACAAACCCACAGCTAACATCATATTCAATGGTGAAAAAACTAAAATCTATCTGTCCAAAATCAGGAAAAAGACCAGGATGCCCAATCTGGCCACTCTTATTAGACATAGAATTGGAGGTCCTAGCCAGAGCAATTAGGCAAGAAATCAAATAAAAGGCATCTAAATTGGAAAAGAAGTAAAACTGTCACTATTTTCAGATGACATTATTATATATATAGAAAATCCTAAAAAGTCCACCAAAAAAAACTATTAAAAATAATAAATGAATACAGTAAAGTCACAGGGTACAAAATTAAAATATAAAAATCTGTTTTGTTTCTATACACTAACAATAAACTAACAGAAGAAGATATTAAGAAAAAAATCACATTTACAATTGCAACAAAAAGAATAAAACCAAGGAGGTGAAAGACCTGTACTCTGAAAGCTATAAGATACTGTTAAAAGATATAGAAGGCACAGACAAATGAAAAGATATTCTGTGCTCACTGACTGGAAGAATTAATGTTGTTAAAATGTCCATATTACCTAAAGCAATCTACATATTCAATTAACTCATTCTTAACACTTATTTTCTCACCACACCCTACCCATTGCCAAAATGTTGACCTTCATATGTCCTTAAATCTCTAGTCTCATAGTCAGTCCATCTTCACTGCCACTACATTGAGACAAGTTTCTAGCAGCTCTACTTGAATTACTAATATTTTAAGAACTGGATACTCTACAATTAGTCTTATCTTTTCCAACTAATATTCCATAAGACAACAAGAGTGATCTTTCTAATGTACATATCTAATCCTGCCTATGTTACATCCCCCAAACATGTTACATCCCCCAAACATTCAATGATCTAACATTGTGTTTGGAAAAAGTTTAAATTTCTTATTGTGCTTAGTTCACTACCTGGAGCATATTACTTCTTCAAGTTCATTTTTACTACTTTTTGTATCAAAGCATTAACAATGAATTCCTCATAGTTTCCCTCAAATATCATGTTTTCTCTCCTTTACAGATGTTTGTGCTGATCCATCAGCCAGCAAAGCTTTTCCCTCCTCCCTTTGCTTCATTGCCTAAAAATCCTTCTTTATATTCAATTAGATATCACTTCCTTCTGGAAATATTAATTGGTAGCCATGACTGTTTTACATCCCACAATAGTGGACTACAGGCTACTTGCATTGGTCAAAAACGTAAATGGCCAGGCACTTTGTGAACATTTTTAAACTACTGATAGCTTGAAATTGGCAATGGTGCAGATATTTACAACATGGCAAATGATAAATTCTACAAAATCTTTGTTATTTCTTCCAGCTTACCAGCAAAGTACTGTCTCTAATTAGAATACATATGCTTCACTGCTTACATTTATCATAGCATATTTTATGCTTTGCATTGCTATTGTCTGTTCACTAGCTTGTCTTCCCATAAGTTGAAGTTAAGGATAGTTGCTGTTCCTTTATTTTATTAGTATCATCGTGTACATAGTAGATACCAAATTATAACAGATGTTAAATGAAAAGAATTGTAGAGGTAAAATAAGAGAATGTGGAATTTATGGTTATGTCCTAGTTTTATTTATTTTTCTTCTTTTAATTAATTAATTTTTATTATTGAAGTATAATTGGTTTGTTTGTTTTTCTGCTGTTGAGTTGTGTGAGTTTTTTTGTATATTTGGATATTAATCTCTTATTAAATTTATTATTTGCAAATATCTCTCCTATTCACTGGACTGCCTTTTCTTTTTGTTGATAGTTTCCTTGCTGTTCAAAGGCTTTTTACTTTGATGTTGTCCCATTTGCTTATTTTTGCTTTTGGTTCCCTTGCCTGAAGAGAGAGATCCAAAAAATATTAAGATCAATGTCAAAGAATGTACTGCCTATGTTTACTTCTAGGAGTTATGGTTTCCAGTTTTATATTTAAGTCTTTAATCCATTTTGAGTTTATTTTTGTGTATGGTATGAGAAAGTATTCCAGTTTGATTCTTTTACATGTAGCTTTCTAGTTTTTCCAACACCATTTGTCAAAGAAGTTGTCTTTTCCTCATTGTATATTCTTGCCTTCTTTGTTGTAGATTAATTGACCACATAAGTGTAGGTTTATTACTCGGCTCTCTATTCTGTTCTATTGATCTATGTGTCTGTTTTGTGCCAGTGTTACTGAGTCCAAGCTCGCTCTGCTCTCCATATGACAGGACAATAAATCGGAGATGAGGTGTTGAGGCAAGGGATGTGACTTTATTCAAAAAGCCAGAAGACTGAGAAGATGGCAGACTAAAGTCTCAAAATAACCATTTCTTGGGGTTTGGATTCCAGTTTCTTTCATAACACAAGTGAGGGAGGAGATGAGGAAGTAAAGTAAAAAGATCATCAGTTTTGCACATATCTCCTGGAATGGCCAGCCTCAGGGAAGGGATATGTTAATTTCATCTATCTTGCAGCCATCCACAGGTGGACAGTGTCCAGATGTTTCCCTGAATAGAAGCACTTTGGTTTAACATTCAGGCAGAGGGGTAGAGTTCTCTGAGGCAGGCCATTATGTATAGACAGTATCACTTTAGTGAACAAAAGCAATGGGAAGAAAATGTTAAAGTAAAAGAAACAGATCCAACATGTAGTCAGATTTTGGTCTTCCCTGTAATACCAGTATTATACACTTTTGCTGTTGTAGCTTTGTAGTATAGTTTGAAATCATGGAACATGATACCTCCAGCTTTTTTATTTTTTTCCCTCAAGTGTGTCTTGGCTATTCAGGATATTTTGTGTTCTAATACACAAAATATTAGAATTATTTGTTTTAGAATATTTTAGAATTATTTGTTTTAGTTCTATGAAAAGTGCCATTAATATTTTGATAGGAATTGCACTGAATCTGTAGATTGCTTTGGGTACTATAAGCATTTTAACTATATTAATTTTTCCAATCCATGAGCACAGTAAGTATATCTTTCCATTTGTTTGTGTTTTCTTCAATTTCTTTCATCAATGTCATAATTTTCTGAGTTTTTGGTATCCTTGTTTTATTCCTGATCTTATAAGAAATGCTTTCAGCTTTTCACTATTGAATATGTTATTGGCTGTAGGTATGTAATATGTGACCTTTATTACTTTGAAGTATGTTCCCTCTATACTTACTTTGTCAAGAGTTTTTATCATAAATGAATGCTGAGGTTTGTCAAAAGGTTTTTTTGCATCTATTGAGATGATCATATAATTTTTAATTCTCAATGTGTTGATGTGGTGTATTTCATCAATTGATTTGAAGATATTGAAGCATATTTGCATGCCTGCATTAGATCCCACTTAATCCTATTGTATTAATGTATTGATAAATTTCATTTACTATTAATGTATTGATAAATTTCATTTACTAATGTTTTCTTGAGGATCTTGCATCTATGTTCATCAGTAATAATGGCATGTAATTTTGTGTGTCTGGTTTTGGTATCAGGGAGACACTGGCCTCATAGAATGAGTTCAAAAACATTTCTTACTTTTCAATTTTTTGGAACAGTTTGAGAAGTATAAGTGTTAACTCATCTTTTAATGTTTGGTAAAATTCAGCTGCAAAGCAGTCTGGTCCTGGACTTTTGTTTGTTGGGAGTTCTTCAAATTTTTGATTCAGTTTTGTCAGTGGTAATCCATTTGCTCAGATTTTCTATTTTTTCCTAATCCAGTCTTGGGACATTATATATTTCTAGGAATTTATCATTTACTTTTAGCTTGTCCATATTTTTGGTGCACAATTGTTTGTATTAATCCCTTATGATTGTTTTCTGTTGTGTCAGCTGTAACTTCATTTTTTTGTCTCTGATTTTACTTATTTGAGATTTTTCCCTCTTTTTATTAATAAGTCTGTCTAAAGGTTTATCAATTTTCTTTTTCTTTTCAAAGAATTAGCTCTAATTTCATCAATAACTTGTGTTTATTTTCAATTTTTTAGTTGAAATATACTTGATTTAAAATGTGTTAAAGAGGACCTTCAAGATGGTGGAGGAATAAGACACGGGGATCAATCTCCTCCCCACAGATACATCAAAAATATATCTACATGTGGAACAACTCCTACAGAACACCTACTGAATGCCTCAGACTTCCAAAAAGGCAAGAAACTCCCCACATACTTGGGTAGGGCAAAAGAAAAAACAGAGACAAAAGAATAGGGATGAGACCTTCACCTCTGGGAGGGAGCTATAAAGGAGGAAAATTTTCCACACACTAGGAAGTCCCTTCACTGACAGAGATGGGGATTGGTCAGAGGGGAAGCTTTGGAGCCACAGAGGAGAGCGTAGCAACAGTGGTGCAGAGGGTAAAACAGAGAGATTCCCACACAGAGGATTGGTGCCGGCCAGCACTCACCAGCCTGAGAGACTTGTCTGCTCACCTGCTGGGACTGATGGGGGCTGGGAGCTGAGACTTGGGCTTTGGAGGTCAGATCCCAAGGAGAGGAGTGGGGTTGGCTGCATGAACACAGCCTGAAAGGAGCTAACTGGGAGGGAGTTAACAGCTAGCTGGGAGGGAGTCCAGGGAAAAGTCTGGACCTGCCTAAGAGGCAAGAGACCATTGTTTCAGGGTGTGTGAGGAGAAGGGATTCCTTCCCCGTCTGCAAACAGAAGGCAGAACACTGCCTAAACAAGCTCCAGAGATGGGCGTGAGCCACAGCTAACAACTTGGACACCAGAGACAGACATGAAATGCTAATGCTGCTGCTGCAGCCACCAATACACATGTGTGCAAGCACAGGTCACTATCCACACGCCACTCCACCCTCCCACCCCCCTGCCGCTGGGGAGCTTGTGCATCCTGCCACTGCCAGTGTCCCATGATCCAGGGACAGCTTCTCCAGGAAAACACATGGTGCACCTCAGGCTGTTGCAATGTAATGCTGATCTCTGCTGCTGCAGGCTAACCCCACATTCCAGTTATGACTACTACACCCCTCCATCACCCTGACAAGTGTGAGCAAGAGTCCCCTAATCAGCCGCTGCTTTAACACCCTCTTGTCTGGGCAGGAACAGATGCCTGAGGGTGACCTACACAGAGGTGGGACCGAAACCAAACCTGAAACCCAGGAGCTGTGAGAACAGAGAAGAGAATGTACACCCTTAAGAGCAGTGGATTAAATCCCCATGATCAACTTGATGTACCCTGCATCTGTGGAATACGTAAATAAACAATGATTCATCCCAAACTTGAGGTGGTGAATTTTGGGAGCAACTGTAGACTTGGGGTTTGCTGTCTGTGAATGATTTGTTTCTGATTTTTATGTTTATCTTAGTATAGTATTCAATGCTTGTTATCACTGGTGGAATTCTTTATTGGTTTGGTTACTCTTTTCTTTTTTAAATTATTATTACTTATTTTTATTGTAATAAATTAAAAAATTTTTTTTTATTTTAATAATTAAATTTTTTTTTCCTTTCTTTATTTCTCCCTTTTCTTCTCAGCTTTGTGTTTGACACAGTCTTTGTACTCTGGCCTAGTGTCAGGCCTGAGCCTCAGGTGGGACAGCCAAGTTCAAGAAATTGGAAAACAAGAGACCTCCTGGCCCCATGTAATATCAATTGGTGAGAGCTCTCCCAGAGGTCTACATGACAATGCTAAGACCAAGCTTCACCCAAGGATCAGCAAGCTCCAGTGATGGAAGTTCCATGCCAAACAACTAGCAAGACAAGAAGACAACACAACCTGTTAGCAGACACGCTGCCTAAAATCATACTAAATTCACAGAGACCGCAAAACACATCACCAGATGCGGCTCTGCCCATCAGAAAGACAAGATCCAGCCCTACCCACCAGAAGACAGGGACCAGCCCCCTCGACCAGGAAGCCTACACAAGCCACTGAACCAACCTTACCCACTGGGGGTAGACACGAAAAACAAGGGGACTTACGAATCTGGCACCTGTGAAAATGTGACCCCTAAAACAGTAAGTTAAACAAAATGAGAAGACAGAGCAATATGCAGCAGATGAAGGAGCAAGGTAAAAACCCAACACACCAAACAAATGAAGAGGAAATAGGCAGTGTATCTGAAAAAGGATTCAGAGTAGTGATAATAAACATGATCCACACACCGGTCAGAATGGCCATCATCAAAAAATCTAGAAACAATAAATGCTGGAGAGGGTGTGGAGAAACGGGAACACTCTTGCACTGCTGGTGGGAATGTAAATTGATACAGCCACTATGGAGAACATTATGGAGGTTCCTTAAAAAACTACAAATAGAACTACCATACGACCCAGCAAGCCCACTAATGGGCATATACCCTGAGAAAACCATAATTCAAAAATAGTCTTGTACCAAAATGTTCATTGCAGCTCTATTTACAATAGTCAGGACATGGAAGCAACCTATGTGTCCCTCAACAGATGAATGGATAAAGATGTGGCACATATATACAATGGAATATTACTCAGCCATAAAACGAAATGAAACTGAGT
>NC_041227.1:108660269-108704931 GCF_002837175.3 Physeter macrocephalus | reverse complement strand
TGGATAGCTAGTGGGAAGAAGCCGCATGGCACAGGGAGATCAGCTAGGTGGTTTGTGACCACCTAGAGGGGTGGGATTGGGAGGGTGGGAGGGAGGGAGACACAAGAGGGGAGAGATATGGGAACATATGTTTATGTATAACTGATTCACTTTGTTGTAAAGCAGAAACTAACACCATTGTAAAGCAATTATACTCCAATAAAGATGTTAAAAAAAAATGATCCAAAACCTTGGAAATAGAATGGAGAAAATACAAGAAACGTTTAAAAGAATCTAGAAGAAACAAACAGCAAAAAAACAATGATGAACAACACAATAAAGGAAATTAAAAATTCTCTGAAAGGAATCAATAGCAGAATAACTGAGGCAGAAGAACGGATAAGATAAAAGAGTGGAAATAACTACCACAGAGCAGAATAAAGAAAAATGAATTAAAAAGAAATGACCACAGTCTCAGAGACCTCTGGGACAATATTAAATGCACCAACATTCAAATTATAGGGGTCCCAGAAGAGGAGAAAAAGAATGCATCTAAGAAAATATTTGAAGAGATATAGTTGAAAACTTCCCTAACATGAGAAAGGAAATAGTCAATCAAGTCCAGGGAAAACAGAGAGTCCCAGACAGCATAAATCCAAGGATAAACACATCAAGACACATATTAATCAAATGAATGAAAATTAAATACAAAGAAAAAAATATTAAAAGCAGGAAGGGAAAAGCAGCAAATAAAATACTATGGAATGCCCAGAAGGTTAACAGCTGATTTTTCAGCAGAAATTCATCAAGCCAGAAGAGAGTGGCAGGATATATTTAAAGAGATCAAAGGGAAAAACCTAGAACCAAGATTACTCTACCCAGCAAGGATCTCATTCAGATACGACAGAAATTAAAAACTTTAGAGACAAGCAAAAGTTAAGAAAATTCATACCACCAAACCAGCTATACAAAAAATGCTAAAGGAACTTCTCTAGGCAGGACAAACAAGAGAAGGAAAGGACCTACAAAAACCAACCCAAAACAATTAAGAAAATGGTAATAGGAACATACATATTAATAATTACCTTAAATGTAAATGGATTAAATGCTCCAACCAAAAGACCTAGACTGGCTGAATGCATATAATAACAAGACCCATATATACTCTGTCTACAAGAGACCCACTTCAGACCTGGGGAGACATATAGACTGAAAGGAGGGGAAGGAAAAAGATATTCCATGCAAAGGGAAATCAAAAGAAAGCTGGAGTAGCAATTCTCATATCTGACAAATAGACTTTAAAATAAAGACTATTACAAGAGATGAAGGACACTACATAATGATCAAGGGATCAATCTAAGAAGAAGGTATAAAAATTGTAAATATTTATGCACCCAACATAGGAGCACCTCAATACATAAGGCAAATGTTAACAGCCATAAAAGGGGAAACTGACAGTAACACAATCATAGTAGGGAGTGTTAACACCCCACTTTCATCAACGGAGAGATCATCAAAAATGAAAATAAATAAAGAAATACAAGCTTTAAATGACACTTTAAAGAAGATGGACTTAAGTTTATTTATAGGACATTCCATCAAAAAAAAAACAGAATACACTTTCATTGCAAGTGCTCATGGAATATTCTCCAGGATAGGTCACATCTTGTGTCACAAATAAAGCCTTGGTAAATTTAAGAAAATTGAAATTGTATCAAGTATCTTTACTGACCCCAATGCTATAAGACTAGATATCAATTACAGGAAAAAAAAAACACTAAAAATTTCAAACACATGGATGCTAAACAATGCACTACTAAATAACCAAGAGATCACTGAAGAAATAAAAGAGGGAATCAAAAAATACCTAGAAAGAAATGACAATGAAAACACGATGAACCAAAACCTAAGGGATGCAGCAAAAGCAGTTCTAAAAGGGAAGTTTATAGCAATACAATCCTACCTGAAGAAACAAGAAAAATCTCAAATAAACAACATAACCTTACACTAAAGCAATTAGAGAAAGAAGAACAAAAAAAAAAAAAAAAAAAAAAAAAAAAGAGAGAGAGAAAACTCAAATCAACAGAACTAGAAATCAAAAAGGAGATGTAACAACTGACACTGCAGAAATACAAAGGATCATAAGAGATTACTACAAACAACTATATGCCAATAAAATGGACAAATTCTTAGAATAGCACAACCTCCTGAGCCTGAACCAGCAAGAAATAGAAAATATAAACAGACCAATCACGAGCACTGATATTGACACTGTGATTAAAAATCTTCCAACAAACAAAAGCCCAGGACCAGATGGATTCACAGGTGAATTCTATCAAACATTTAGGGAAGAGCTAACACCTATCCTTCAGAAACTCTTCTAACATAGCAGAGGGAGGAACACTCCCAAACTCATTCTACAAGGTCACCATCACCCTGATACTGAATCAGAAAAAATGTCACAAAAAAGAAAACTGTAGACCAATATCACTGATTAACATAGATGCAAAAATTCTCAGCAAAATACTAGCAAAATGTGTTCAACAGCACAATAAAATGATCATACACCATGGTCAAGTGAGGTTTATCCCAGGAATGCAAGTATTCTTCAATATACACAAAACAATCAATGTGATAAAACATATTAAAAAAGTGAAGGAGAAAAACCATATGATCATCTCAATAGATGCAGAAAAATCTTTCAAGAAAATTCAACACCCATTTATGATTAAAAAAAGCTCTCCAGAAAATAGGCTTAGAGGGAACCGTCTTCAACATAATAGAGGCCATATATGACAAACTGACAGCCAGCAGTGTTCTCAATGGTGAAAAACTAAAATCATTTCCTCTAAGATCAGGAACTATACAAGTTTGCCCACTCTCACCACTATTACTCAACATAATTTTGGAAGTTTTAACCACAGCATTCAAAGAAGAAAGAGAAATAAACGGAATCCAAAACAGAAAAGAAGTAAAGTTGTCACTGTTTGCAGATGACACGATAATATATATAGGGAATCCTAAAGATGCTACCAGAAAACTACTAGAGCTAATCAATGAATGTGGTAGAGCAGCAGGATACAAAGTTAATGCACAGAAATCTCCTGCATTCCTATACACTAATGAAAAATCTGAAGGAGAAATTAAGGAAACACTCCCATTTACCACTGCAACAAAAAGAATAATATACTTAAGAATAAACTTACCTAAGGAGATGAAAGACCTGTATGCAGAAAACTATAAGACACTGATGAAAGAAATTAAAAGTGATGCAAACAGATGGAGAGATATACCATGTTCTTGGATTGGAAGAATCAATATTGTGAAAATGACTATACTACCCAAAGCAATCTACAGATTCAATGCAATCCCTATCAAATTACCAATGACATTTTTCACAGAACTAGAACAAAAAATTTTACATTTTGTATGGCAACACAAAAGACCCCAAAATAGCCAAAACAATCTTGAGAAAGAAATGAAGCTGGAGTAATTGGGCTCCCTGACTTCAGACTATACTACAAAGCTACAGTAATCAAGACAGTATGGTACTGGCACAAAAACAGATATATAGGTCAATGGAACAGGACAGAAAGCCCAGAGATAAACCCATGCACATATGATCACCTTGTCTTTGATAAAGGAGGCAAGACAATGGAAAAAACACAGCCACTTCAAAAAGTGATGCCAGGAAAACTGGACACCTACATGTAAAAGAATGAAATTAGAACATTTCCTAACACCATACACAAAAATAAACTCAAAATGGATTAAAGACCTGAATGTAAGGCCAGACACTATAAAACTCTTAGAGTAAAAAATAGGAAAAGCACTCTTTGATATGAATCAGAGCATGGAAATAAAAACAAAATTAAACAAATGGGAGCTATTGAAACTTAAAAGCTTTTGCACAGCAGAGGAAACCATAAACAAGATGAAAAGACAGCCCTCAGAATGGGAGAAAATATTTGCAAATGAAGCAACTGACAAAGGATTAATCTCCAAATTATGCAAGCAGCTCATGCAGCTCAATATCAAAAAAAAAAAAAAATCAAAAATTGGGCAGAAGACCTAAAGAGACATTTCTCCCAAGAAGATATACAGATTGCTAACAAACACGTGAAAGGATGCTCAACATCACTAATTATTAGAGAAATGCAAATCAAAACTACAATGAGGTATCACCTCACACCAGTCAGAAATGGCCATCATCAAAAGTCTACAAAGAATAAATGCTGGAGAGGGTGTGGAGAAAAGGGAACCCTCTTGCACTGCTGGTGGGAATGTACATTGATACAGCCACTCTGGAGAACAGTATGGAGGTTCCTTAAAAAACTGAAAATAGAACAACCATATGACCCAGCAATCCCACTGAGAAAACCATAATTCAAAAAGAGTCATGTACCACAATGTTCATTGCAGCACTATTTACAATAGACAGGACATGGAACAGCCTAAGTGTCCATCGATAGATCAATGGATAAAAAAGATGTGGCACATATCTACAATGGAATATTACTCAGCCATAAAAAGAAACAAAATTGAGTTATTTTTGGATGCATTAAAGATGCAGAGATAGAGAGTTGACTTGAGGACACGGGAAAGGGAAGGTAAACTGCGACGAAGTGAGAAAGTAGCGTCGACATATATACACTACCTAATGTAAAATAGATAGCTAGTGGGAAGCAGCTGCATTGCACAGGGAGATCAGCTCAGTGTTTTGTGACCACCTAGAGGGTTGGGATAGGGAAGGTGGGAGGGAGATCCACGAGGGAGGGGATATACTTATACATATAGCTGATTCACTTTCTTATACAACAGAAACTATCACTACTTTGTAAAGCAATTATATTCCAATAAAAATGTTAAAAAATTGTGCTAGTTTTTGATATAGAGCAAAGTGATTTATATATATATATATATTCTTTTTCATTATGATTTATTACAGGATTTTGAACATAGCTCCCTGTGCTATAAATTAGAACCTTGTTGTTTATCTATTTTATATACAGTAGTTTGTACCTGCTAATCCCAAATTCCTAATTTATCCTTCTCCCAGTCCCTTTCCCTTTTGTTAACCATAAATTTGTTATCTATGTCTGTGAGACTATTTCTGTTTGTAAATAAGTTCATTTTTATCATATTTTAGATTCCACATATAAGTGATATCATAAGGTATTTGTCTCTCTCTTTCTGACTTCCTTCACTTCATATGATAATATCTAGGTCCATCTATGTTTCTGCAAATGATATTATTTAATTCTTTTTCATGGCTAACATTCCATTTTATATATATATATATATATAATACACACACACACACACACACACACACACACACACACACACCATATCTTCTTCATCCATTCATCTGTCACTGGACATGTAGGTTTCTTCCATGTCTTAGCTATTGTAAATAATGCAGTTCATGTTTCTTTTTGAATTAGAGTTTTCTCTGGATATATGCCCAGAAGTGTGATTTCTGGATCATACGGCAACTCTGTTTTTAGATTTCGAGGAACTTCAATACATTTTTCCATAGTGGTGGCACCAGTTTGTAGGAGGGTTCCTTTTTCTCCCCACCCTCTCCAGCATTTATTATTTGTAGGCTTTTTAATGATGACCATTCTGACCTGTGTGAGGTGATACCTCATGTTAGTTTTGGCTTGCATTTCTCTAAAAATTAGTGATGCTGAGCATCTTTTCATGTCCCTGTTAGCCATGTGGATATCTTCTTTGGAGAAATGTCAATTTATGTCTTCTCCCCATTTTTCGATTAGGCTGTTTTTTGTTGTTGTTGTTGTTATTGAGTTGTATGTGCTGTTTTTATATTTTGGAAATTAATTCCTTGTTGCATTGTTAGCAAATTTTTTCTCCCATTTTGTAGGTTATGTTTTTGGGTTTTTTTATGGTTTCCTTTGCTGTGCAAAACTTAGAAGTTTTATTCGGTCCCATTTGTTTATTTTTGCTTTTATTTCTATTGTCTTGGGAGACTGACCTAAAATAACATTGTTATGATTTATGTCAGAGAATGTTTTGCTTATTTTCTCTTCTAGGTGTTTTATGTTGTAATGTCTTATATTTAAGTCTGAAGCCATTTTAAGTTTATTTTTGTGTAGAGTGTAAAGGAGTGTTCTAACTTCATTGATTTACATGCAGCAGTCCAGCTTTCCCAACACCACTTTCTGAAAAGACTCTCTTGCTCCATTGTATATTCTTGCCTCCTTTATCAAAGATTAATTGACTGTAGGTGTGTAGCTTTATTTCTGGGCTCTCTATTCCATTGATCCATATGTCTGTTTTTGTGTGACTATCACACTGTTTTGATTACTGTATTTTTGTAGTATTGTCTAAAGTCTGGGAGGATTATGTCTCCCACTTTGTTCTTTTTCCTCATGATTTCTTTGACAATTCTGGATCTTTTATGTTCCATATAAATTTTAGGATTATTTGTTATAGTTCTGTGAAAACTCATGGGTAATTTGATCAGATTGCATTAATTATATAGTTTGCTTTGAGTAGTATGGCAATTTTAACAATATTAATTCTTCAAATCCAACATCATAGGATATTTTTCCTTTTCTTTGTTTCATCTTCAGTTTCCTTCATTAATGTTTTATAGTTTTCAGCATATAAATCTTTCATCTCCACTGTCAGGTGTATTCTAAGTATTTTGTTGATGCAATTTTAAAAGGTACTTTTTTTTTAACATTCTCTTTCTTATATTTCATTGTTACTGTAAAAAATGCAAAAGATTTCCATATTTTAATCTTGTATCCTACTACCCTGCTGAATTAATTGATCGGTTCTAGCACCTTTTGTGTGGAGTCTTCAGGATTTTCTATATAGTATCATATTGTCTGCGTGTAATGAAAATTTTACCCCTCCCTTCAAATATGGATTTTTTTTTCTTTTTCTCATCTGATTGCTGTGGTTAACACGTCCAATAGTATATTGAAGAGAAGTGATGAGGTGGGCATGCTTACATTTTTCCAGATTTTAGTAGGAAGGCTTTCAGCTTTTCACCATTGAGTATTATGGTGGCTGTGGGTTTGTCAGAAATAAATTTTTTTAAGTTGCAATATGTTCCTTCTATACCCACTTTGGTAAGAATTTTTATCATGTATGGATATTGAATTTTATCAAATGCTTGTTGTGCATCTATTGAGATGATCATGTGGTTTTTCTCTTTTGTTTTGATGGCGTGATGTATCACATTCATTGATTTGCAGATGTTGAACCATCCTTGTGATTCTGTGATGAATTCAACCTGGTTGTGGTGTATGATCTTTTTTATGTGTTGTTGGATTTTGTTTGCTAACATTTTGCTGAGAACGTTTGCATTCATATTCATCAAATATATTGGCCTGTAATTTTTTTTTGGTAGTGTCTTTGTCTGGTTTTTGTACCAATTTGATGATGGCTTCATACAATGACTTTGAGAGTGTTCTTTCCTCTTCAATCTTTTGGAAGAGTTTGAGAGGTATCATTATAAGGTCTTTTTTGTATGTTTGGTAGAATTCCCCAGTGAAGGCTTCTGGTCCTACAATTTTTTTGCAGGAATTTTTTTGTTCTTTTTTTGTTTGTTTGTTTTTTGCTTATTTGTTTTTACATTTCTATTCCACTTCTAGTAATTGGTCTGTTTAAATTATCTATTTCTCCTTGATTAAGTTCTGGTGGACTATATGTTTCTAGAATGTTGTCCATTTCTTCTAGAAATGGATAAAGAAAATGTGGTATACACACACACACACACACACACACACACACACACAAAATGGAATATTACTCAGCCATTAAAAAGAACACAATAATGCCATTTGCAGCAACATAGATGGACTTAGAGATTGTCATACTGAATGAAGTAAGTCAGACAGAAAAAAACAAATATATGGTATCACTTACATGTGGAATCTAAAAAAAGGTCCCAAACGAAATTTTTAACAAGCAGAAACAGAGTCACAGATATAGAAAATAAACTTATGATTACCAGGATGTAAGGGTAAGAGGGAGGGATAAATTGTGAGATTGGGATTGAGATATACACACTATTATGCATAAAATAGATAAATAATAAGGACTTACTCCATAGCACAGGAAAATGGTCTATATGGGAAATTAATCTAAAAAAGAGGTGATATATGTATATGCATATGTGTAACCAATTCACTTTGCTGTACACCTTAAACTAACACAACATTGTAAATCAACTATACTCCAATAAAAATTTAATAAATAAATAAATAAGTAAATATCCTCTTGATTTTCTTGTTGACCCATTGGTTTTTTACTAGCATGTTAGTTAGTCTCCATGTAATTGCTTTTTGCCTGTTTTTTTGTTGTTGTTGTTGTTTGTTTTGTTTTTCCTTCTCATTTATCTTTCTGTGTTGATTTCTATTTTATACTGTTGTGGTTAGAAAAGATGCTTCAAATAATTTCTATCCTCTTAAATTTGTTGAGGTTTCTTTTGTGTCCCAGTTTATGGTGTATATCAGAGAATGTTTCCTTGAAACATTACACTTGAAAGGAATGTTTATCCTGGGTTTTTGGGGTTTGTTTTATTTTTGGATGTAATGTTCTGAAAATATCGATTAACTCTTACTGTTCTATTCTGTTGTTTAGGATCTCTGTTGCCTTACTGATTTTCTGTCTGGAAGATTTGTCCATTGATGTCAGTGAGGTGTTAAAGTCTCTTACTACTGTATTTCCATCAATTTCTCCCTTTATGTCTGTCAGTATTTGTTTTATGTATTGAGGCACTCCTATATTGGACGCATATATGTTAATGAGTGGAATATCCTTGTCTTGTGTTGATTCTTTTATCAATATATAGTGTCAGCCTTTATCTTTCTTAAGGGCCTTTGTTTTAAAGTCTATTCTGTCTGATATGAGTATTATTACCCCCACTTTCTTGTCATTTCCATTTGCATGAAATGTGTTTTTCCATTCCCTCACTTTCAATCTATGCCTGTCCTTTGACTTAAAGTGGGTCTCTTGTAGGCAGCATATTGTAAGCTCTTATTTGCTTATCCAATCTACCACTCTATATCTTTTGATTAGACCATATAGTCCCCTGACATTTAAGGTAATTATTGATAGATAATGTATTTATTGCCATTTTTAACCTTGTTTTCCAGTTGATTTTGTAATTCTTTTTGTTCCTTTCTTTTTCTTTTCCGTTTGTGGTTTAATGGTTTTCTTTTATATTGTGCTTGTGTTCTTTTCTTTTTTGTGTGTGAATCTATATTTTTGATTTGTGGGTATGCTGTTTTTCAAGTACTTCAACCATTACTATATCTATTTGCTTTAGACTGGTAGTCATATAGGCCAAAACACATTCTAAAAAAAAAAAAAGAACCTATATTTTCTTACACCTCTCCCCCACATTTTATGATATGAGGTCTTCTTTTTAATCTGCATGTTAATATTTTGCTGTTCATTGTAGCTATCATTGTTTCCAAAAGATTTTTTTTCCATTTACTGGCTTATTTAAGTGATTTAATTTCCAATTGTGATTTTTCTGTTTCCTATAAATTCTTGCTTCTTTTCTGTTTAGATAATACCTTTCAATATTTCTTTTAGGATATGTTTAGTATTGCTGTATTCCTTTAGTTTTTGCTTGTCTGATAAATTCTTTATCTCTCTTACTGTTCTAAATGAGAATCTTGCTGTGTAGAGTTTTCTAGGCTGCAGGTTTTTTCCTTTTCAGGACTTTGTTTATATATTGCCACTTCCTTCTGGTCTGCAATGTTTCTGTAGAGAGATATGCTGATAGCGTTATGTGGGTGCCCTTGTCACTAACTGTTTTTCTCTTGCTGCCTTTAGAATACTCTCTTTATCTTTAACTTTTGCCATTTTAATTATAAAATGTCTTGGTGTAGGTCTGTTTGGGTTCATCTTGTTTGGGACCCTCTGTGTTTCCTGTACCTGGATATCTGTTTCGTTCTTTAGATTTGGGAATTTTTCAGCCATAATTTCTTCAAATACATTTTAAATATCCTTTTCTCTTTCTTCTCCTGGGATCCCTATTATGCGTGGATTACCATGCTTCATATTATTCCATAGGTCTTGTATATGGCTGTCATTTTTTAAATTTGTTTTTCTGTCTGATGTTCTGATTGGCTGATTTCCATTATTCTCTCTTGCAGATCAGTTGTTCTGCATTATTCAGTTTTCTATTTATTTCCTTTAGCTCAACTTTCATCTTGGGAAGTGAGTTTTCTAATTTAATTGGCTCTTCTTTATAGTTTCTAATTCCTTTTTATAATAATCTGCATTTCTATCAATAGCATTTCTTAATTTCTTCAGTATTTTTATTACCTTCTTTTTAAACTTGGTGTCTGCTAGACTGGAAGGATCTCTTTCATTGTTTGTTCTTTTAGGGGAATTCTCTTTATCTTAGTTGGAAGTGGTTCTTCTGCTTATTCATTTGCTTACATTTCTCTGACTCTATGAGTTTAGGAGAAACAGTTATGTACTGCAGTCTTCACACTTTTTATGTGGGAGTGTCCCTGTGTAACCTGTATGAGACAAATAATTTTTGTTTGAGGGCTTTTTATAGTATAGATGCCTGCAATATCTTTTCTCAGTGAGTGCTATTTCCCCCTTGATAGGGGGTGTGATTTTTGTTGTGGTGACCAGGGCCTGCCCTGAATATTGAGTGAGGTATCCTCTTTGCTCTGTGGTTGTCACAGCTCTGTCTGGGGCTGGTTCTGTTTCCCAGTTGTTGGAATAGAAGCCCTGAGATCCATTTCTGAGCTTCAGTGTTAGGTAGGTGGGACTGTAGTGCTTCTGCTGGGAGAAGAGCCACTGGGCTTTTCTTCACAGGAGCTGTCTACTTGGAGGTGCACTCTGTGGTATCTCCTACCACTCATTGTGTGGGCTTATATAGTGTACTGTTGTTGGCACTGCCCTCAGCCCTGCCTCAACCATGGGGATGCAAACAATCAACTTGGGTGTCCCTCAGGTGCTCAAAAGTCCACCAGCACAGATTTGCTGGCATAGATCTGCTGAAATCAGGCACATGGACCACCATAGCTTCATACCTGGATCCACTGTGGGAGCTACAGAATCTGCCCAGACACTTGCCCACCTCCACATGCACATGATGGCAAAGGTTGCAGACACTAATGCCAGACACTCCCTAGCCATGGGAACATCAGTAGTTTGCTCAGTTATCCCATAGGCACTGAGCTTTCAAAGCTGCTGCAGCATGTAAATCCACATGTGGCACAGCCATTGGGAGATGACTCAGATTTCAGACCTGCTTCTGAAATTGCACTGCCCCTTGGGATCACCTCAGATTTCAACCCCAACCTCACACGTGGGCAACCTCCTGGTGCTTGCTTTTCCCACAGCTCATAGAGGTGGAGCTGTGCCCAATGTAAGCATGCCTAGAATGAGGGTGCTATGGCAGTCCTACCCTTCCCTTGGTATTTGTTAACAATGGGGCTCCTTTGGCAGACTTATTCTCTGTCCTATGTACACCCCCAGTTGCAGCATGGGCCACACTCCAGCCCCTCAGCCTTTCTCTGTACATTCAACCCCAGTCCTCTCCCTGGTTCTCTTCACTGAAGCCTAAGTTCAGCACCCAACCCTCACACACACTAGCAGACATGTGTCTCAGGCTGCGGAGTGCAGAGGAGTGTCCAGGACCCTATCTGCTGGTCTCTCTCTGTTCTGCCTGCTGCAATCCTGCTGATGAACTCTCCTTTGAGCCTCTAAAGTTTCCTTTCTGTCCCAGATTATCTCTCAACCAGTGAAGGGGGTTCCCAGGGTGAGAGAAATTTTCCACTTTCATAGCTCCCTCCCAGGGGCACACTGTTCTGATTCTTTGGTTTTTTTTTTTTTTTCTTTTGTCCTACCTGGTTACATGATAATCTTTCTTGCAATTTTGGTTGCATAAGCTCTTCTGTCAACATCCAGTAGGTATTCAATGAGAATTGTTCAACATGGAGATGCATTTTTGATGTATTGGTTGGAGGTGTTCTCCACATCATTCTATTTCGCCATCTTGATCTTCTCTCCTGTTGTTTTGTTGAAATAGACTCTATTTCATTTAGTTATCTTCTAATTTTTATTATTTCTTTCCTTCTACTAATGTTGGGTTTTGTTTGTTCCTCTTTTTCTAGTTCGTTTAGGTTTTATGGTTAGATTTTTTATTTGAGATTTTTCTTGTTTCCTGAAGTAGTATTGAATCACTATAAACTTCCCTCTTAGAACTGCTTTTGTTGCATTCCATATATTTTGGATATTTGTGTTTTGATTTTCATTAGTCTCCAGAAATTTTTTCATTACCTCTTTGAATTTTTTTGTAACTCATTTGTTGTTTAGTAGCATATTGCTTATCTTCTACATGTTTGTGTTTTTGTGCTGATTTTTTTTTCATAGTAGTTAATTTCTGGCTCATACCTTTGTGGTCAGAAAAGATGCCAGATATGATCTCAGTCTTCTTAAATTTATTGAGTTTTTTTTGTGACCTAGTATGTGATCTATCCTAGAGAATGTTCCATGTGCATTTGGAAATAATGGTATTCTGCAGTAATTGTATGGATTGTTCTAAATAATATCTATTAAGTTCTGTCTGTCCTTTAAGACCAGTGTTTCCTTATTGATTTTCTGTTTGAATTATCTGCCCATTAATGTAAGTGGGGTGCTGAAGTCCCCTACTATTATTGTGTTATTGTCAATGGTTTCCTTTATTTCTGTTAACATTTATTTTATGTATTTAGGGGTTCCTATGTTAGGAGTATTTATATTGACAATATTAGCTCTTTTTTTGATTGATCTCTTTATCATTATGTAACATCTTTCTTTGTCTCTGTTTACAGTTCTTGTTTTAAAGCTTATTTTGTATGATGTGAGTATTGCTACCCAAGCTTTATATTCATTTCTGTTTGCATAGAATACCTTTTTCCTTCCCCTTACTTTTAGTATTTATGTGTCTAGAACCAAAATAAGTCTTGAGCAGGTTGCATATTGATGGGTCTTGTATTTTTTGTTTGTTTTTTGTTTGTTTGTTAGTTTTCCATTCAACCCCTCTATGTCTTTGGTTGGAGCATTTTGTCAATTTACATTTAAAGTAATTTTGGTTACTTATGTACTTATTGCCATTTTGTTAATTGTTTTCTAGTTGTTTTCTATTTCTTTTTGGTGCCTGTCTTCTGCTGCTTTTTTCTCTTGTTATTTGATGACTATCTTTAGTGTTCCATTTAGATTTCTTTCTTTTTTTATAGTTTGTATCTATTACAAATTTTGATTTGTTGTTACCCTGAAGTTCATATATAACAACCTACATATATAAGTGATTATTTTAAGTTGATGATATGTTAAGTTTGACTACCTTCTAACAACCCTACATTTTACTCTACCCCTGCATCTTTTCTGGTTTTGACAACATATTTTACAACTTTCTGTTATGTATATCCCTTAACTAGTTATTGTGGATATAGATAATTTTGCCACTTTTGTTTTTTAAAGTTCCTACTATCTGTGTATGTTTTCCTTTATCAATTAGATTTTTTTCTTTCATAATTTTCATATTTCTAATTATTGTCCTTTTTTCTTCTTAGATAAGTTTCTTTAACATTTCTTGTAAAGCTGGTTTAGTGATGCTAAATTCTTGTATCTCTTGCTTGTCTATAAAGCTATCACTTCTTCATTCTGAATGATAACCTTGTGGGGTAGAGGATTCCTGGTTGTAGATGTTTTTTTCCTTTTATTATTTTGATTGTATTTTTCTGCTCCCTTCTGGCCTGAAAGGGTTTAGCTGAAAGGTCAGCTGACTGTCATATAGTATTTCCCTTGTTTGTAACTAGTTGCTTTTCCATTGCTTTTTAAGATTTTTCTCTATCTTTAATTTTTTTTTTGTCATTTTAAGTATAGTGTCTCTTGGTGTAGATCTCTTTGGCTTCATCTAGTTTGGGACTCTGTGCTTCCTGGAACTGGATGTCTGTTTACTTCCTCAGGTTAGAGGAATTTTCAGCTAATATTTCTTCAAATAATTTCTGTACCTCTTCACTCTCTTTGTTTCTGAGACCTCTGTAATTCAAATATTAGTGCTCTTAAAGTTGACAGAGGTCTCAAGACATTCTCAATATTTTAAATTATTTTTATCTTTTCTGTTCTGCTTGTATGATCTCCACTACTCTGTCTTTCAGTTCACTGATATATTTCTCTATATATCTTTACCTATTGTTGAAGCCCCTTAGTGCATTTTTAAAATTTTCAGTTACTGTATACTTCAGCTCTGTTTGGTCCTTCTTTGTATTTTCTAGCTCTTTGTTAATCTTCTCAGTGTGTTCATCCATTCTTCTTCCAAGTTCATTGACCATCTTTACGATCATTACCTTGAATTGTTGATTGGTTAGATTGCTTATCTTCATTTCACTTAGTTCTTCTGGGTTTTATCTTGTTACAACATTTGGAATAGATTCATCTATCTCTTCATTTTGCCTAAATCCAAATTTACATATTGGGTGTATTGGTTATGTTTCCCATCTTGAGAGGTGGCCATATGTAGGAGATGTTCTATGGGGACCAGCAACACACTCTTCTCTGGTGACCAGAGCTATATCCTCAAATGATGCCTCCTATGTGGGTTGCATCGGCCCTTCTGTTGTGGTGTGGTTGACTACTGTGGGTGTACTTGTACCCCTGGCACAGTTGGCTGCTGTCCATGACTCATTCAGTGGCTGCTAGTCCATTTGTGAGTAGGGTCAGGACTTGGGGTGGTTGGCCAAGGGGCCCAGGGCATCTTGGGGATGGTTCTGACACACTGGTAGGTGGGGCTGGGTTACAGCGTTCCTGGCTGTGGAGCTTATGGGGTCCCAGGGCTGGTGTCAGCTAGGTGTAGGATGGAACAAGGTCCTGGTGCAGCTGGCTGCAGGGCGTTTGGTACCCAGGGCTGGTGTTGGCCTGCTGGTTGGCAGGTAAGCTCCTGCTGCTAATAGCCTAGGGAGAGAACTCCAGAATGGTTCTTGCCAGCACCAGTATTCTCATGGTAGATTGATATCACAAAAATGGCTGCTGTCAGAGTCTATGTTCCCAGAGGGGGTTCCAGTTGCCTACTGTATTTCTAGGAGGTTCTCCAAGATCAGCAAGTAAGTCTGACCCAGGCTTCCTTAAAATTATTACCTCTTTGCTGGGATTCTGAGCTTGTAAGATCTCTTTACAAGCAAGGTCTTCATTTCTTATAGCTCTCCAGCTCTCCTGTACACAAACTCCATTGGCCTTCTAAGCCAGACCTTCTGGGTGTTTGTCTTTCTGGTGTGGGACACCAAGTGTGGGAGTCTAATGTAGGGTTTGGACCCCTCACTCCTTGGGGAGAACCTTTGCAATTGTGATAATCCTCTCATTTGTTGGTTGCCTATCTGCAGGTATGTCTCTTGACTCTACAAATTCTCTGTCCCTCGTACCCATCTTGTTGTGGTTTTTCCTTTACATATTTAGTTGTAGAAACTCTTTTTCTGCTAGTCTTCAGATTGTTCTTATAGATAGTTGTTCTGTAATTAATTGTAATTTTGTTGTGTCCATGGAGGGATGTTAGCTCAGGGTCTTCCTATGTCATCATCTTGGTCTGGTTGCAGCCCTCTCCAGTGCCTCATGTGGGCTTAGCTCAGCCAGCTACTCCTATCCTAGTTTTTAAGGAGCTTTACCTTACAAAGCTGGAAGCAGATAAACAGCTTCAATGAGAGTCTTATGGCCTGTAAATACTTCATCACTAAGTCAGTCAGGAGTCAGAAAATGCAGTGCAATGTGCATCTTTAAACTTTTTCTCAGTATAATTATTATTAGCAGAAAAGTATTACATTTTTTCTGTTTCTAGACATCTTCTTAATTTGGGGTAATTATTAAGGGGATTAAAATACAGTAAAACCCACTACAATACTATAGGAGTTCAGAAATCAATTTCATTATGTGCAAGCTCACATTATTAAATGGGTAATGGAATGACTGGCATGGACCCTCTGTAGAATACAACAGCTCACAACAAATTTGTTATAGCTCAGGGCACATTATAATGAGGTTACAAAGAATGGGAAAGCAAATACAAATTTGCTAGATTAAAATAGATTATTATTATTTTTTTTTATTTTCAGCCCAATGATGGTCTGTTTAATTTATATCTAAGAAGCTGTTATTAGTAAGAGTGGGAAAATTTTGATGAGATAATGTTTTTCACAGAAGAAAGAACTAATAGTTTAGTCTTCAGGTTTGACAAGTAGTAGGTAAATATGAGTGATATTAGGCTTTCAAATAGCTTCAACATTCTTGATGTCTGTAACACAAAACAAATTATGATTTAAAAAAACTATTCTTTATACTAGTTTAACTTAGAATGCCATCCTACCCTTGTAGGCATCATCCTGAACATGAAAGAAATCTGCAATTTTAGCCCTTACTAAGATATTTATCTGATATCTTCTTGTTATAAATGATTGGCATCCATGTCAAATGACTGATGAACAAAGAAGAATGTGTTAACTAAATTAAAAGAAAAAAAGTTGTAGACCCAGGTTAGACATGGCTGTGTCTACATTGCAAAATATGAAATCTGGTCTTAGGGTATATAGACGTAAAGGAAACGAGCGTCTTTCATCTTAGCTCTGGAAAAACATTTCAAATTATGTTTGTCATGATTTGGGTCCTATCACCATATATGAACCAATCACTGTGTCTAAGAAATGCAGTATTTTTATATTTGCCTATGTTTGTGACTGAATGTATATGTCCAAATCTAAAACATAGCTCTGTCTGTACATAAAATGTTTTAAATATCTCAGCCAAAGTAGAACAATCCTATGTTCAACTTAAAAATATCCCCCATTTTCCCAAAAGTGATGCAACCTAAATTCTCCTATAGTTATTGCACCCAAATCAGGAAGTATAGGTTTTATCTTTTTTGCTGTCAGAAAGAGGCTAAATGATAAATTCATTGTACCTGGTATATAAACCTGCCTAAAATAAAATCACAGTAACTTTAATATGAACCCTCATTAGAAAAATGGAAGTGGTAGAACCAGCAAAAAACATCCATTGATCTATAACATATATAGCATTTCTTCCTGAGAAGAAAGAGTGAACATTTTTTCTTAACCAATTATGAGTTTTTAATCAGCCTCATTCTTGAGAGAATCATTTTTCTCCCTAATGCACCTTTATAAGGCTTTGGGGGCCAGAATGGATCCAGGAACCCATTTCTTCTTACTGTAAATTTAGGGCCTTGTAGAATCTTAGGCACTGAGTATAACAAGCACCTGAAAACATGGGAGGACTGATAACATATAAAAAATATTGCCCCAAATCCAATGCTAAAATACCCTGAAAATGGATTTCATCATTGTGATTTACATTGTTTTGCACTGGGCCACAGTGCTCAGCCCAGCTTCCCAGACTTTCAAGTTAACTGGTCCATCTTGGTGTCAGCTGTTGAAACAACAGGTTTGGGTATATATTATCCAATAGAGGAGGCCTCATAGGCATCTTGAATCCAGGCTGCATCGAATAGAATTTCTCTTTATAGTTTGGAAAATAATTAATTTAAATGGAAAGATGTACCTAGCAGGAGAGTTTCTGGAAAACCTGGGTCCCATTTTCATAACTTCTTGTGTTTTCTAAATATTTTCTTCCATTTATGTCAGCTTGAAAACATGGTTCATTGTCATTGTTTTGTTTTGTTCGTTTGTTTTTCAATCTGTAGTCTGCATGATTTTATGGCTTGTTCCATCTTGAATGCAGAGTAAAGGAATATAGGGCTTCTCATAACAACACACCATGTGTTTCCTTTTGCTTTCCAACAGGTCATCTTAGATTGTAAGTTTCTCTTTTTTTAATGTTTTTTTTTATTTTATTTAAAAAAAATTTACTGGGGTATAGTTGATTTACAATGTTGTGTTAGTTTTAGGTGTACAGCAAAGTGAATCTGTTATACATATACATATACCTACTCTTTTTTAGATTATATTCCCATATAGGTCATTACAGAGTATTGAGCAGAATTCCCTGTGTTATACAGTAAGTCCTTATTAGTTATCTATTGTATATTTTGTAGTGTGTATGTGTCAATCTCAATCTTTCAATTTATACCTCCTCCCTTTCCCCCATGGTAACGGCAAGTTTATTTTCTACATCTGTAACTCTATTTCTGTTTTGTAGATAAGTTCATTTGTATCATTTTTTTTAAGATTCCACATATAAGTAGTATCATATGATATTTGTCTTTCTCTGTGTGACTTAATTTACTCAGTGTGGTAATCTCTAAGTCCATCCATGTTGCTACAAATGGCGTTATTTCATCCTTTTTATAACTGAGTGATATTCCATTGTGTGTGTGTGTGTGTATGTGTGTGTGTGTGTGTGTGTATATATATATATATATATATATACCACATCTTCTTTATCTATTCTTCTGTTGATGGACATTTAGGGTGCTTCCATGTCCTGGCTATTGTAAACAGTGCTGCAATGAACATTGGGATGCCTGTATATTTTTGGATTATGGTTTTCTCCAGATATGTGCCAAGGATTGCCATTGCTGGATCATATGGTAGCTCTACTCTTTTGCTTTTTAAGGAACCTCCATACTGTTCTCCATAGTGGCTGTACAAGTTTACATTCTCACCAACAGTGTAAGAGGGCTTCCTTTTCTCCACACCCTCTCATTTTTGATGGTGTTTTAAGAAGGACATTACAGAAAGATTCCAACTTTCTGAAATATTTTACCAAGCTCCTTAACTCTCTATGGTTGGGGAGTGCATAATCTTTTGTCACAGAAACAGGGGGCAAAATTCAACCATCTGCTTCTTGAGTAGAATGACAACTTCCTAATCTGGGGTAGGGTATTCTCACAGAACTACCTTTTTTAAGTTTAGCCACTCGTTACTGGAACTGTTACTAGAAATATATGACTTCTAGGTACTAATTGTTTAATAAACTATGAGTCATTAAATTGCAATTTACAGAAATCCAACTCATTGTAGCTTAAATGAAATAGAACTTTATTGGATTATGTAATTAAAAAGTTCTTAGGCAGATTTTCTTCAGGTATAGCAGAATCATGGCTCTACACCATTTCAACACTGGGTTCTGCTCTTCTCAACATTGTCATCATTTCCTGAGAGTATTCATTGTATAAATAATTAGAAAGATTGCCACCAGTAAGTCACAGTTTATATTCTTTCCAGGGCTTAAAATCCCAACAAAAGTAGAGTGGTTTTGCCATTTATGTTCATAAAATTCTTGGGGAAGATGCTAATTTATGACCATCGCTGAACCATTATTCTCTTCAGAGAAATGTACAATTGTGATTATGCATGGTGCCACTGAGGGGGACAGATGAGGATTTAGTTTAGCCCCACCCAAACTAAGATATTTTATGGAATTATTATGAATTGGGGAAGCACTGTTTCGTTTTTGTTTTTTTTTTTCACTTAATTTATCTTATTTTTGGCTGCATTGGGTCTCTGTTGCTGCACATGGGCTTTTCTCTAGTTGTAGCAAGCGGGGGCTACTCTTCATTGTGGTGTGTAGGCTTCTCACTTTGGTGGCTTTTCTTTGCTATAGAGCATGAGCTCTAGGCGCCCAGGCTTCAGTAGTTGGGGCTCATGGGCTCTAGAGCACAGGCTCAGTAGTTGAGGCACACGGGTTTAGTTGCTCTGCAGCATGTGGGATCTTCCCGGACCAGGGCTCGAACCCGTGTCCCCTGCATTGGCAGGTGGATTCTTAACAACTGCATCATCAGGGAAGCCCAACACTGTTTCTTAAGTAGAATTTTTATCATAAAAAAGGAAAGACATGAAAAGAATAAAAAAATTGGGAGAGAAGAGGGGACAGTGAGAAGAAAGGAGGAGGGAAGGAAAGAAGGAAGGAAGGAAGGAAAGAAGGAAGGAAGGAAGGAAGAAGGAAGGAAAGGAGGAAGCAGTAATTTTTATATCCAATAAACAGTGAAACTAGAACTCAGTGCATCAGCTCAGAGATTTTCATGTCGTTTTATGGAAAGACAGTCATCATAAGGGTCAGACTGTGTCCATGGTAGAAAGTAGACAAGGAGGCATGAAACTATGAAAAGGTGAGAATGTAGATCATTTTAAAGGTGGCCTGCATATTAGTATATTGACGGTATATTGTAAAGGGAAAAGGGTTGCTACACTAATTGAGGTTAGCTGATGAATGCTATCATCTAGATCTTCTATGTAGGATAAATGAATTTAAAAGTCCATTTATTTCCCAGTCTTATTTTTACTAGATATGAAATACAATTTATAGATCATTAGCATCCAGACCCAATAGCTTAAAGGGAAAACAAAACATAGTAATAATATGCATATAAAACAAATATTTAATGCATTAAATTTCTACCTTAAGGCATTTCTCATTTCTCAAACTGTATCTCTATTGAGAAGTATACATGACTGAGAAATAAAATTAAAATAAATTGACAAGCTCTTGTCTTAATGAAAAACACTCCTTTCCTCATTTGTTCCCTTTTCCCGCAAGTTCAGTTTACACCTACAAAAACACACTGGTATTCATTTATGTTTAAAGAAGGAAACAAGACAAAAAAGCAAAGAAATTAAAATAAGATAACCATTTTTCAATATTTTAAAAAGTATAAAAATATATAGATGATTTATTTGTTAATGTTTTCACCCTAGTGGTAATCATTTCTAAGTCTTCTCTCTACCTTCCATAAATGTTGCTGAAACCCTGACCTATAATGATATTCTCTAAACTCTTATTTCTGTCTCTCCACAAAAAATAAATATTGGATTGAATATCACATTTCCTAGGAGAGAGGCACTCAATATGTCCCTTTTTTAATAATTATTATACTTGCTTTCTAAACTTCTGATTTTAAAATTCTTTAGACAGGGTAAGCCTCTACACACCTAACTTTAAATCATTGTATAATTACTTTTTGTTTGAATATAAAAATTTGTCCTTTATAAAAAATAAGGACAAAATAAAAATGCTCAGCACAGAGCTATAACCTATAATTCTTTTGCTCTGAGAGAGTTATATATCTTTATTTTATATCTTATTGCTATGGCTGAAAGTTTTATCTTAAGAAGAATGCCAATGTCATATTTTAATTTTTTATTCTAAGATTGATATATTTTAATATATAAAATTTCAGATGGTAATATCTATTTCCCCTCAAATTTTACCTATGCATACTCTTGTCATATAACTTGATATTGAACTTAACTATATGTTTTGATTACTTAATTTCTCTATATTAAATTATTATGTCATATATTAGATGACATCTCTTTAACCCATTAAAAAAAGCATCTTTTTTGAGTTCTATTAAGAATTATTTGCCATAAACTAGTCTAAAAGGAAATCTTCAGAAAGACTGCAACAAAGTACTGTAGAAAGATAACGGGTTGTAAAGCCAGAAATTCTGGAGTCAGATTCCTCCAAGTGCCTCTTACTGTGTGCATGTGAACGAGTTAATTAAATACACTAAACTTCATTTTTAATCTATAAAAAGGGTTTATACTCTTTATTTCTTACCATTTGTCTTGAGAACAGCTGTGGTAATATATGTAAGCCACATGTCACACAATAAATTCTGAATAAATATATATTTTTATTCTTTTAAAAAGATTTTGAAATACATTAAGAAAAATTAAATTTAACTTGTGAGCTTTAGAAATTGTTAATTATTAAATCTTTTGTGTGTTCATGTTTTCAATATATCCTTTTTCACATATACAAAAAAAAAGGGACTTATATTATTCACAGTTCTCCAGAGAAATAGAACCAGTATGATGGATAGATAGATTGGTAGGTAGATAGATAGATGGTAGATAGGTAGATAGATAGATAAAGTAGATAAGCAGATAGATTTATTATAAGGCATTAGCTTACATGATTAAAGAGGTAAGAAAGTCTCAAGATGTGCAGTCAGCTAGCTGGAAACCCAGGAGATCCAATGATGTAATTTCAGGCCCAATCTGAAAGCCTGAGAACTAGGAAAGACACCATTATAAATTATAGTTCAAGAGCTGGCAGGATTTACCTCAGAAGAGGCAATGCTTCAGTTCCAGTCTGAAGACAGGAAAAAGACCAAAGTTCTAGCTCAAAGCAGCCAGCAGCCAGTCAGGAGAAGTTCCCACTAACTAAGGGAAGGGTCAGCTTTTTTTTTTTGGTCTTCAACTGATTGAATGAGGGCCATCTACATTAAGGAGGGAAATCTGCTTTACTGGATCTGTTGATTCAAATGTTAAACTCATCCCCAAATACCTCTCAGAAACACCCAGAAACGTTTCACCAAAATATCTGGGCACCAAATTGTTTATTCAACTTCCCACATAAAATTAATCATCACAGAAATAGAAATGGAAAGGTTACTTTTGACAACACACATTTTAGTGTGGTTTTACTTCTGACAATTTCTAACTGCAGAAATGACCCCTGAAGCATAGGGTATTTCCTTGGGAATTAAATGTTGCATTAGGGTTAATGGTCCTCAACAAAGAACTTCATGAGATAGCCATTAATCTGACTTGATCATTATTGATTAATTACTAACTGAATTCTACTCCTTGTGTACAAATTGAGTCTCATTTCAATGTTTTTCCACGTAAACTGTTTATTTATGATACTTCTGGCATATAAGAAACTAATGATGAAAACAAAACATAAATTAAGATAATCACAAGACCTTGTGATTATCTTAATTAAGTCAACAAAAGCTGACTTAATATTTTAAAATCAATATTAATTTATTATAACAAATAAATATTTATTTGTGCTTTATTTGTTCATTTATGACTAAATCACATGTATCAACATTAATACTATTCTTTTTTTATTGAAGTAGAATTGACTTATGACATGTTAGTTTCAGGTGCACACATAGTGATTTGATATGTCTGTTTATTACAAACTGATCACCACCATAATAAGTCTAGTTATCATTTGTTACCATACAAAGTTATTACAATATTGTTGACTATATTCCCCATGCTATACATTTCATTCTCATGACTCATTTATTTTGTAACTGGAAATTTGTACCTCTCAATCTCCCTCACCTATTTTATACATCTCCTTGCCCCTTACACTCTGGCAACCACCTGTTTATTCTGTATCTATGAATCTGTTTTGGTTTTGTAATGTTTGTACCTCTACATTTTCTTTTTTTTTCAAAATCCACATATAAGTGAAATCATATGGTATTTGTCTTCCTCTGTCTGACTTATATTAATTAGCATAATATCCACTAGGTCTATCCATATTGTTGCAAAGGGAAAGATTTCATTCTTTTTTATGGCTGGGTAATATTCCACTCACTGTGTGTGTGTTTGTGTGTGTATACTGCTTCATCTTTATCTATTCATATCCAGACACTTAGATTGCATTTTTAACTTGGCTATTGTAAATAATGTTGTAATAAACAAAGGGGTGTATATATTTTTTGAATTAGTGTTTTCATTTTCTTTGGAAAAATATGTAGAAGTAGAATTACTGGATCATATGGCTATTCTGTTTATATTTTTGAGGAGCCTCCATACTGTTTTTCATTGTAGCTGTGCCAAATTACATTCCCACCAACAGTATACAAGGGTTCTCTTTCTTCCACATCCTTGTCACACTTGTTATTGTTGTCTTTTTGAAAATAGCCATTCAGACAGGTCTGAGGTGATATTTCATTGTGGTTACAATTTGCATTTCCCTGATGATTAGTGATGCTGAGCATTTATTCATGTGTCTGTCAGGCCATCTATATATTTTCTTTGGAAAATTGTCTATTTGGGTCCTCTGCCCATTTTTAATCAGGTTGTTTTTTGATGCTGAGATGTACGAGTTCTCTGTATATTTTGAATATTAAACACTATCAGATATAACATTTGCAAATATCTTCTCCCATTCAGTTGGTGACCTTTTCATTTTGTGGATAGCTATCTTTGTTGTGCAGAAGCTTATTACTCTGAGGTAGTCCCATTTGTTTATTTTTGCTTTTGTTTCCCTTGCCTGAGGAAACATATCCAAAAAAATATTACTAAGACCAATGTCAAAGAGCATACTACCTATGTTTTCTTCTAGAAGGGTTTCAGGGCTTACATTTAAGTCTTTGATCTACTTTAAGTTTATTTTCATATATGGTGTAAGGAAGTAATCCAGTCTAATTCTTTTGAATGTAGCTGTCCAGTTTCCCAACTCTATTTATTGAAGAGGTTGTATTTTCTTCATTGTATATTCTTACTTTCTTTATTGTAGATTAATTGATCATGTAAGTGTGGTGGGCTCTCTATTCTGTTCCATTGATCTATATACCTGTTTCTGTGCCAGTATTATACTGTCTTGATTAGTGTAGCTTTGTAGTACAGTTTGAAATCATGTAGTGTGACACCTGCAGTTTTGTTCTTGCTCAAGATTGCTTTGGTTACTTGGGGTCTTTTGTGTTTCCATACAAACTTTTGAATTCTTTGTTAAAATTCTGTGAAAAATGCCATTACTATTTTGTTAGGAATTGCCCTTAATCTGTATGTCATTTTAACAATATTAATTCTTGCAATCCATTAGCATGGTATCTTTCCATTTGATTGTGTCATCTTCAATTTCTTTCATCAATGTCTTATAGTTCTCTGAGTACAGATCTTTTACCTCCTTGGTTATATTTATCTCCAGGTATTTTATTCTTTTTTATGCAGTTGTAAATGTGATTGTTCCCTATTAGTGTATAGAAACACAACAGGTTTCTGAATATTAATTTTGTATCCTGCAACTTTACTAAATTGATTCATGAGTTCTAATTGTTTTTTGGGGGCATCTTTAGGATATTTTTTGTATAGTATCATGTAATCTGCCTACCACATAGACCCTTTCTTCCTTGACTTATTTTGCCCTAGAGCACTTAGCAATATTCAACATACTCTTATTTGCCACGTTTGTTTATTACTGAGAGTTTCTGTCTGTAGATTGCAAGTTTTAGTTTCTTTCCCCAACCCTGCCCCTCCATGCATCCCCTGTACCTATAAGAGTCTCTGTCATATAATAAGTATTTGTCGAATGTTCATAGACTGTTGAATAAATATTTAACATAATCAGAAAAAAAATTGGTGACAATTTTACCTCTGCCTTTTCAATTGGATGCCTTGTATTTCTTTTTCTCACATGATTTCTTTGGCTAGGATTTCCAATCCTATGTTGAATAACAATGGCAAGAGTGGGCATCCTTTTCCTGAACTTAGAGGAAAAGCTTTTAGCTTTTCAACTTTGAGTATGATATTAACTGTAGGTTGTCATATGGCTTAATTATGTTGAGATATGTTCCCTTTATACCCAATCTGTTGAGAGTTTTATCATAAATGGATGTTGAATTTTTTCAAAAGTTTTTTCTGCATATATTGAGATGATGATATAATTTTTATTCTTCAATAAATTAATGTGGTATAGAACATAGATATTGAACCATTCTTGCATCTCTGGGATAAATCCCACTTGATAATAGTGCATGATCCTTTCAGTGTATTATTGAATTCTGTTTGCTAATATTTTTTTGAGGATCTTTGCATTTATGTTCATCAGAGATGTTGGCCTTTAATTTTCTTTTTCTCTGGTGCTTTTGTCTGGTTTGGGTATCAGGGTGATGATGGCCTTGTAGAATGAATTTGGAAGCATTATGCTCTCTTCAACTTCGGGGAATAATTTGTGAAGCATAAACGTTAACTCTTCTTTAAATGTTTGATAGAATTAACCTGTAAAGTCATCTGGTCCTGGACTTTTGATTGTTTTAAGTTGATGATCTCTTAAGTTTGAACACATTCTGATAATCCTGAATTTTACTCCCATTCCCACTTTTAATGTTTTTTATCTTACATATTTTTGTTTTGTGTATCACTTAGTTACTTATTTTGGAAATAAATGATTTTAATACTTTTGTCTTTTAATCTTCCAAACTGCTTTATATGTGGTTGATCTACTACCTTTACTGTATATTTGCCTAATTTACCAATGAAATGTTTTTCTTTCATAATTTTTATATTTCTATTTGTGGTCTATTCTGCTTAGACAATTCCCTTTAACATTGTTTTAAAGCAGGTTTACTGGTGCTGAATACTTTTAGATTTTGCTTGTCTATAAAACTCTTTATCACTCCTTAAATTTTAATGATAGCTTCACAGCTAGGTATTCTTCCTTTCATTACTTTAATATATATATATTTATATATATATATACTTTAATATATTGTGCCACTTCCTGTTGGTTTGCAAAATTTCTGCTATAAAGTCAGCTGAAAGTCTTATAGGAATATCTTATATGTAATCAGTTGCTTTTCCATTGTTGCTTTTAAGATTCTATCTTTATCTTTAATTTTGGTCATTTTAATTATAATTGCCTTGGTGTGAATCTCTTTGGGTTCATCTTGTTTGGCACTCTTTGTGTTCCTGTAACTGACTGTTTCCTTTCTCAGGTTTGGGTGGTTTTCACCTATTATTTCTTCAAAATTTTCTGTGCCCTTTTCTTTATCTCTTCTTCTGGGACCTCTACAATACAAATGTTAGTAGCCTTGATGTTTTTCCAGACATGTCTTAAACTATCCTCCTTTTTTTTTAAATGATTATTCTCTCTTTTCTGTTTTGCTTGGGTGATTTCCACTTCTCAGTTTCAATTCACTGATCCATTCCTCTGTATCATTTAATCCACTGTTCATTCCTTCTAGTGTATTTATTATGTTAATTATCTTATTCTTCAGCTCTGTTTGGTTCTTCTTTGTATTTTCTAACTCTTTGTAAACTTCTCATTGTGTTCATCCAATCTTTTCCTGAATTCATTAAGCATCTTTATGATCATTACCTTGAAATTTTTATTGGTTAGATTACTTATCTCCACTGTTTTTTTTTTTTTCTGGGGTTTTATCTTGTACTTCATTTGAAACATATCTCTGTCTCTTAATTTTGCTTATTTTTTCTGTTTTTATACCCATGTAGTAGGTCAGTTACACTTCCCAACTTGGAGAAGTGGTCTTATGTAGGAGATGTCTTATGAGCCTCAACAGCACACTTCCATTTTGTCACCAGAGCTACATGCTCTAGGGATGTCCCCTATGTGGGCTCTGTTGGCCCTTCTATTGGGTCAGGAATGACTGTGAATGCACTGGAAGGTTGTCTGTCCTCAGCTTTGTCAGCTGCTCAGACCTTCCTCCTGAAGAGGCTGTAGTTTTGCTGGTCAAGAGGACCAGATCTTGGCATGGTTGGTTATGCAGTTCAAGGAGTCTCAGACCTGGTTCCAGCCTGCAGTTGTGTGGGGTTAAGTTCTCACAGTATGTTTACCCAACTTGTGGTGTCCCAGACTGGTGTTGACAGGCTTGCTAGTAGATAAGCTCTTGGCACTAATAGGGTAGAAGGAGGATCAAAAAAGGTACTTGCAAGCAGCAGTACCCTTGTGGTAGAATGAGCTCCTCAAAATGGCTGCTGTTAGTGTCTGTGTCCTAGGGGTAGTCCCAGTTGCATCCTGCCTCTCCTTGAGGCTCTCCAAGAGCATCAGGGGGGTCTGACCCAGGATCCTCTCAAATTACTGTCTTTGTGCTGTGTCTTGGAGCATATGAGACTATATATGTGCCCTTTAACAGCAGAGTCTCTTGTCTTATACAGCCTTCTGGCTCTCCCATATGTAAACCCATCTGGCCTTCAAAGCTAAACATTCTGGGGACACACCTTCCCAATTTGGTACCCCCGGGATGGGGAACATGATGTGGGGTTCCGACTCCTCAGTCTTTAGGGAGAACCTCTGCAATTGTGATTATATTCCTGTTTGTGGGTCACTCATCCTGGGGGTGGGGGTGTTGACTGTACGTGTCTTTAGCCCTCCTATCCATCTTGTTGTGGCTCCTTCTATATATCTTTAGTTGTGGAAAATCTCTTATGCTAGTCTTCAGGCTGTTCTCAAAGATAGTTGTTTTGCAAGTAGTTGTGATTTTTGTGTGTCCATGGAAAGAGGTGAGCTCAAGGTCTTCTTACTCTGCTATCTTATTCATACCCTCCTTGATACAATTCATCTTTAAGGAATAATTAATTTTAGCACATTATATTACAGAAAATTTTGTAAATGCCTAAATGAGAAAAACACTTCATATTTTACCACTCAAACTAAATTAATAATGCATTTTGGATATTATCTTCACATGTTTTTATTTTTTTCTGTATTTACCTTGCATGGCAAGTCAATACTTTAGCATGAAATTGTTTCTGTGTTACCTCACATTCATTTTATATACTATTTTAAATGGCACACTTCAATCATAGAAATTTAAGTCTATATTTATTTATTTTAGAATTTCATGTAAAATTTATTTGCACAAAGTTCTAAATTAAAAAAAAAAATTCAAACTCTTCCCCAAAGAAATAAAGTCATCAAGGTGAATTATGCTGGGATCAGGAGAGGAGAATCACCACAAGTAAAAGTAACATATTTGAGTAGCTCTAATATACCTTCCCTGGGATGAGGGCTACCTAGTTGTGTTAATTTAATTCCCATTCCAATTTATTAAATTAGTTAACATTGCCTTACTTTAAATAGTAGAAACTGAGACATTATTAAATTAAATAATTTACTCAAAATCCCATAGCTAGTAGTAGCAAAGCAAAGATTTGATTCCAAGCCATTTGCACTTTGGTTTAGACATTAGGGAAGTGGTGAAGAGGGAACATTTTAGCAAGCTTCCTATTTTAATGGCTAAAATTATAAAGTGTAAAATGAAAAATATCCTCCTGCCTTGTTTCACACACCCCATTTTGTTCTCTAAAAGCAAATTATTCCAATTCTTTTAACTGCTACTTCTTACATTTAGATGTTATTTCTAGCTAATATATTTACATAGGCATTCTTATTATATTTATTTTATTAATATCTTATTGATGCCTATTATGAGATAGAAAGCAATACTACATGAAGCACTCCTGCTTCCTCCATCCCCCAAATATATTCTCATATTAAACTAGTGTACATTACTTTTGACTATGTAAATATTTTTCATTGCTGTGTTGAGCGTGTTCATACTAAGATTAAATTACAGGTAAGAAGAGAGATTAGTTCAAGATGGCAGAGTAGAACAACATGAGCCCTTCTTACAAAAACACCAAAATCACAACAAACTGTTGAACAACCATCGACAAAATAATGCTGGAACCTATCAAAAAAGGATACCCTACATCCAAAAACACAAAAGAAGTCACAGTGAGATGGTAGGAGGGGGCACAGTAGCAATAAAATCAAGACCTATACCCTCCGGGTGGGCAACCCATGAACTGGAAAACAATTATAACACAGAAGTCATCCAACAGGAGTGAAAGTTCTGAGCCCCAAGTCATGTTTCCCACCTGGGGGTCTGGCAATGAGAAGAAGAAACCCCAGAGAATCTGGTTTTGAAGGCAAGAGGGATTTGATTGCAAGACTTCCACAGGAATGGGGGAAACAGAAACTCCACCCATGGAGGGTACACACAAAGTCGCGTGTGCACCAGGACCCAGGGAAAAAGAGCAATGACCCCATAAGAGACTGGACCAGACCTACCTGATAGTATTGGAGGGTCTGTTGCAGAGGTGGTTCGCTGTGGGGACAAAGACACTGGCAGCAGCAGTTCTGGGAGGTACTCATTGGTGTGAGCTTTCCTGGAGGACAACATTACCCCCACCAAAAAGCCTGTAGGCTTCAGAGCTGTGTTGCCTCAGGTCAAACAATTGACAGGGAGGAAACACAGCACCACTCATCAACAGTCAGGTGGATTAATGTTTTATTGAGCATGGCTCTGATCACAAGAGGGACAAGACCCATATCCATTCACCACCATTGTCTCCCACTGGGAAGTTTGCACAAGACTCTTAGACAGGCTCATCCACCAGAGGGAAGACAGCAAGAAGAACTACAATCCTGCAGGCTGTGGAAAAGAAACCAGAATCACAGAAATATAGAGAAAATGAAATGGCAGAGGAATATGTCCCAGCGGAAGGAACAAGATAAAACTCCAGGAAAACAACTAAGTGAAGTGGAGATAGGAATCCTTCTGGAAAAAAGAATTCAGAATAATGATAATGAAGATGATCCAAGACCTTCGAAAAAGAATGGAGGCAAGGATGAAAGACATGCAAGAAAGGTTTAACAAAGACCTTGAAAAACTAAAGATAAACAAACAGAGATGAACAATACAATGACTGAAATGAAATACATTAGAAGGAATCAATAGCAGAAGAACTGAGACAGAAGAACAGATAAGTGACATGGAAGACAGAATGGTAGAAATCACTGCTGTGAAGAAAAAAAGAAAAAAAGAATGAAAAGAAATGAAGACAGGCTAAGACCTCTGGGACAACATTAAACACACCAGCATTCATATTATAGGGGTCACAGAGGAGAAAAGACAAAGAAAGAACCCAAGAAAATATTTGAAGAGATATATGCTGAAAGCTTCCATAACATGGGAAAGGAAAGAGTTACCTAAGTTCAAGAAGTGCAGAGAGTCCCAGGCAGGATAAACCTAAGGAGGAACACAGAGAGACACATAGTACTCAAATTGACAAAAATAAAAGACAAAGAAAAAATATTAAAAGCAGCAAGGGAAAAGCAACAAATAACATACAAGGGAACTCCCATAAGGTTATCAGCTATCTCTCCGCAGAAACTCTGCAGGCCAGTAGGGAGTGGCACGGTATATTTAAAGTAATAAAAGGGAAGAACCTACAACCAAGAAAACTTTACCCAGAAAGGCTCCCATTCATATTTGATGAAGAAACCAAAAGCTTTACAGATAAGAGAAAGCTAAGAGAATTCAGCACCTCCAGACCAGCTTGCAACAAATGCTAAAACCTTCTCTAGGCCGGAAAGAGATAAGCAACTTAAAACAAACTTATATATATATAGACTGCTGTATCAAAACCTCATTGGAACAGAAAACCCCAAAACTACAATAGATACACCCACAAAAAAGAAAAAGCAACCCAAACACAACACTAAAGATGGTCATCAAACCAAAACAGAAGAAAACAAAAGAGGAAGGGAAGAAAAAAGACCTATAAAAACAAGGTCAAAACAATTAACAAAATGCCAATAGTAACTTACATATCAATAATTACCTTAAACGTAAATAAGTTAAATACTCCAACCAAAAGACAAAGACTGACGGAATGGGAAAAAAAACCAAAACCTGTATATATGTTGTATACAGGAGACCCACTTCAGAACAAGGGAAACATACAGACTGAAAGGGAGAGAATGGAAAAAGATATTACATGCAAAGGAAAATCTAAAGAAAGCTGGACTAGCAATACTGATATCAGATAAAATAGTCTTTTTTTATTTTTGTAACATCTTTATTGGAGTATAATTGCTTTAAAAGGTGTGTTAGTTTCTGCTGTATAACAGTGAATCAGATATACGTATATATATATATCACCATATCCCCTCCCTCTTGCGTCTCCCTCCCACCCTCCTTTTCCCACCCCTCTAGGTGGTAACAAAGCACCGAGTTGAGCTCCCTGTGCTATGCAGCTGTTTCCCAGTAGCTATTTTACATTTGGTAGTGTATATATGTCAATGCCACTCTCTCACACCGTCCCAACTTACACTTCCTCCTCCTCTTCTCCTCAAGTCCATTCTCTAAGTCTACATCTTTATTCCTGTCCTGCCCCTATGTTCTTCAGAAACTGTTTTTTCTTTAGATGCCACATATATGTGTTAGCATTCGGTATTTGTTTTTCTCTTTCTGACTTAATTCACTCTGTATGACAGACTCTAGGTCCATCAGCCTCACTAAAAATAACTCAGTTTGGTTTATTTTTATGGCTAATATTCCATTGTACACATGTGCCACATCTTTATCCATTCATCGATCCATGAACACTTAGGTTGATTCCATGTCCTGGTTATTGTAAATAGTGCTGCAGTGAACACAGTTGTATATGAATATTTTTGAATTATGGTTCTCTGAGGGTATATGCCCAGTACTGGGATTGCTGGGTTATATGGTAGGTCTATTTTTACTTTTTAAGGAACCTCCCTACTGTTCTCCATAGTGGCTGTATCAATTTACATTCCCAGCAACAGTGCAAGAGGGTTCCCTTATCTCCACACCCTCTCCAGCATTTATTGTTTATAGATTTTTTGAGGCTGGTCAGTATGACTGGTGTGAGGTGATAGCTTATTGTAGTTTTTATTTGCATTTTTCTAATGATTAGTAATGTCGAGCATCCTTTCATGTGTTTGTTGGCAATCTGTATATCTTCTTTGGTGAAATGTCTATTTAGGGCTTCTGCCCATTTTTGGATTGTGTTGTTTGTTTTTTTGATATTGAGCAGCATGAGCTGCTTGTATATTTTGCAAATTAATTCTTTGTCAGTTGCATTCTTTGCAAATATTTTCTTCCAATCTGAAGGTTGTCTTTACATCTAGTTTAAGGTTTCCTTTGCTTTGCAAAACTTTTAAGTTTCATTAGGTCCCATTGGTTTAATTTTCTTTTTATCTCCATTTCTCTAGGAGGTGGGTCAAAAAGGATCATGTTGTGATTTATGTAATAGAGTGATCTGCCTAGGTTTTCCTCTAAGAGCTTTATAGTGTCAGGTCTTACATTTAGGTCTTTAATCCATTTTGAGTTTATTTTTGTGTATGGTGTTAGGGAGTGTTCTAATTTCATTCTTTCACATGTAGCTCTCTAGTTTTCCCAAAAACACTTACAGACGAGGCTGCCATTTCTCCATTGCATACTCTCCTTCTTTATTAAAGATAAGGTGACCATATGTGAGTGAGTTTATCTCTGGGCTTTCTATCCTGTTCCATTGATCTATATTTTTGTGACAGTACCATACTCTCTTGATTGCTGTAGCTTTGTACTATAGTCTGAAGTCTGGGAGCATGATTCCTCCAGTTCCATTTTTCTTTCTCAAGATTGCTTTGGTTATTTGGGGTCTTTTGTGTTTCCATACAAATTGTGGAATTTTTTGTTCTACTTCTGTGAAAAAAGCCATTGGTACTTTGATAGGGATTGCATTGAATATGTAGATTGCTTTGGGTAGTATAGTCATTTTCACAATGTTAATTCTTCCAATCCAAGAACAGGGTATATCTCTCCATCTATTTGTATCATCTTTAATTTCTTTCATCTGTGTCTTATAGTTTTCTGCATACAGGTCTTTTGTCCACTTAGGTTGGTTTATTCTTAGGTATTTTATTCTTTTTGTTGCATTGATAAATGAGAGTGTTTCCTTAATTTCTCTTTCAGATTTTTCATTATTAGTGTATAGGAATACAAGAGATATCTGTGCATTAATTTTATATCCTGCTACTTTACCAAGTACATTGATTAGCTCCACTAGTTTTCTAGTAACATCTTTAGGATTCTCTATGCATAGTATCATGCCATCTGCAAAGAGTGACAGCTTTACTTCTTCTTTTCTGATTTGGATTCCTTTTATTTCTTTTTCTTCTCTGATTGCTGTGGGTAAATCTTCCAAAACTATGTTGAATAATAGTGGTGAGACTGAGCAATCATGTCTTGTTCCTGATCTTAGTGGAAATGGTTTCACGCTTTCATCATTGAAAATGATGTTGCCTGTGGATTTGTCATACATGGCCTTTATTATGTTGAGGTAGGTTCCCTCTATGCCTACTTTCAGGAGATTTTTATCATAAATGGGTGTTGAATTCTGTTGAAAGCTTTTTCTGCATCTATTGAGATTATATGGTTTTTATCCTTCAATTTGTTAATATGGTTTATCACATTGTTTGATTTTTGTGTATTGGAAAATCCTTGCATTACTGGGATAAATCCCAATTGATCATGTTGTATGATCCTTTTAATGTGCTGTTGGATTCTGTTTGCTAGTTTTTGGTGAGGATTTTTGCATCTATGCTCATCAGTGATATTGGTCTGTAGTTTTTTTTTTCTTGTGACATCTTTGTCTGGTTTTAGTATCAGGGTGATGGTGGCCTTTTAGAATGAGTTTGGGAGTGTTCCTCCCTCTGCTATGTTTTGGAAGAGTTTGAGAAGGATAGGTGTTAGCTCAACACAAAATGTTTGAAAGAATTCTCCTGTGAAGCCATCTGGTCATGGGCTTTTGTTTGTTGGAAGATTTTTAATCACTGTTTCAATTTCAGTGCTTGTGATTGGTCTGTTTATATTTTCTATTTCTCCCTGGTTCAGTCTCAGAACGTTGTGCTTTTCTAAGAATTTGTCCATTTCTTCCAGGTTGTCCATTTCATTGGCATATAGTTGCTTGTAGTAATCTCTCATGATCCTTTGTATTTCTACAGTGTCAGTTGTTACTTCTTTTTTCATTCTAATTCAGTTTATTTCGACTTCTCCCTTTTTTCTTTATGAGTCTGGCTAATGGTTTATTACTTTTGTTTATCTTCTCAGAGAACCAGCTTTTAGTTTTATTGATGTTTGCTATCATTTCCTTCATTTATTTCAGATCTGATCTTTATGAATTCTTTCCTTCTGCTAACTTTGGGTTTCTTTTGTTCTTCATTCTCTAATTGCTTTAGGTGTAAGGTTAGGTTTTTTATTTGAGATATTTCTTGTTTCTTGAGGTAGGACTCTATTGCTACAAACTTCCCTCTTAGAAGTGCTTTGGCTGCATCCCATAGGTTTTGGGTCATCATGTTTTCATTGTCATTTGCTTCTAGGTGCTTTTTGTTTTCCTCTTTGATTTCTTCAGTGATCTCTTGGTTATCTAGTAGTGTATTGTTTAGCCTCCATGTGTTTGTAATTTTTACAGTGTTTTTTTTTCTTGTAATTGATATCTAGCCTCTTAACGTTGTGATCGGAAGAGATACTTGATACAGTTTCTATTTTCTTAAATTTACCACAGCTCAATTTTTGACCCAAGATATGATCTATCCTGGAGCAAGATCCATGAGCACTTGAGAAGGAAGTGTATTCTGTTGTTTTGGAATGGAATGTCCTATAGATATCAATTAAGTCCATTTTTTGTTTAATGTGTCCTTTAAAGCTTGTGTTTCCTTATTTATTTTCATTTTGGATGATCTGTCCATTGGTGAAAGTGAGGTGTTATAGACCCCTACTCTGATTGTGTTACTGTCTGTTTCCCCTTTTATGGCTGTTATCATTTGCCTTATGTATTGAGGTGCTCCTATGCGGGGTGCATAAATATTTACAATTGTTATATCTTCTTCTTGGACTGATCCTTTGATCATTATGTAGTGTCCTTCTTTGTCTCTTGTAATAGTCTTTATTTTAAAGTTTATTTTGTCTGATATGAGAATTGCTACTCCAGCTTTCTTCTGATTTTCATTTGCATGGAATATCTTTTTCCTTCCCTTCACTTTCAGTCTGAATGTGTCCCTAGGTCTGAAGTGGGTCTTTTCTAGACACCATATATACAAGTCTTTTTTTCTGTATCCATTCAGCCAGTCTATAGCTTTTGTTTGGAGCACTGAATCCATTTACTTTTAAGGTAATTATCGATATGTGTGTTCCTATTACCATTTTCTTAATTGTTTTGTGTTTGTTATTGTAGGTCTTTTCCTTCTCTTGTGTTTCCTGCCTAGGCAAGTTCCTTTAGCATTTGTTGTAAAGTTGTTTTTGTGGTGCTGAATTCTCTTAGCTTTTGCTTGTCTGTAAAGTTTTTAATTTCTCTGTCGAATCTGATTGAGATCCTTACTGGGTAGAGTAATCTTGGTTGTAGGTTTTCCCTTTCATCACTTTAAATATGGCCTGTCATTCCCTTCTGGCTTGCAGAGTTTCTGCTGAAAGATTAGCTGTTAACCTTTTGGGGATTCCCTTTTATGTTATTTGTTGCTTTTGCCTTGCTGCTTTTAATATTTTTTATTTGTGTTTAATTTTCATTAATTTGATTAATATATGTCTTGGCATGTTTCTCCTTGAATTTATGCTGTATGGGACTCTCTGTGTTTCCTGGACTTGATTGACTATTTCCTTTCCCCTATTAGGGAAGTTTTCAACTATAATTTTTTCAAATATTTTCTCAGTCCCTTTCTTTTTCTCTTATTCTCCTGGGACCCCTATAGTTTGAATGTCAGTGCATTTAATGTTGTCCCAGAAGTCCCTGAGACTGTCCTCCTTTCTTTTCATTCTTTCTTCTTTATTCTGCTCTGTGGTAGTTATTTTCACTATTTTATCTTCCAGGACACATATCCGTTCTTCTGCCTCAGTTTTTCTGCTATTGATTCCTTCTAGAGAATTTTTAATTTCATGTATTTTGTTGTTCATCATTGTTTGTTTGCTGTTTAGTTCTTCTATGTGCTTGTTAAACATTTCCTGTATTTTCTCCAATCTATTTCCAAGATTTTGTATCAGCTTTAGTATCATTATTCTGAATTCTTTTTCAGGTATACTGCCTATTTCCTCTTCATTTGTTTGGTCTGGTGCGATTTTACCTTGCTCCTTCATCTGCTGTGTATTTCTCTGTCTTCTCATTTTGCTTAACTTACTGCATTTAGGTCTCCTTTTCACAGGCTGTAGGTTCATAGTTCCCCTTGTTTTTGGCATCTACCCTTAGTGGGTAAGTTTAGTTCAGTGGGTTGTTTAGGCTTACTGGTGGATGGGACTGGTGCCTGTGTTCTACTGGATGAGGCTGGGTCTTGTCTTTCCTGTGGGCAGGACCATGTCTTATGGTGTGTTTTGAGGTGTCTGTGAACTTATGATTTTAGGCAGCCTCTCTGCTAATGGCTGGTTTGTATTCCTTTTTTGCTAGTTGTTTGGTATGGAGTGTCCAGCACTGGAGCTTGCTGGTCATGGGTAGAGCTGGGTCTTAGCATTGAGATGGAGATCTCTGGAAGAGTTCTCACCAATTGATATTATGTGGGGCTGGGAGGTCTCTGGTGGTCTAATGTCCTGAACTCAGCTCTCCCACCTCAGAGGCACAAGCCTGCCAGCCAGCCGGAGCACCAAGACCTTGTCAACCACATGACTCAGAAGATAAGGGAGAAAGGAAAGAAGGAAAGAAAATAAGAAAAAGAAAGTAAAATAAAGTTATTTAAAATTTTTTTAATATGTAATTAAATTAAAAACTTAAAAAGTAATAAAAAAGAAGACAGCAGTCAAACAAATAAGCAAATCCACCAATGATAACAAACACTAAAAACGAAACTAAGATAAACATAAAAATCAGAAACTAGTCTGTTGCACACAGCAAACCCCAAGTCTACAGTAGCTTCCAAAGTCCACTGACTCAATTTTGGGATGACTTATTGTTTATTCAGTTATTCCACAGGTGCAGGTACCTCAAGTTGATTGTGGAGATTTAATCTGCTGTTCCAGAGGTTGCACAGAAAAATTTCTCTTTCTCTTCTTTGGTCGCATAGCTCCTGGGTTTCAGGTTTGAATTTGGCCCTGCCTCTGCATCTAGATTGCCCTCTGGCCTCTGTTCTTCCCCCAGACAGGAGGAGGTTACAGGAGCAGTGATTAGGGGACTCTGGCTCACTCAGGCTGGTGGGGGAGGGAGAGGGACAGAATGCTGGATGAGCCTGCAATGGCAGAGACCAGGTTGAAGTTGCCACAGCCTGAGGAGTGCCAGGTTCTCCTGGGGGAAGTTGTCCCTGGATCACGGGACCCTGGTAGTGGCAGGATGCACAGGCTACTGGGTGGCAAAATGAGGATAGTGACCTGTGCTTGCACACACGAATCTTGGTGGCTGCAGCAGCATTAGTATTTCATGCCCAGTTCTGGTGTCTTTGCTGATAGCCACGGCTCAAGCCCATTTCTGGAGCTCATTTACATGGTGCTCTGAATCTCCTCTTCTCATTCACCCTGAAACAATGGTCTCTTGACTCTTAGCCAGTTCCAGACGTTTTCCTGGACTCCCTCCCTGCTAGCTGTGGCACACTAACCCTCTTCAGGCTATGTTCATACAGCCAACCCCAGTCCTCTCTCTGGGATCTGACCTCCAAAGCCCAAGTCTCAGCTCCCAGGCCCTACCCGCCCTGGTGGGTGAGCAGATAAATCTCTCAGGCTGCTGATTGGTGATAGGCACCAATCCTCTGTGCAGGAATCTCTCCACTTTGCCCTCTACACCCCTGTTGCTGTGCTCTCCTCCATGACTCTGAAGGTTTCCCCCATCCCATCCCCTGTTTCCACCAGTGAAGGGTCTTCCTAGTTTGTGGAACCTTTTTCTCCTTCATGGCTACCTCCCAGAGGTGCAGGTACCATCGCTATTCTTTTGTTTCTGTTTTTTTTCTTTTTTATTTGGCCCTACCCAGGTATGTGGGGAGTTTCCTGTCTTTTGGGAAGTGGAAGGTCTTCGGCCAGCATTCAGTAGGTGTTCTGTAGGAGTTGTTCCACATGTAGATGTATTTTTGTTGTATTTGTGGGGAGGATGTTGATCTCCACATCTTACTCCTCTGCCATCTTGAAGGTCCTCTCAAATTATACTTCAAAATAAACTGTTATAAGAGAAAAAGAAAGACACTACATAATGATCAAGGGATCAATCCAAGAAGAAGATAATAACAACTGTAAATATATATGCATCCAACATAAGAGCACCTCAATAAATAAGGCAAGTACTAACACAGCAACACAATAATATTGTGGGACTTTAACATCCCACTCTTATCAATGGACAGATCATCCAGACAGAAAATCAAAAAGGAAACACAGGCCTTAAATGACACTTTTAGGCCAGATGGACTTAATTTATATTTATAGAACATTTCATCCAAAAACAGCAGAATACACATTCTTCTCATGTGCACATGGAACGTTCTCTAGGATTGACCCAATACTGGGCAATAAAGCAAACCTCAGTAAATTTAAGAAAATTGAAATTGTAACAAGCATCTTTTCTGACCATTAGAAATAAACTACGAGAAAAAAAAACTGTTAAAAACATAAACACGTGGAGGCTAAACGATATGCTACTAAACACCCAGTGGAATACTGAAGAAATTAAAGAAAATTTCAAAAAATACCTAGAGATGAATGAAAACAAAAGCACAACAATCCAAAACCTATGGGATGCATCAAAATCATTTCTAAGATGGAAGTTTATAGCAATTAAAACTTACCTCAGGAAACAAGAGACATATCAAATAAACAGCCTAATCTTACACCTAAATCAACTAGAGAATGAAGAACAAGCAAAACCTAAGGTTAGTAGAAGGAAAGAAATCATAAATATCAGAGCAGAAACAAATGAATAGAGACGAAGAAAGCAATAACAAAGATCAATGAAACTGAAAGCTAGTTCTTTGAAGACAAACAAAATTTATAAACCTTTAGCCAGACTCATCAAGAAAAAAAGGGAGAGGGCTCAATAAAAGTAGAAATGAAAAAGGAGACGTTACAACTGACCACAGAGATACAAAAGATTATAAGAGACTACTACAAACAACTGTATGTCAATAAAACAGACAACCTGGAAGAAATGGACAAATTTTTAGAAAGGTATACTATATCAAGACTGAACCAAGAAGAATGGAAAATATGAGCAGACCAGTCACAATACTGAGATTGAAAGTGTGATTTTAAAAATCTTCCAATAAACAAATGTCCAGGACCAGATGGCTTCACTGGCAAATTCTATCAAACAGTTAGAGAAGAGCTAATACCTATCCTTTGAAAGTGTTCAAAAAATTGCAGAGGAAGGGAAACACCCATACAAATTCTATGAGGCCATCATCAGCCTGATAACAAAACCAGACAAAGATACCACACACACACACACACACACACACACACACACACACACACACACACACACACACACCCCTTACAGGCTAATATCACTGATGAACATAAACGCAAGTATCCTTAACAAAATTTGAGCAATTCAAATCCAATGATACATTAAACGGCTCATACAACATGATCAAGTAGGATTTATCCCAGGGTTGCAAGTATTCTTCAATATATGAAAATCAAATAGTGTGATACACCATATAAACAAATTGATGAATAAGAACAATATGATCAACTCAATAGATACAGAAAAAGCTTTTGATAAAATTCAACACCTATTTATGAAAAGAACTCTCCAGAAAGTGGGCCTAGAGGGAACATACCTCAACATAATAAAGGCCATATATGACAATCCTACAGCTAACATTATACACAATTGTGAACATATAAAATCATTTCCTTTAAGATCAGGAACAAGACAAGGATATCCACTCTCACCACTTTTATTCAACACAGTTTTGGAAGTACTAGCTATGGGAATCAAAGAAGTAAAATAAAGAAAAGGAATGCAAATTGGAAAAGAAGAAGTTAAACCATCACCATTTGCAGATGACATGATACTATACATAAAAATTCCTAAAGATGCCACTAGAAAACTACTAGACCTCATTAATGAATTTGGTAAAGTTGCAGGTTACAAAATTAATACACAGAAATCTCTTGCATTTCTATACACTGACAACAAAAGACCAGAAAGAGAAATTCAAGAAACCATCCCATTTACCATCATATCAAAAAGAATAAAGTACCTAGGAATAAACCTACCTAAAGAGAAAATGACCTGTACTCTTAAAACTATAAGATGTTGATGAAAGTAATAAAAGATGACACAAACAGATGTAAAGATATACCATGTTCTTGGATTGGAAGAATCAATATTGTCAAAATGACTATACTACCCAATGCAGTCTACAGATTCAATATAATCCCTATTAAATTACCAACGGCCTTTTCCACAGAATTAGAAAAAAAAATCTTAAAATTTTTATGGAAGCAAAATGACACTGAATTGCCAAAGTAATCTTAAGAAGGAAAAACGGAACTAGAGGAATCAGGCTCCCTAACTTCAGACCACACTACAAACTATAGTCATCAAAACAGTGTGGTGGTACTGGCACAAAAACAGAAATATAGATAAGTGGAACAGGAAAGAAAACCCTGAAATAAACCTATGAAGCAGTGGTCACTGAATCTACAACAAAGGAGCCAAGAATATAAAATGGAGGAAAGACAGTCTCCTCAGTAAATGGTGCTGGGAAAACTGGACAGTTACATACAAAAAAAAAAGAATTAGAATATTCTTTGACACCATACACAATAATAAACTCAAAAGGGATTAAAGAACGAAATGTGAGACTGGAAACTATAAAGCTCTTAGAGGAAAACATAGCCGGAACACTCTGACATAAATTACAGTAATATCTTTTTAGATCCATCTCCCAGAGTAATGGAAATAAAAACAGAAATAAACAAATGGGATCTAACTAAACTCAAAAGATTTTGCGCAGCAAAGGAAAACGTAAATGAAACAAAAAGACAATCCACAGAATGGGATAAAATATTTGCAATTCATGTGACTGACAAAAGATTAGTCTCCAAAATTTACAAACAGCTCATGTGGCTTAATATCATCAAAACAAACAAACCAGTCAACAAATGGGCAGAGACCTAAACAGACATTTCTCCAAAGAAGACATACAGATGGCAAAGAGGCAGATGAAAAGATGTTCAGCATTGCAAATTATTAAAGAAATGCAAATCAAAACTACAATGAGATATCACCTCACACCAGTGAGAATGGCTAACATAAAAAATCTACAAACAATAAATGCTGGAGAGGGTGTGGAGAAAAGGGAACCCTCCTACACTGTTGTTAGGAATGTAGGCTGGTGCAGCCACTATGGAAAACAGTATGGAGGTTCCATAAAAAACTAAGAATAGAGCTACCTTATGATCCAGCAATCCCACTCCTGGGCATATACCTGGAGAAAAACATGGTCCAAAGGAATACATGCACACAAATGTTCATTGACGCACTCTTTGTAATAGACAAGACATGGAAGCAAACTAAATGTCCATTAACAGAAGAATAGATAAAGAAGATGTGGTCCATATATACAATGGAATATAACTCAGCCATTAAAAAGAATGAAACAATGCTATTTACAGTAACATGGATGGACCTAGAGATTGTAATACTGAGTGAAGTAAGTCAGATTGAGAAAGATATATATCGTATGATATCACTTATATGTGGAATTAAAAAAAAAGAGATACAAATCGACTTATTTCCAAAACAGGAACAGACTCACAGACTTAGAGAGCAAACTTATGGTTACCGGGGGGAAGAGTGGGGGAGAGGGGTAGACTGGGATTTGGGGATTGACATGTACACACTGCTATATTGAAAATGAATAACAACAGCAAGCTAATGTATAGCACAGCGAACTCTGCTCAATATTATGTAACAACTTAATTGGGAAAATAATTTGAAAAAGAATAGATACATGTATATGTATAACTGAATTGTTGGCTGTACTCCTGAAACTAACACAAGTTGTTAATCAACTATATTCCAATATAAAAAAAATCAAAGGAAATAAAAGAAATAAAATAAGAGAATAGAGAATAAATAAATAGATAAATAAATATATGTATGTTTTAAAAAAGGTATTTTTCCTGTCACAGAGTAGGTGCTCAATGAACATTGTGGAATTTAAATGGAAATAAAACTACACACAAATTTAAACCTAAAATAATATATATAATTAAAATAAATCTGACTGTAATATGAGACTTTTAATTTTTTTTAATTTTTTTAACATCTTTACTGGAGTATTAACATCTTTATTGGAGTATAATTGCTTTACAATGGTGTGTTAATTTCTGCTTTACAACAAGGTGAATCAGTTATACATATACATATGTTCCCATATCTCTAGCCTCTTGAGTCTCCCTTGCTACCTCCCTCCCTATCTCACCCTTCTAGGTGGTCACAAACCACCGAGCTGATCTCCCTGTGCTATGCGGCTGCTTCCCACTAGCTATCTATTTTACGTTTGGTAGTGTATATATGTCCATGCCACTCTCTCACTTTGTCACAGCTTATCCTTCCCCCTCCCCATATCCTCAAGTCCATTATCTAGTAGATCTGTGTCTTTAGTCCCGTCCTACCACTAATCGCTTCATGACATTTTTTTCTTAGATTCCATATATATGTGTTAGCATATGGTATTTGTTTTTCTCCTTCTGACTTACTTCACTCGGTATGACAGACTCCAGGTCTATCCACCTCACTACAAATAACTCAGACTGTCTTGATTACTGTAGCCTTGTAGTATAATCTGAAGTCAGGGAGCCTGATTCCTCCCGCTCCATTTTTCGTTCTCAAGATTGCTTTGGCTATTCGGGGTCTTTTGTTTTCCATACAAATTGTGAAATTTTTTTTTCTAGTTCTGTAAAAAATGCCAGTGGTAGTTTGATAGGGATTGCACTGAATGTGTGGATTTCTTTGGGTAGTAGAGTCATTTTCACAATGTTGATTCTTCCAATCCAAGAACATGGTATATTTCTCCATCTATTTGTATTATCTTTAATTTCTTTCATCAGTGTCTTATAATTTTCTGCATACAGGTCTTTTGTCTCCTTAGGTAGGTTTATTCCTAGATATTTTATTCTTTTTGTTGCAATGGTAAATGGGAGTGTTTTCTTAATTTCACTCTCAGATTTTTCATCATTAGTGTATAAGAATGCCAGAGATGTCTGTGCATTAATTTTGTATCCTGATACTTTACCAAATTCACTGATTAGCTGTAGTTGTTTTCTGGTAGCATCTTTACGATACTCTATGTATAGTATCATGTCATCTGCCCGTAGTGACAGCTTTACTTCTTCTTTTCTGTTTTGGATTCCTTTTATTTCTTTTTCTTCTCTGATTGCTGTGGCTAGCACTTCCAAAATTTGGATTCCTTTTATTTCTTTTTCTTCTCTGATTGCTGTGGCTAGTATTTCCAAATCTATGTTGAATAAGAGTGGGGAGAGTGGGCAATCTTGTCTTGTTCCTGATCTTAGTAGAAATGGTTTCAGGTTTTCATGATTGCGGATGATGTTGGCTGTGGGTTTGTCATTTATGGCCTTTATTATGTTGAGGAAAGTTCCCTCTATGCCTACTTTCTGCAGGGTTTTTATCATAAATGGGTGTTGAATTTTGTCAAAAGCTTTCTCTGTGTCTGTTGAGATGATCATATGGTTTTTCTCCTTCAGTTTGTTGATATGGTGTATCACGTTGATTGATTTTCGTATATTGAAGAATCCTTGCATTCCTGGAATACACCGCCACTTGATCGCGGTGTATGATCCTTTTAATGTGCTTTTGGATTCTGTTTGCTAGTATTTTGTTGAGGATTTTTGCATTTATGTTCATCAGTGATATATATGTAGTTTTCTTTGTTTGTGACGTCTTTGTGCGGTTTTGGTATCAGGGTGATGGTGGCCTCATAGAATGAGTTTGGGAGTGTTCCTCCCTCTGCTATCTTTTGGAAGAGTTTGAGAAGGATAGGTGTTAGCTCTTCTGTAAATGTTTGATACAATTCACCTGTGAATCCGTCTAGTCCTGGGCTTTGTTTGTTGGAAGATTTTAAATCACAGTGTCAATTTCAGTGCCTGTGATTGGTCTGTTCATATTTTCTATCTTCTAGCTTCGGGCTTGGCATGTTGTGCATTTCTAAGAATTTTTCCATTTCTTCCCAGTTGTCCATTTTCTTGGGATAGAGTTGCTTGTAGTAATCTCTCATGATCTTTTGTATTTCTGCAGTGTCAGTTTTTACTTCTTTTTCATTTCTAATTCTATTGATTTGAATCTTCTTCCTTTCTTTCTTGATGAGTCTGGCTAGTGGTTTATCAATTTTTTTCAATCTTCTCTGAGAACCAGCTTTTAGTTTTACTGATCTATGCTATCATTACCTTCATTTCTTTTTCATTTATTTCTGATCTGATCTTTATGATTTCTGTCATTTTGCT
>NC_041227.1:108644331-108660157 GCF_002837175.3 Physeter macrocephalus | reverse complement strand
TTTTTTGTTCTTCTTTCTCTAATTGCTTTAGGTGCAAGGTTAGGTCATTTATTCGAGATGTTTCCAGTTTCTTAAGATCGGATTGTATTGCTATAAACTTCCCTCTTAGAAGTGCTTTTGCTACATCCCATAGGTTTTGGGTCAATGTGTCTCCATTGTCATTTGTTTCAAAGTATTTTCTGATTTCCTCTTTGTTTTCTTCAGTGATCACTTCGTTATTAAATAGTGTATTGTTTAGCCTCCATGTGTTTGTATTTTTTACAGATCTTTTCCTGTACTTGATATCAAGTCTCATAGCGTTGTGGTCGGAAAAGATACTTGATATGATTTCAATTTTCTTAAATTTACCAAGGCTAGATTTGTGACCCAAGATATGATCTATCCTGGAGAATGTTCCATGAGCAATTGAGAAAAATGTGTATTCTGTTGTTTTTGAATCGAATGTCCTACAAATATCAGTTAAGTCCATCTTGTTTAATGTATCATTTAAAACTTGTGTTTCATTATTTATTTTCATTTTGGATGATCTGTCCTTGGTGAAAGTGGTGTGTTAAACTCTCCTACTATGATTGTGTTACTGTTAATTTCCCCTTAATCTTGGTTGTAGGTGTTTCTCCTTCATCACTTTAAATATGTCCTGCCCCCCCTTCTGGCTTGCAGAGTTTCTGCTGAAAGATCAGATGTTAACCTCATGGGGATTCCCTTGTGTGTTATTTGTTGTTTTTCCCTTGCTGCTTTTAATATGTTTTCTTTGTATTTAATTTTTGATAGTTTGATTAATATGTGTCTTCATGTGTTTTTCCTTAGATTTATCCTGTATGGGACTCTCTGTTCTTCCTGGACTTGATTACCTATTTCTTTTCCCATATTAGGGACGTTTTCAACTATAATCTCTTCAAATATTTTCTCAGTCCCTTTCTTTTTCTCTTCTTCTGGGACCCGTATGATTCGAATGTTGGTGCATTTAATGTTGTCCCAGAGGTCTAGGTCCTTGTTAAATGTTTCTTGCATTTTGTTTATTCTATTTCCAAGATTTGGGATCATCTTTATTATCATTATTCTGAATTATTTTTCATGTAGACTGCCTATTTCCTCTTCATTTGCTAGGTCTGGTGGATTTTTACCTTGCTCCTTCATCTGCTGTGTGTTTTTCTGTCTTTTCATTTTGCTCATGTTACTGTGTTTGGGGTCTCCTTTTTGCAGGCTGCAGGTTCATAGTTCCCATTGTTTTTGGTGTATTTCCCCAGTGGCTAAGGTTGGTTCAGTGGATTATGTAGGTTTCCTGGTTGAGGGGACTAGTGCCTGTGTTCTGGTGGATGAGGCTGGATCTTGTCTTTTAGGTGGGCAGGTCCACGACTGGTGGTGTGTTTTTGGATGTCTGTAGCCTTATTATGATTTTAGACAGTCTCTCTGCTAATGGATGGGGCTGTGGTCCTTTCTTGCTAGTTGTTGGGCATAGGGTTTCCAGCACTGTAGCTTGCTGGTCGTTGAGTGAAACTGGGTCTTGGTGTTGAGATGGAGATCTCTTGGAGATTTTTGCCTTTTTATATTACATGGAGCTGGGAGGTCTCTTGTGGACTAGTTTCCTGAAGTTGGTTCTCCCATTTCAGAGACACCGCCCAGACGCCTGGCTGGAGCACCAAGAGCCTTTAATCCACACGGCTTAGAATAAAAGCGAAAAAAAAATAGAAAGGAAAGAAAGGAAGGAAGGAAGCAAGGACAAAAGGAAGAAAGGAAGGAAGGAAGAAAGGAAGAAAGGAAGGAAGAAAGGGAGAAAGGAAGGAAGAGAGAAAGAAAGAAAATAAAATAAAGTAGGATTGGATAAAATAAAGTTGTTAAAATAAAAAATAATTATTTAGAAGAAAAATTTTTTAAAGTAAAAGAAAAAGAAAAAAAAAACGGGATGGTCAGAACCCTAGGACAAATGGTGAAAGCAATGCTAAAGAGATAAAATCTCTCACAGAAGCATAAGCATACACACTCAGAAAAATAGAAAAAGGTGAAAAAAAATAATATATCTTTCTCCCAAAGTCCACCTCCTCAATTTGGGATGATTCATTGTCTATTCAGGTATTCCACAGATGCAGGGTACATGAAGTTGATTTTGAAGCTTTAATCCACTGCTTCTGAGGCTGCTGGGAGAGATTTCCCTTTCTCTTCTTTTTTCGCACAACTCCTGTTTTTCAGCTTTGGATTTGGCCCCGCCTCTGCCTGTAGGTTGCCTGAGGGCGTCTGGCCCTTTGCTCAGACAGGATGGGGTTAAAGGAGCAGCTGATTTGGGGGCTCTGGCTCACTCAGGTCGGGGAGAGGGAGGGGTACGGATTCGGGGCAAGCCTGTGGCGGCAGAGGCCGGCATGACGTTGCACCAGCCTGAGGCGTGCTGTGCGTTCTCCCGAACACGTTTTCCCTGGATCCCGGGACACTGGCAGTGGCGGGCTGTACAGACTCCTGGGAGGGGAGGTGTGGAGAGTAACCTGTGCTTGCACACAGGCTTCTTGGTGGCAGCAGCAGCAGCCTTGGCGTCTCATGCCCATCTCTGTTGTCCATGCTGATAGCCACAGCTCATGCCCGATTCTGGAGCTCCTTTAAGCGACACGCTTAATTCCCTCTCCACATGCACCAGGAAACAAAGAGGCAAGCAAATTCTCTTGTCTCTTCGGCCGTTCCGTGCCTGTCTCTGGAGCTCCTTTAAGAGGTGTGCTTAATCCCCTCTCCTCGCAAACCAGGAAGCAACGAGGGAAGAAAAAGTCTCTTGCCCTTTTGGCAGCTCCAGACTTCTCCCGGACTCCCTCCCGGCTAGCCGTGGTGCACTAACCCTTTCAGGCTGTGTTTACGGAGCCAACCCCAGTCCTCTCCCAGCTTCCAACCAAAGCCCGAGTCTCAGCTCCCAGCCCTATCCCGTCCAGACGGGTGAGCAGACAAGCCTCTAGGACTAGTGAGAGCTGGTCGGCACCGATCCTCTGTGAGGGAATCTCTCCGCTTTGCCCTCCACACTCTGTTACTGCACTCTCCTCCATGGCTCTGAAGCTTCCCCCTCTGCCACCAGCAGTCTCCAACCGTGAAGGGGCTTCTAGTGTGTGGAAACGTTTCCTCCTTCACAGGTCCCTCTCACTGTTGCAGGTCCCATCCCTATTCTTTTGTCTGTTTGTTCTTTTTTCTTTTGCCCTACCCTGGTACATGGGGAGTTTCTTGCCTTTTGCAAGGTCTGAGGTCTTCTGCCAGCACTCAGTGTGTGTTCTATAGGAGCAGTTCCACGTGTAGATGTATTTCTGATGTACCTGTGGGGAGGAAGATGATCTCCGCATCTTACTCTTCCTCCATCTTCTCCAACCCCCCGAGACTTTTAAAAATATAATCTTTGAAATCTTCTTTAATGCTATTAGATTTATTGTTTCCTGGATGCTTTAGATTCCTGTTTAATTAATGGTAAATTCTTTTCTGGTCTTACCTTCATAAACATTTAAATTCTATTGATAATTTAGCTGGGTATACAATCATAAGGTAACAAAAAATTTTCATCAGATCTCTCAATGTATTGTTCATTTCTTATGACATTCTGTGCTGTTCTTGAAAGGACCAATACAGTTTTGACATAGGTTTTGTTTATTTTATTTTAAAATTGTTCTCACATGAATACTTTAGGTATTCTCTTTTTTTCTTTTGTTCTACATTTTCAGTATGGTGTGCCTTGCTGTGTTTCTTTTTTTAATTTACTATTCTTTGCAGTGATACCTTTCAACATGGAAACACATGGTCTTCAGTTCTGGGAATTATGCTTGTACTATCATTCCTAAATTCCTTCTCTTTGTTTAATCCTGTCTTTCTGAAATTAATTTTTAATGAATTTTGACTTCATTAAACCATTACTTTTCTTTTCTCTCCTATGTCCAGCGGTGATATTGTGATTCATAAGAAGAAATATATACTTTGTCTTCATCCTGTTTCTGGTAAAGAACTCCTAAATCCTTTGGAATTTCATAAGTGATAAGAGCAAGTGTCTTTTTTTATGTTAATGAGGTGAATTTTAGATTGCATCAATCATGTGATTAGAGGTCTAGAACTTTTAACCCCACCATCTGACTTCCAGGGAGTAGAGAGGAGCTGGAAGTGAAATCAGTGTCAGTGGCCAATACATCTATCAGTCATGCCTATGGAATGAAGCCTCTATAAGAATCCAAAAAGGACTGGGTTCTAAGACCTTCTGGGTTGGTGAAAATGTGAAAGTGCTGGGAGATTGGAGCACCTGGAGAGGATATGGAAGCTCTGTGTCCCTTCCCACACACCATTCCCTACATGTCTCTTCCATCTGGCTGTTCATCTGTATTCTTTATCATATTCTTTTGTAATAAACTTGTAAATGTAAGTAAACTGTTTTACTAAATTATGTGACCTCTTCTAGCAAATCAATCAAACTTGAGGAGGGGGATCACAGGAACTTCCAACTTGTAGCTAAGTTGGACAGAAGTTATGGGTAATCTGGAGATCTACAATTTGTGATTGACAACCAAGAGGGGGCAGTATTGTTGAACTGAGTCTTTAACCTGGGGGATCTGATACTATCTCTGGGTAGATAGTGTCATAATTGAGTTGAATTCTAGGACACAAAGTTGGTGTCCTGAAAACTGCTTTTTAGACATGGGAAAACACTGCCCCTACTCCCCTCTCCCTGCCCCACATGTTGGAATTGGGTCCAGAAACCTAAAAGACCACCCCATCAATTTGTCTCAACTTTTTTAAACTTTTAAAATATTTACTTATTTTTAAATGTAAAATCTTCTATTAAGGATTTTACTGTCCATTTTAAATTTCATTATTTTTAAATTAAATTCATTGAATTATAAATTACATTCATTTCAATTTACACTTTTTATATGTAGAGTTCTATAAATTTTGACAGATGATACAATTATGTAACCAATATCACAATCAAAATATAGAATATTGCCATCATTGCAAAAAGATCTCTTGTGCCCTTTTGTTGTCAGTCTCTTCTTGCCACCCACTGATATTGGTTTTTCTAATTTTATCTTTTCCAGAATGGAATCACATTTTAGGCAATCTTTTGAGTATTACATCTTTCAATAACATAATGCTTTTGAGATTCATTCCTTCTGTTAAATTTAACAGAAGTTCTCCAATTATTACTTCTGAGTAGCATTCTATTTCTGGATGTACTATAATTTTATAATCCATTTATTGTTTATAGATATCTGGGGGGTTTTTGTCATGAAAAAGTGGATATTCACATTCACATAGAGGTTTTTTTGTATGTAAATATGTTTTGGTTACTCTTGAGCAAATGCATTAGTGATGGTATTGTTGGGTTATGACAAGTATATGTTTAACTTTTAAGCAACTGTCAAAATTTTGTCCAAGGAATCTATATAATTTTGCATTCCCACCAGCAATGTATGAGATTTACAAGGGCTCTTCTTTGCACTCATGCCAGTACTTGATATTTTTACATTTTGTTAGAAATCTTTGCAGGCATTTGAGTTTTGGCTTCCCCTACTAACCTAAGGCAGTTACCACTCTGCCATCCACTTTTAATCTTTTTTAAAAAATTTTTATTGGAGTATAGTTGCTTTAAAATGTTGTGTTAGTTTATGCTGTACAGCAAAGTGAATCAGTTATATGTATACATATATCCCCTCTTTTTTGTATTTTCTTCCCATTTAGGTCACCACAGAGCATTGAGTAGAGTTCCCTGTGCTATATAGTAGGTTCTCAATAGTTATCATTTTATACATAGTAGTGTATATATGTCAATCCCAATCTCCCAATTCATCCCACCTTCCCTTCCCCCTTGGGTATCCATACTTTTGTTTTCTACATTTGTGTCTCTATTAATCTTTCAGAAATATGTTTACACTTCTGCTTTCAGAAAGATGGAGTATATGTACTCTTCCTTATCCTTTCCACTAAGAACAGCTAAAACCCATCAACATTATGTACAAAACAAATATAAGACCCTAAAAGTTGGAGAGAACAAGGCAGCCTAGCTAGGGACCTTCAGCCCAAGGGACAACACAGTGTGATTTCCCTGGGTTTTATTTTTGTCTCCTGTACCCAAGACTTGGAGCTAACTTGAAACACCCACAGGTATAGACAAAAAGAGATCTAACAAAAGATTGTTCTCTCTAGTTAAAAGACCAGGAAAGAGGCAGCCCTTATAAAATTGAAAATTTTTAGAAAATAACTTCTCTACTACAGGCAAACACTATAAAACAAAACCAAAACTATGGACCCACCCCCAATCCATGCCAGCAAAAGCCAAGTGGGGAACCTTAGATTTCCACTTGTACTAGGATGTAATGAGGCTTCTCCATATCCCCACTGGGATAGTTTTACAGAAAACAACATTTTCATCCTTACTGGCCAGTACCAAGCCATCACTCCTTCGTGTCAGTGGTAACAACTGATGGGGCCAAAGTTTCTATCCAACAGTAATGAAGTGTTTCTCACCTTCCCAGCTGGCGTGTTGTCTGAGGAGTTCCAGTGGAGAATCAGGACTTTCACTATTACCCAGTAGTACTAAGACAACCCTCACCATGGTGTTCATGGGACCACGAAAGGAACCATAACTCCCAATTTTGCCCATTAGTAACAAGAAATATACCACGTTCAGGTGTCAATGGAGGTCTAGTATGGAACCTAGATTTCTACCTTCACCTGGTGGTAATATTTTAATAACTATCCTCTATGTCACTGATATGACCTTCTATCATGTGATTTCTATTCTATTTTTAGTGTATTATTTTGCTCTGGTGTAGTTTATCATGAACAAGTTTCTTTCTTAGTGTTTAAATATTACTTATTTTGTTACCTTAACATTTTATTGTTAAATATAGTTCCATATATTTTGTTTTCCCTAATTCCTGTACAAAGTTATTGTTGAAAAATTTTCTTCTATTTCCTAGAAAAAAAAAACACACTTTTTTCCCAGAACTAATTACTTTCCCTCTTTATTTCCTTTTTATTTCATCATTTCCATTTTCTCTCCTTTCTATTATTATTTGCTCTATTTTTGTATTGTTTTCCTGTCATATCTTTCTACACTCTGTTAATTAAGTACACTGCTTCATCTGGATCTTGCATTTGATAAAGTGTCTTGTGAGTGTGTTATTTTTTGGCTCCCTTTAAATATTAGATGATCTTTGTGTTTGGGTTTTTCCTTCAGAGTTTCAGATTAAAAAATGATAGTTGTAGGTTCTGTTATGTATTACATGTTACGATTCTATCAGCTTTGGCGGTGGGGCTGGGGGGGCATCAACAAGGGGTTTTATAGACAGTAGATGTTTTCACTTCTCTCTTTTATTTTAAAGTTCATACTGTCTTGTTGGAGTTATGTAAAATACTGTGGGTGCTGGGGGTGGAAGAACTTTGATTTGTATGGGTACCCCAGCTTAATGTGATTCTAATATATGAGTAACATCCATTCCTTTCTCATTCCAAGCCAGTGCAACAAGAAATAACAGAGGACTTATGCCATCTCTTGCTGACTCTTATTCATAGTGAGCAGATGGACCTCACTTGAGTTACTGTTTTTGCCCTTTAGCAACATATACTTCTGGGATTTAAATTTGCTTTTCATTAATCATTAATTATTTAACTGTTGGTGATAATTAGTATTGTTGCTTTTCTCCCATCAGAAGGAAACTAAATGACAAATTCTATTAATGATGTCAGTTTCTAGCAAGCAAGTCACTTGAAAAAAGCAATATATTCTAATTCTTTTTCTTCATTTTTTAGCCTCACTCCTTTTTCATCCGTCCCACTACTACCTCACCGTCTCTTCCTTTCAGACCATAATCATCAAGGACACATTCTAAATTAGTAAAATTAATTTAAATTCCTCACTTACCCTTCTCCCCGCAATGCTAATGTCTGGTGGTGATTGGTGGGAGGTGCTGATGGGGGTGCTGGGGCTGGGTTGATGAGGAAGACATTTCTGTGGATTAGTAGTGCTTACTTTCAAATTTCATTTGTTTATTCCTTTACTACTAGACAATACATTTTAAGATTTTTGATACAGAATCTGTCTCTCTCACAAGGTGGAATGCTGCTAGTTTATTTTTGCTATTTTTATTTCTTTTTTGTTTATTTCCTTTAGATATATAAGATGGGTGCTGTGAATTTTGATTTAATCTTCAAATTTTTTCAACTACTAAAATTTAGTTAACAAGTTATTTATGATTTTGGCTACATTATGGCAGTGATAGAACTTGTATTGATTAGGCTATTTCTCATTTAGGTCTAATGATATTTATGGCAATAATAGCAATGAAAGTTGCAATCTCAAGCCCTGTTTTAATTGGATAATTTATTGTTTCTCAACTAATATCCTAATTCTTGACAGTATTCTGAGAAACGCTCATTTTTATCAGAAGAATGACTGGTGACTGAGGACAGATGTTTGAGTGTAAATGTACTATTTCAAATGTAAAACCAACTCAAAGTTAAATCCTATCAATGGCAAGTCAATTGAATATTACTTATCTACATAAAGGATAGATAGTTTTTAAGCTCTCAATGTTGGCCAGGAACTAGTTAAAATAGTTAACCTCTTGGTGATATTCCCTAGTTTGCCTGATGCTGCCATCAAGGTAGGTGGTATGAGTGAACACACACACACACACACACACACACATCCCTACACAAAAACATCAGCTTTTGGAGCATTTGTCATGACTTTCAAAGAAGTTACAGTGTTGTACATCAACGTCACTACAAATATCACCCTATAGAAAGAAGATAAAATAAATTAGTTGCTGTTCTTTACATTCTAGGTTTGTCATTGAAGGAAACAACCATTGAGAATTGGGGTCAAAGTCCCACGAATGTCTCTAATACCTTGGAATAATTTTATCTCATTAAGAATGCTTCTGAGGAAAATGTTACCATATCTAGATGCCCCTGGTGAAAGAATGAAGGATGCAACTTGTCCCTAAGTTCAGAAAATATGAAAGCGTGTGTCAAAACAACAAATATCTAAAAACATATTTTACATTTCAAATAGTCACACACAATACATGTCCTTCAACCATATATTCTCTCCTTTACTTGTTTGCATTTGGAACATTAACTTTCTGACTACAGTTTCCTTATTCCACTTTCTCCTTTCCTAGCTAGGATTAATTTTAACCAGATGGTAATTAAAATAGGTACTGCATAACCAACTCACATTTCTGCAGGTAATTAAACTTCTAAATGAATGCATTTTTTCCACTCCCAGTTCTTGTTAGATGTAATGGCATATAATTTGTATTTCCCCTTGCAGCATAATTCTTGTTGCAGTAATGGCTCAAGTTCTAATAAATCTCTTGCAAATACCTTGTCTGGGCTTATCATTTGTTCTTTTCCATAAAAGAATATAATTCATAATTGTATGCTATTGAGTCTAAAAACCACGATTTATTACTGTTTTAATATGAAATAGTGGGGAGTTGTGTCAGATGGTGGGTTACTTGTGAAAACCCCAGAACGAAGAAGACCAGCATTTTTAATATTTACATTCTTATTTCTTTGTCTTGTATGGTATCTGAGTATGATACAAAGGATTTTCAAAAAAAAAAAAATTTCCATTTGGAGGAAAAAAATAACCTTGAGAAATGTGGTTATATTTCTTGGCTCATTTACTACATCTCCATGTTATAAAAACAGACCACCCACTTACCTATAGTGAAGTAAATTCTTTATGGAACACTTGCCCATTGTCATTACTTTTAAGATGGACTCTTGGGGAATCTCTACATGCACTCATTAAGTAACATGTAAATTACAGCTCCAATAAATGGAGCTGCTGTACATGATATTAAAAAAACAAAGGTTTCCTCTCAAACAGAGTTCCATTTCTCACAGCTATTGGTATATCATACAGCGTCCACCCTGGAGCTGCTTGAATGTCACTAGCAGCTCCAAGCTCGATGTGCTGCATCACTTGCCAACCATGTGACCAGTCAACAGCAGCCCACCAAAATCTGTCTCCTTGAGAAGGAATTGCCTCTTAGCCACTGCCAGTCTCTGGTGAGCAGCTCACTATGCATCTGGTGATTAGGAAATCTCATTTCATTACATTACTAATTTACAGGGAATGAAATTATACACTAAGTGATTACTGAGCATAATTTATGGTCCATGTAATTATATAGCTGTCAAAGTAGAGCTGGCAGTGGAATTACATGCGGAAGGGGGCTGCACTTTTGCCTGGTCTACTGAGTTTGTTAATTGTCCACAGCTGCAAATATTTTTTTTTTTTTTGTACTGCAATATCATCAAACTTCAATTTGGAGAGCCTATCTAGAGCTGGTTATAATTACCTGCCTGACTGGAAATGTTACCTGTTGGTTTTGAAGACCTTTAGGTAACGGAAAATTACTCCTCCAGGCTTTTGGCCAATGGAGAATAACATGTCCAACTTCCCGGGGGAAAAAAGGACCTAATGAAATAGTAGCAAGTAATGAAATATACAGAGCCACAAAAAAACTTTATTTCATAATCTATCTATATATATTCATACTTAGATGTATATAATAAAAGTAACAGTGATAAAAAGATAACTTAGTGCTGCTATAATGAAAAATAAACAGAAACAAAATCTACTTTGTTCTTTCTCAATAAATTAGATCTTTAATTAGGACTTTGTTAAGCACATCTCAGCATTTATGGCTTGTGAAGGAACTCATGTCTGCAAATAATTAGAGCAGGTGAAACATTCCAGAACACCTTAAACTGTTGCCAAAACAGACAGGTGAAAAACAAAGCAGAGTGGACCCTTAAGCCAAAGGTTTTGTTTACACAGCTACAATCTGATTTGATGGGCATGTTTCCCATCCCTCAATAGAATCACTTGTTGTTTTGCTGTTTTCTTTTTGTGATATTGCCTAGAAAACATAGGCTCTTTTTCATACAGCAGAGTAGTTTGTGCTGCAGATAATCTGAACGTTTTGATGCACAAACAGAGGTATGTAAACTATATTGTCTATATAAATGTGTCAGAAGCCCTGGGTAACTTTGATTATTTTAGCTTCCTCTGTTGTTGCATATGCAGTTGATAATTAGACCATAGAACTATTGACCCCTTGTCCTTTTCTGCTATTTCTAAGATCAGATCTATCCAGATTTCTGCATGAGAGGTCCTCCTGAATAATAACAAAGGTTGTAATATATTTCCTATTTTCCTTAGAACCAGGGGATAGAGAGTGGAAGGTTTTGTTTCTGAGATTTGGCATATGTACATGTTAACATCACTGATAGGGAGTAACTGATTTATTTTTAAATTTTGAGTTAAAATTAAACCTACAAGTAGTGGTTTTACAGTTAAGTAGAATTTTATCTCTCTGCTACTAGGACGCAAATTAATTTTATTTAAAATTTTGAGTTTACTATGTGCCAAATACATTGTGCAATTTTCTAAAAGGTTAAAACATGACATAGTAATTTGATAGCAGAACAGTTTATCATCAGGAAATAATGCTGTTGGAAGGAGTGCCTGAGAAGGCCTGAGTATGGGAAAACAATTTTGTCTCAAATTTGATAAAATCATATATTATAACTAGCAACCAGGGAATATTTTTTAGAAAGCAATTTGTCAATTTTATCAAGTCCATGTGGTCCCTTAGATTCAACTTAAGGAAGAAAGTAGAGATTTATAGTCAGAAAGATGTTCATATAAAACATTATTTATTAGTAGTAAAAGATTAGAGACAACAAATTCCATTTCATGAAAGATGGTTTTAGTAAACTATGATATGTAATTGTGGTATAAGTTGAAGCAAAATGAGCAAGGTGAAGCATGTATTATAATGGTGCCTATAAACTGAGTAAACCTAGAAAATCGAAAATAAGTGGAAAAGAGAAAAATAGAAAGTGAACAAGTTAGGTTGGTAGAATGATGCATAGATTTACTTTAGAAGTACCATTATTAAAGAGTTATTTGTGGGGGAAGAGAGAAGATGGCAGAAGAGTAAGACGTGGAGATCACCTTCTTCCCCATAGATACATCAGAAATACATCTACACGTGGAACTTCTATAGAATACCCACTGAACGTTGGCAGAAGACCTCAGACCTCCCAAAAGGCAAGAAACACCCCCCGTACCTGGGTAGGGCAAAAGAAAAAAGAATAAACAGACAAAAGAATAGGGACGGGACCTGCACCAGTGGAAGGGAGCTGTGAAGGAGGAAAGGTTCCCACACACTAGAAGCCCCTTCACGGGAGGAGACTGCGGATGGCAGAGGGGGGAAGCTTCACAGCTGTGGAGGAGAGCACAGTAACAGGGTGCGGCGGGCAAAGCAGAGAGATTCCCTCACAGAGAATCGGTGCCCACCAGCACTCACCAGCCCAAGAGACTTGTCTGCTCACCTGCCGGGGTGGGCGGGGATGGGAGCTGAGACTCAGGCTTCGGCTTTGGTCGGATCCCAGGGAGAGGTCTGGAGTTGGCAGCGTGAAAATAGCCTGAAGGGATTAGTGCACCACGGCTAGCCAGGGGGGAGTCTGGGAGAAGTCTGGAGCTGCCAAAGAGGCAAGAGACCTTTTCTTCCCTCTTTGCTTCATGGTGCGCGAGTTAGAGGGGTTTAAGCGCGCCGCTTAAAGGAGCTCCAGAGATGGGCGCGGAGCTGCTGAGGAGACAGGAGACTTTTTCTTGCCTCTTTGTTTCCTTGTGCAAGAGGAGAGGGGATTAAGCACACCGGGTAAAGGAGCTCCAGAAACGGGCGCGAGATGCGGCTGTCAGTTTGGACAACAGACACGGGCGTGGGACGCTAGGGCTGCTGCTGCCACAACCAAGAGGTCTGTGTGCGAGCACAGGTCACTCTCCACACCTCCCCTCCCAGGATCCTTTGCAGCCCGCCACTGCCGGGGTCCCGGGATCCAGGGACATCTTCCCCGGGAGAACGCGCGGCGCGCCTCGGGCTGGTGCAACATCAACGCCAGCCTCTGCCGCCGCAGGCTCGCCCCGCATCCATGCCACTCCCTCCCTCCTGCCTGAGCCAGAGCCCCCGAATCAGCTGCGCCTTTAACCCCGTCCTGTCTGAGCGAAGAGCAGACTCCCTTGGACGACCTACGCGCAGAGGCAGGGCCAAGTCCAAAGCTGAACCCCAGGAGCTGTGAAAACAAAGAGGAGAGTGGGAGTTCTCTCCCAGCAGCCTCAGAAGCAGTGAATTAAAGCTCCACAATCAAGGTGAAGTGCCCTGGCTCTGTGGAATACCTGAATAGACAGCAAACCATCCCAAGTTGAGGAGGTGGACTTTGGGAGCAAGATATATTACTATTTTCCCCCTTTTCTCTTTTTCTGAGTGTGTATGTGTGTGCTGCTGTGTGAGATTTTGTCGGTATAGCTTTGCATTCATCATTTGTCCTAGGGCTCTGACTGACCCGTTTTTTTTTTAATACATACTATTTTCCCCCTTTTCTCTTTTTCTGAGTGTGTATGTGTGTGCTGCTGTGTGAGATTTTGTCGGTATAGCTTTGCGTTCATCATTTGTCCTAGGGCTCTGACTGACCCGTTTTTTTTTTAATACAATTTTTCTTCTTAATAATTATTTTTTATTTGAATAACTTTATTTTATCCTACTTTATTTTATCTTCTTCCTTTCTTTCATCCTTTCTTCCCTCCTTTCTTCCTTCCTTTCTTCCTTCCTTCCTCCCATCTTTCCTTTCTCCCTTCCTTCCTCCCTTCCTTCCTTCCTTTCTCCCTTCCTTCCTTCATCCCTTCCTTCCTTCCTTCATCCCTTCCTTCCTTTCTTTCTTTCTTTCCTTTCTATTTTTACTCCCTTTTATTTTGAGCTGTGTGGATTAAAGGCTCTTGGCACTCCAGCCAGGTGTCAGGGCGGTGTCTCTGAGGTGGGAGAACCAACTTCAGGACACTGGTCCACAAGAGACTTCCAGGCTCCACGCAATATCAAATGGCGAAAATCTCCCAGAGATCTCCATCTCAACACCAAGACCCAGCTTCACTCAAGGACCAGCAACGTACAGTGCTGGACATCCTATGCCCAACAACTAGCAAGACAGGGCCACAGCCACATCCATTAGTAGAGAGGCTGCCTAAAATCATAATAAGGCTACAGACATGCCAAAACACACCACCAGACGTGGACCTGCCCCCCAGAAAGACAAGATACAGCCTCATCTACCAGAACATAGGCACTAGTTCCCCCAACCAGGAAACCTACTCAACCCACTTAACCAACCTTAGCCACTGGGGACAGTCACCAAAAACAATGGGAACTACGAACCTGCAGACTGCAAAAAGGAGACCCCAAACACAGTAAGCAAAATGAAAACACAGAAAAACACAAAGCAGATGAAGGAACAAGGTAAAAACCCACCAGACCGAAAAAATGAAGAGGAAATAGGCAATCTACCTGAAAAAGAATTCAGAATAATGCGAGTAAAGATGATCCAAAATCTTGGAAATAGAATAGACAAATTGTAAGAAACATTTAACCAGGACCTAGAAGAACTAAAGAGGAAGCAAGCAATGATGAGCAACACAATAAATGAAATTAAAAATAGTCTAGATGGGATCAATAGCAGAATAAATGAGGCAGAAGAATGGATAAGTGACCTGGAAGATAAAATAGTGGAAATAACTACTGCAGAGCAGAATAAAGCAAAAAGAATGAAAAGAACTGAGGACACTCTCAGAGACAATGGGGCAACATTAAACGCACCAACAATTGAATTATAGGGGTCCCAGAAGAAGAAAAAAAAAGAAAGGGACTGAGAAAATATTTGAAGAGATTATAGTTGAAAACTTCCCTAATATAGGAAAGGAAATAATCAATCAAGTCCAGGAAACACAGAGAGTCTCATGCAGGATAAATACAAGGAGAAACACGTCAAGACACATATTAATCAAACTATCAAAAATTAAATACAAAGAAAACATATTAAAAGCAGCAAGGGAAAAACAACAAATAACACACAAAGGAATCCCCATAAGGTTAACATCTGATCTTTCAGCAGAAACTCTCCAAGCCAGAAGGGAGTGGCAGGACATATTTAAAGTGATGAAGGAAAAAAACCTACAACCAAGATTACTCTACCCAGCAAGGATCTCATTCAGATTTGATGGAGAAATTAAAACCTTTACAGACAAGCAAAAGCTGAGAGAGTTCAGCACCACCAAACCAGCTTTACAACAAATGCTAAAGGAACTTCTCTAGGCAAGAAACACAAGAGAAGGAAAAGACCTACAAGAACAACCCGAAACAATTCAGTAAATGGTAATAGAACCATACATATCGATAATTACCTTAAATGTAAATGGATTAAATGCTCCCACCAAAAGACACAGACTGGCTGAATGGAAACAAAAACAAGACCCATATATATGCTGTCTACAAGAGACCCACTTCAGACCTAGGGACACATACAGACTGAAAGTGAGGGGATGGAAAAAGATATTCCATGCAAATGGAAATCAGAAGAAAGCTGGAGTAGCAATTCTCATATCAGACAAAATAGACTTTAAAGTAAAAACTATAACAAGAGACAAAGAAGGACACTATATAATGATCAAGGGATCGATCCATGAAGAAGATATAACAATTGTAAATATTTATGCACCCAACATAGGAGCACCTCAATACATAAGGCAAATACTAACAGCCATAAAAGGGGAAATCGACAGTAACACAATCATAGTAGGGGACTTTAACACCCCACTTTCACCAATGGACAGATCATCCAAAATGAAAATAAATAAGGAAACACAAGCTTTAAATGATACATTACACAAGATGGACTTAATTGATATTTATAGGACATTCCATCCAAAAACAACAGAATACACATTCTTCTCAAGTGCTCATGGAACACT
>NC_041227.1:108642193-108644255 GCF_002837175.3 Physeter macrocephalus | reverse complement strand
CTATGAGACTAGATATCAATTACAGGAAAAGATCTGTAAAAAATACAAACACATGGAGGCTAAACAATACACTACTTAATAATGAAGTGATCACTGAAGAAATCAAAGAGGAAATCAAAAAATACTTAGAAACAAATGAAAATGGAGACACCACGACCCAAAACCTATGGGATGCAGCAAAAGCGGTTCTAAGAGGGAAGTTTATAGCAATACAGTCCTACCTTAAGAAACAGGAAGCATCTCGTACAAACAACCTAACTTTGCACCTAAAGCAATTAGAGAAAGAAGAACAAAAAAACCCAAATTTAGCAGAGGAAAGTAATCATAAAGAACAGATCAGAAATAAATGAAAAATAAATGAACAAACCGATAGCAAAGATCAATAAAACTAAAAGCTGGTTATTTGAGATGTTAAATAAAATTGATAAACCATTAGCCAGACTCATCAAGAAAAAAAGGGAGAAGATTCAAATCAATAGAATTAGAAATGAAAAAGGAGACGTAACAACTGACACTGCAGAAATACGAAAGATTATTAGAGATTACTCAGACAAAGACATCACAAAGATAGAAAACTACAGGCCAATATCACTGATGAACATAGATGCAAAAATCCTCAACAAAATACTAGCAAACAGAATCCAACAGCACATTAAAAGGATCATACACCATGATCAAGTGGGGTTTATTCCAGGAATGCAAGGATTCTTCAATGTATGCAAATCAATCAGTGTAATACATCTTATCAACAAATTGAAAGATAACAGCCATATTGTAATCTCAATAGATGCAGAAAAGGCTTTTGACAAAATTCAATACAAATTTATGATAAACACCCATCAGAAAGTAGGCATAGAGGGAACTTTCCTCAACATAATAAAGGCCATATATGACAAACCCACAGCCAACATCGTCCTCAATGGTGAAAAACTGAAACCATTTCCACTAAGATCAGGAACAAGACAAGGTTGCCCACTCTCACCACTCTTATTCAACACAGTTTTGGAAGTTCTAGCCACAGCAATCAGAGAAGAAAGAGAAATAAAAGGAATCCAAATCGGAAAAGAAGAAGTAAAGCTGTCACTGTTTGCAGATGACATGATAATATAAAAAGAGAATCCTAAGGATGATACCAGAAAACTACTAGAGCTATCAGTGAATATGGTAAAGTAGGAGGATACAAAATTAATGCACAGACATCTCTGGCATTTGTATACACTAATGATGAAAAATATGAGAGTGAAATTAAGAAAACACTCCCATTTACCATTGCAACAAAAAGAATAAAATATCTAGGAATAAACCTACCTAAGGAGACAAAAGACCTGTATGCAGAAAATTATAAGACACTGATGAAAGAAATTAAAGATAATACAAATAGATGGAGAAATATACCATGTTCTTGGATTGGAAGAATCAACATTGTGAAAATGACTCTACTACCCAAAGCAATCTCCAGATTCAATGCAATCCCCTTCAAACTACCACTGGCATTTTTTACAAAATTAGAATAAAAAATTTCACAATTTGTGTGGAAACACAAAAGACCCCGAATAGCCAAAGCAATCTTGAGAACGAAAAATGGAGCTGGAGGAATCAGGCTCCCTGACTTCAGACTATTCTACAAAGCTACAGTAATCAAGACAGTATGGTACTGGCACAAAAACAGAAATATAGATCAATGGAACAGGATAGAAAACCCAGAGATAAACCCCCACACATATGGTCACCTTATCTCTGATAAAGGAGGGAAGAATATACAGTGGAGAAAAGACAGGATCTTCAATAAGTGGTGCTGGGAAAACTCGACAGCTACATGTAAAAGCATGAAAATAGAACACTCCCTAACACCATACACAAAAATAAACTCAAAATGGGTTAAAGACCTACATGTAAGGCCAGGCACTATCAAACTCTTAGCAGAAAACATAGGCAGAACACTCTATGACATAAATCACAGCAAGATCCTTTTTGACCCACCTCCTACAGAAATGGAAATTAAAAAAAATAAACAAATGGGACCTAATGAAACTTAAAAGCTTTTGCACAGCAAAGGATACCA
>NC_041227.1:108616406-108641530 GCF_002837175.3 Physeter macrocephalus | reverse complement strand
TGGCATGGACATATATACACTACCAAATGTAAAATAGATAGCTAGTGGGAAGCAGCTGCATAGCACAGGGAGATCAGCTCTGTGCTTTGTGACCACCTAGAGGGGTGGGATAGGGAGGGTGAGAGGGAGGGAGATGCAAGAAGGAAGAGATAATGGAACATATGTATATGTATAACTGATTCACTTTGTTGTAATGCAGAAACTAACACACCATTGTAAAACAGTTATACTCCAATAAAGATGTTAAAATAAATAAATAAATAAATAAATAAATAAAGTGTTATTTGTGCAACACATATTACAGAATATTTTAAGACAAAGAAAAAGCTACCTTCTCCTCCAGTTTCCTATTGAATTCTGAGGCTCCTAAAGACCCTCTCTGGCTGATCATAGAACCCTAATTTCCCAATTCTGCATCAGCTGGAAAGCTGTCTAATGGCCTTGATATCCTCAAGACTCATTCGATTAACTACAATCTGCTGCCAGCTCTGAAGAATTCAGGCAAAAGTTTAGAAAATGCCTGCACTTCCAGTAGTGCTTCATTTGTTGGTGTCAGTACAAATAATGTGGCAGAGTTTGTGAGGGAAATGCATTTGTAGTCAGGTTGCTGGAATTGTTTGGTGAAAAGGAGACAGTCAAAACTAGCATTTCCTCTAAGTTAATAAAAATTCACAGTGAGAAACCCTATATAATGCATTACTCTTCGTGATCTCGGTCACTGTAAATTAAGCTTCAGTTTCTCAGGGTTCTAATGCAAACTGATTTTCAGGTAGTGTGAGTCACTGTACAGTAGAAAGCTAAAGAAAATAGAAATCAAGTGGAAGTTAACTTTCAAGAGAAAAGTATCAAATTATGATGTCAAATAATTTACTTTGTTCTTAACTACTAAATTAATCTATGGAGTCCTCTTTTATTTAACAATAATTTATCATATCCCAAGATAAAATTAATATCAATTCTACAGTGTCCAACCATGCAAATCTCTGTAAAGAGAACTAGTCTTAATACAGGAGAAGACTTTAATTGATTTGGCATTTGTTAATTTAATCCAAACACACGCAACTCTTTTTGTTTACTTATCTGAATAAAATCACCATATATTTTCTTCATTCTGCATTCTCTTCTATATTCAAGAAGTTCATTGGACATGGAAAAGTTTCATCCTCTTCCACCTTAGAAACACTTTTGTCTCTCCTACCCCCTTCTCTCCTATCTATAAATACATGTAAATATTTCTCCATCCTTGACCATATTTCAGATGCAAGCATATTTCAATAACTTCTACATCATTCTATTCCATCACCATAAGCTTTCCAAAAATAGAGGGTGAGATTGGTGTAGGGAAAAACGGTTCCCTTAATCCTCTCGTGCTACAAACGGAAAAATACAAACCAGATCACATCAGCTTAATCTTCCCACTTAAGTAAATAAAGAACAGAGAGCAAATGTAGCTGAAGTTCATCACCAGACTCTTCCTATTAAACACAAAATCCTCATCTTCATGCCATACCCCTCCCTACCATTTTTCTCTCTCCCTCAAGGGTTCTCATAAAGAAAGATTTCTCTTAATTTCCTTGATGTTCTGGGTACAAATGTGTATTCACAATGTAGCAAATAAAGACTTAAAAAAATCGATACCCTAGACTTGGGCTCTATCTTAGGCTTTTGAGAAATAGCCACTCTTCTCTTCTTTTATCTCCATAATGTGGTTATTTATGGTACATTTCTGTCATTATACTTCTTAGACCCCCTCCATCAAGTTTGTGTAGGAGAGGGGTAGGTGATGTAAAATATCCTCCAGTATCTTAGGTAGAAAAGGGCAATTCACATCTCAGTTCTCACTTCACCTCTCTCTAGTGTGGTGGCTGTAAAACTTTTTATTGCCTTCTTTCCCATTTCCTGAGAGAGACTAAAAAAATCCTTTTAAACAGCGGATGTTGATCTGAATATGCAGAGCATTTAATTGAGCAGTTTTTGCCACCCTACTCTTATTAAAATTTTTAATGTCCCAGCTGCTAAGAAAAAGGTATTTAAACCTAGACATGATTTTCATAGCACTCGAACTGGATGCATTCAATCCAATAACCAAGTAAGCTGTGCAATACATGATTTGGGGAAAGTAGGCCACCCAAAGGAAGAAAACCATTCTCCAGGAACCCTGCTCCACAAGATGTCAGCTTTGCACATGCCTTTCTAATACGTGTTGATATTTTAAACATTCCTTCACTTCAGGCTAATTGGCAGTGGTCCCTGCATCTGTCAGATGTCATGGGAAGGAATAAGAGCATTTATCACCCTATTTCAAAGAAATGCATAATGGTTGTAATCTTTATTTTCTTCCATATTTTATTTTTTATTTTTAAAAATGCTTTCTTCCCCTAGCATTTATCTCATTAGCGAAATGTTGAATTATTTCCATCTGGCAGGCTGGGGAAATTGCCTTGTATTATAGAGATCAAGCCAAAAACTAACATGATAAGTTATTTATTAGTTCTGGCCCTCTATTCCTTTACCCTAGTGGGGGTTGTGGAGATACTTAGTCATTGCTTATTTGCAATCCTTTTATTTAAATGGAAAACAAATGCTGATATTTCTGCATAGAAAAGAAGTACTTATATGCAACAAAATAAACTAGGAATACCTGTGTCAAGATCCAGACCTTAAAGCCAGTTATGGAGATATCCATTGTACAAAGGAATATAAATGTAACAAGGAAGAGCCAAATCTGATTCCATGTTGGATGTCTTTCTTTAACTTTTGTTTCCCATTGCTTTTGTTCACTAAAAGGATACTGTCTATATGCAATAGCCTGTCTCAGGGATCCCTGCTCCACTGCCTGAATGTTAAACCAAAATGCCTTTGTTCAGGGAAACATCTGGACCCTATCCACCTGTGGATGGCTGAAAGAAAGAGGAAATTAACACATCCCCTCCCTGCGGCTGGCCGTGCCAGGGGATATTTGCAAAACTTATGGCCTTTTTACTTTACTTCCTCATCTCCTCCCCCTCTCTGTGCATCCAAACCCCAATAAGATTTTTTGTTTGGAGACACTAACTAGTCTGCCATGGTCTCAGTCTGCCGGCTTTCTGAATAAAGTCGTATTCCTTACCTCAACACATCATCTCTGATTTATTTGTCTGTTGTGTGGCGAGCAGATCAAGTTTGGACTCAATAACACAATGAGTGAAATGTTTATAACTGAGCATCATTACTGTTAGGCAAATCTGTGGAATTATTTCTCCTGAAAAAGAGCTCCAATAAACTGGTGATAAGCTGGAAGTATATCACTGATTACCAGCACTAAACATAATCTTTCAGATTTAGATTGGGAGACAAGTTATAATGACACAAGCAAAGAAAAGATTGAGAAAATGAATGAAGTACAATCAAGAAGGGACAATATGACTAAGAAGTAGTCTTCTCCTAATACTGGTGATCTTTAGGGGAGTTCTGATATGACAAGACAGGATGAGGCTGTCAAGATCTCCAAAGCACAAATGAAATAGTGATGAATAACACCTTCAGTGCTTTGTAATGATCACTACAAAAGAAGTAAATGGAACACATGCACATACAGTAATAAAATACACTTGTGCCCTAAGTATGCATTTCAGGCAGCATACACTGTAGTACATATAAGAAGTGTCATGGCATTCTTGTCATTGTTCTCTAAGAAAAATAACAAAAGAGTTTGAAATGAGCAAGGAAGATGATTAGATGTCTTTTGTAGCACATCTACAAAATGGGTTATCTTCACCTATAAGTCTTTGAGCCATTCCATAGCTCTATAAATTGCAGAACACTGATAGTACTACAAATTATGCTCATATATAGTAATGCAAATACATTTTGTCTGGTTGGGTGCAATTGATTATTCCTTGTAGATAATTACCAGCTTCTTCTATTTGTACATTAATTACAGCATTTGTGATTGATTGGGGGGTGTGTGTTTGAATTTTTCTTTGAACCAATTATAATATTTTATTTGTTCCCTCATTAATGGGATAAACCTTGGCATGTGTTAATTTTATATTTGTACACAATTCTTAATTTTAGCCTTTCAAAAATTTAATGAAAGGATCTGCTTTATATAAGAAAGCATCCTTTCTTCTACAAAGGATGTTGGCATAGTCAGAGAATTAATGTCAGAGAGCAGTGCTTCTACATGTGGAAAACAAAACATGACCTGTTCCTGAAATAATAAGTAAAACATCCAGGAAAAATTTTATCCGAATCAAATTGATAAAGCCAATACTCAAGGCTCACATTGAATAACTGATTAAGCAGACATTGAACTAAAGTTTATGCTATAGGGAAATTATATGTCCAGCTTGGATGAAGTATAAATATGAATGGTGTGGAAAACACCAAGAGGATAGAAGTACACAGAAAAATGTTTCAGAGTTGAAAAGACAGAGAATATTTCTTTAGCCAAGCTATAGTTTCCCACCAATTACTTATGGAGGAAAAAAAGTGTTTTTTGTTTTTTTTTAACATTTGTGTATACCTATTTTTATGTGTATGTTAGGCTGTGTAATCCAATATCAGCTCCATTATTATCAATACATCATCCTGTTGTCAAAAGTTCTAACTTAAATCATTCCTCTATGGGTGACTATAGATACTTGAATAAGATATGCTTTTTCTAATTATGTATTATTGTGTCCTGCACAAATAAAACTTGGTAAGTAGTACTTCTTATAAAAATCTATCTCAGCAAGACAAATCTATCCAAGTATGCTTCATATTGCATCAGCATTTAGGGTATCTGTTTTATAAATGTAGTAAAATGATTGAATACTGCAAAATTATAATATTACTCTGATACTTCTGTGCTTTTAGCTGTCCATTCTATAGACAAAATTTGTCATGGCCAATTATTATATTTTATTATATATTTTCAAAATGTCAATGCATATTCCAATTTACTTTGTTCCATCGCATTCTGTGGCTAATGAATTATCTACAGAATTATGAATATGAGCTACCAATGCCAATGCCAATTGGACTCCAATTTCAATTACTCAAAAGCATATTACTTTTTATTACTTTTATTACTTTTATTACTCAAAGGCATGTATAATAGGAGGTGGGAACCACTAGGAGTCACCTTAAAGGCTGACTACCACACCTTATTCATACATAAGTGCTATTTAAAGCACCACTATTCTTGAACAACTATCATTGTATTCTCATAATTTTTAGTTTCTTATATTACTGTAGAATTGGGCAAGATATATTTTATTAATCAATTCAGTGATGTTATCAACTCTTCAGGTTTATTCTCATGATATGTGGTTAGATATATGATCAAGTCCTTGATTAAAGACTGAGGTTACACAATTTGCAATTAAAACATAAATGAAAATAAACTTTTTATATTAGAAGGAAAAATAAAAAATGAAATTGTATTCTTGAGTTTTTCTCTACAAGAGAAACATTGTCTTCTATAAGTGAAGTTGAATAATGTCTGGTTTATTAAATACTGACTTAATTTAATGAAGAAAGCATGGTTTATTATCATAGGTAAGTGCTTTTGAAGAAGTTCTGCTGATATGATTAAGTTACTAACATGTCTGTATACAAGAAAAGGTTCAATACTAACTGAAAGTCCTCTGAATTATCCATGGGAATGTAGGGATGGTGGACACAAATGAGGTGGGGCACTATAGACTCTTGGCATCTTTCAGTCATTCAATTTTAAAAAATGAAAGGTCTGTCTAGCCTGTGAAAGAACTTATCTGCATTTAAATATTATTTTAAAAATTATCCATGCTCCCATTATTAAGAGTATGTGCTTTGGACCAGTATGCCATGATTCAAATAGGAATTCTATTTCAAACTTGCTTTGTGACTTTGGTATAGTTACTTTATTGACTTGTCATTCAACTTCATAAGGTATAAAAATGGTATAGTAACCATGCCTGCTTCACATTTTATTGTACAAATTAAACGTGATAATAATGATGTGAAGTATTTAGAATGCATTCAGCATATAAGTGCCTGGAAATATAACATATTATTGTTTATCAATAGAACTTTATTTGTATCAAGAATTCATGATGTCAATGAAATTATCTTACTATATGTGTTAACACATACTTACTGCTCAGATTATTTTCTCCATTGCTAACTATCTATAAAAATCTTAATATGTAATATACATAGAGTCAATAATAGATGTACTAGGTGTTCTACAGACTATATTGCTAATACGTATGACAATGACAACTAATGTTCATTTCTCATTTCCTATGGGTTATGATACTCTTTATATTCCTTATTATAAAGTTATCTGCATAGAAACATATGAGATAAATAATATTATTGTCTCATTCTACATATCAGGAGACAAACTTCTAGAGGTGAGATAACATACCTGAGAACACACACTTTCTATACAGAGGCACAGACACAGAAATAATATACAACATAGGAGAATTGTCAGCTGATATCTGTAAGGTGAATAGTCTGAATATCAGATAGAACAGACCAGTTCCTTCAGAATGTTTGCATGCATGTGCTATGACAAAGACACCTGAAATTATGAAAACGTTGCTGAACAACCTGTGTGTTGTTAAAAGTTACTCAAAACAGGAAACTTCATAGGTTTCAGAAAGGCTGAGAATCCTCAGCAACTGATATAAGGACATTTGTAAAAGAAGTCATGATATGGAAGCAGGTGACATTGGTGACAATGTGAAGATTAGAAAAAAAGACTGCTGAAAGGAAGATTAGTATGTAAATATTATCAGAACGGAGACATTTCCTTCAGTCACAGGGATTAAATTCACAGTGTGTATGATTTACAATTTTTTAGTAACTATTATTTGTCATTTAATTTGAGTATGTCTTATTATGTTTAGAGAGGTAGTTTATATATCTGTACATTGCATAATTTGTTTCAGAGTCAGTCATTTCATCTAATTCTTCCTGTTGACATATTTCATTAAAAGAAATCTTTACATTTCCTTAAAAATAGACATTTGTTTGTTCTGGAAGTACTTTTCAGTCATTATACTGGGCCCAGAATAAGGAGGCCAAATTGTAGGGCCAAACAACCTAGACATGAAGTGAACAGAAGTACTTCTTAGGAAGAAAATTCTTTGTCACCATTGTAGATCTATTCACTGGACATTTTTCTTAATCTCTCTTCCCTTCTAATTGACTTTAAATCACTACCTTATGTAAATAAAACTTACTGTCCACCAGATGAGTCAAACATTAAAGAAATATGTCCATCAGAGTGATCAGATTCACTTGTCTGCAAATGCATGAGCTTATCTTTTACTGGTGATGTGTACTGTCTTTTACCATGTTCCTTACTTGGGAACTTGGCTTATCTTAAAAGTTCTTGGATCCAATCCAACAGAAGCAAAGTTGTAATCTCTGCTTTATTTTCTACAGTCATAAGAAATTTACCTCTAAATTACCCAGACACCAGTTTTCCATCCCACACTTTGGTGACTACCAAATCTAAGCTCCTGCTATTAAGGTCTTGGTCCTGCAGCATAGTATCATCTTTTAAATTGAATTAATGTTTACCACTCCTTATCTTCATCTTCTTCACTTCAATACTAGACCAGCCATGAACTGGACTTTTACCAGCTTTCTTCTTTGGACCTGAATAGTTTTCTCATCTACTACTTAGTCCAGAATCCACACTGCCATCCCTAACCTCCACATACACTTGTCAACAAGTAGCCATGTCTTATTCTGCACTTCAGTCTATTAGCCATGATTGGGGAAGCCTGCTTACCTCCTAAGAGAATAATAATTTCCCCTGGATTGGACCCAGCCCTTGTGACTCCCAAACAACTTTTTTCCATCTGTCTTATTCCCTAATGTTAAATGACTCCTGATGTGCCCTGTGTGACTAAATATGTCAATTAAGACCATTTCCAGAATTACTATTAACATATTTTCACACTTTCCCCCATTGGGACAAAATTAATGTCCTTCTGGAGCTAACTGTGGTAGCCTATTCTATAAACCCCTGTCCAGCCTTAGCCTGTGTGAGATGGTGCTACCACAATGATCACCTTCTAATTTATTTTTTAATGTATTTGCAAATATATAACTTACTAGAAGATAACCTGCTCTGTACTCTTCATTTTTTAAATTTCTTTCCCAAAATTCAGAACATGATAAGGTGAATTATAAATGATTGTTTCAAGTCATTTTTGTTCCTACTGTCATGAAGTTTACCTTAAAAATCTTTTTTAAATTTTATATTTTATTTTATTTTTAAAAATTTATTTATTTTTGTTTGCATTGGGTTTTCATTGCTGCATGCAGACTTTCTCTAGTTGTGTCAAACGGGGGCTAATCTTTGTTGCGGTGCGCGGACTTCTCATTGCAGTGGCTTCTCTTGTTGCAGAGCATGGGCTCTAGGCTCACAGGCTTCAGTTGTTGCAGCACACAGGCTCAGTAGTTGTGGCTTGTGGGCTCTAGAGCACAGGCTCAGTAGTTTCAGTACATGGACTTAGTTGCTCCACGGCATGTGGGATCTTCCTGGACCAGGGAATGAACCTGTGTTCCCTGTATTGGCAGGCAGATTCTTAACCATTGTGACACCAGGGAAGTCCCTAAATCGTTTTCATGGAGAGGCAGAAGAAAAAAATGAGCAAGTTGGGTTTTTGTTTTTTTTACCTAATTAACATCACCCTTGGCAAACATCTAAACAAAGATGGTAAAGAATAACTACATTTCAACATGAAATTTTGGTAAAACTATCCAATTCTCAACTTGGCATTGATTTTATTTTGAAAAAGCAATTGGAAGGTGATGCTCAAGAATATCTATAATGAAATATTCTTACAGATTTACAGTACACATCGTTCTTATAATAGTGGAAGTGCAGTTTATTATATTTCAAATGCACTATCCACCAACATTAATTTTTACAATTACCTCTCCTCCAAGCAGGGAAATGATAACATAATGATTCTCAATAATTGAAGTGAATTTAATAAAGCAAACATTTTTAATGACATGGATAAGATTTAGGGAAATTAAAAACGGTATATAGTACAATGTCCTAGCACTAGCATTAGTGGTTTACCCTTTCCATCCTGAGACTTAAGGGAACCATGCACTGTTACTAAATCTATAAGACAGTAGCAATAGGGAGTAAGCCATAGTAGTAAACTCTGCAGCAACTCAGCAAAATGGAGAGTGGGAGAAGAAATACAGTGAATCCACTTATTTTCTGCCCTCCCATCTCTAGCTAATGACTCTCACCAATGCAATCCACAAAGTTCAGCCTCCCAGGAAAAGAGAAGAAAGGGGAGAGTAGGACATGAATCTTTAGGGACAAAGAGACTATATCCACAGTGATATGTTTGAACATATAGTGTTTCTCTAAATATGTTTTTTTAAGACTATTTTTTTAAGAGAAGTTTTAGCTTCACAGTAAAATTGAGAGGAGGTCCAGAGATTTTCTATATATTCCTTTCCCCCACACATATATCGCCTCCTCCTCATCAACATCCCCCACCAGGGTAGTACCGTTGTTACACTGATGAGACTATATTGACACATCATAATCACACAAAGTCCGTAGTTTACCTCAGGGTGCTGTATCTCCTATGGGTTTGGAAAATTGTGTAATGACATGTATATATGTTTATAGTTTCAAGCAGGATATTTTCATTGTCTAGATGTATTTTATCTTATGTTTCTTGTGATTTGTCTGTCTACTTCCCCAACCATGCTAAAAAAATCCTCAAAAATAATGATTGAAACTTATTTTGTTTATGTATCCTGGGGGCTTTGCATCGTGTCAAGCACACAGTAGGCAATAAGTACATGTTTACTGATAAATAAATGAAGATAAATTTACTTTTTATTTACGTATTTTTAATAAATTTATTTATTTATTTTTGGCTGTGTTGGGTCTTCTTTTCTGTGTGAGGGCTTTATCTAATTGCAGCAAGTGGGGGCCACTCTTCATTGCAGTGTGTGGGACTCTCACTGTCGCGACCTCTCTTGTTGCAGAGCACAGGCTCCAGACGAGCAGGCTCAGTAGTTGTGGCTCACGGGCCTAGTTGCTCCACAGCATGTGGGATCTTCCCAGACCAGTGCTCAAACCCGTGTCCCCTGCATTGGCAGGCTGATTCTCAACCACTGCGCCACCAGGGAAGCCCTACTTTTTATTTTTAAAAGCAATATGAGAGGTATGACTCAAAATCAGTGCAAGGACACTTTCATAATATTGTTATCCTTTCTTCCCTTTAAGGTGCTCAGGTAAATATTATCATCCAGGTAGTAAAAATCACATTTTCAAAATTTTGGGGAGAAAATTTTGAGTAAAATTACATTATTTCAAACAGTGCTTTAGTGAAACAATTGAGTGAGTCAACATGCAAGATACTTGGTTGTTAAGCTACATTCATATAATGTTGAAAATAGGATTTTTTAAGGCTATTAGCTCAAAGCTATTGTCTTTGATGATGAGTTTTCCACTCCCATTTCCTGAATACCAAAAAGCCCTTTGTATATGTTACTTTGGGGAACATTACTAACACAATGCCTGGTTTGTAATATAAAGTATTATAATTACAATTTAATGATTCTTATTGTTTGTGACTTTCTGTCGGCAATTATATATTCAATACACTCACATTTTCTATGAATTGTAGGAGGTTGAGACTTTTATTTTATTTAAGTGTATTTGGTTCAGTTGTCCTATAAAGATTCTTTCATTTTTTTCTTAAAAATATGTAAAATTTCAGCTGAAATTTGACATTAAAATTTAAAACAAGAAAAAATGAAAACAGGAAAGAAAGCTATTGCTCATTAGCAGTTTGACTCTTTTGTTTGGAAAACAAACAAAAAAATCACCACCAACAACAACAACAGAAAAACAAAACACAACACAACATGGGGTTCCCTGTCTTTAGACACTGGACTTAGAAATTTTGTGTTAAAACCCATTGTTGAAAATTTTATAATTGTATGATCTTGGTAAACCACTCATGCTCTCTGAATCCCAGACATTTCATTTGTAAATTGGGACATTGCTACCTACAGGGAATGACAGACTTTAAGAACTAAAAGAAACAGCAACATTCTTCTTGCTTAGTAGACCTACAAAGTTGTTTGATTATTTACAAAACAATTTAATAGGAGTTTCTTGGACTGTGAGTTTTAACTTAAGGACTTGTGGGAAAACACAGTTCCTGGCTATGTATGAGCTCTGAGACTTGTTCCCTCTTTTTGATTCAGATAATTCTTTCTCCAGTCTAGGTTACCTGTATGCATGTTCTGATTAATACTCAGTTAAAGATTTGAGGAGGCAAATATCCAAAGTTCTCCTGTATTGCTTTCTCTTCTCTGGTATTCTTCCCTGAAAACTATAGCTTTCTTAGTTTCCCCAGAGTCTCAGCAAACATTTCTCAACAGATTAAGACAAGTAGGCTACTCCTGGGTTCCCCTATTTTAAACTACCATTTGGAAACGCTATCTAGGCTGTAATTTGGGGCAATGAGTTAGCCTTACTTTGTTTTCCTTATTTCAGAAATCACTGCCCAGTGCTGCCTGATGGCCATGCCTGAAAACCATTGTTACATGTATTTTGTTGTTATTTTAGTTGTTTCAAGCAATTGTGTAAATCTGGTTCCTTTTACTCCATCTTGGATCAAAGATAAAGTCACCAGATACAAGATAGAGGACACTATGTCACTTGGATTCCAGAGTGCTTTGTAGAACATGGTCATCCCTAGCCATTTTCTACTAACTTTTTCTGGATATGTTCTGTGAGCAAGAAATGAAACTGCTTTGTTTTGCCAATGAAATAATGAGTTTAACTTTTTGGCAACATAAATTGCTCTGCTTAATGTACATACTTTGGGGAAGTGGTATCAGTTGCAAGTACATTGCTTCTTACACACTTTTTAAATTTTGGGTAAGAGGTGAGAAGGAGCATGATGAGTCTTTTCTTCTTTCCCTAAATCCAAATGTTGTCAATTATTTTTTCTGATGTTTTATAAACAACACATTACCTCCTCTATAACAAAAGACTTCACTGAATCTACTACTGCCTTTTTTTTGTATTTTGTTCTCATTCTTTCACTCTAAAAGTAATGTACTCAACTCTCAGGAATATCCTCAGACTAAATACTACTGTAATCCTACCTTACTAAAGATTAAAACTAAGCCTTAAGAGGATCAGGCATATTCACAAGTAACTTAAGTGCTTTCCAACACAAAGGTCAACTCAGCAGGTTAGAAGACAACAAAATCCAGAATCTTGATAACAGCACCAGCAATGTGCAGATATATATATATTATATATATATAATATATATGAAAAAATATATATTTTTCAATATATATATATGAAAATTGACCAATATCAGAAGGAAAATGTTAATAGAAGGAGAACCATATGTGAAATAGATGACAGAATTTATGGGCAAAACCTTAAATTTAACTATTTCAACTGTTTTTAAAGATTTAAAGGAAAAATAGACATAATGTGTGAAACTAGTAAGGGAGAAAGATTAGTTTAAAAGAATCGAATATAAAATATAAGTATAATATAAATATAAAGTGCTTAGAACAGTGCCTAACCTTAGTTGGTACTACTTAAATGTTTGTGAAATAAAAATATCCAAATGTTTTTTCTGCCACTCATCAAAATGATCAGACACAATACAGCTGATAAACACACTTTCTATATTTTGCTTTGGTCTATCTATTTTCTTTTGTTATGTGGTCTCCATGATCTCCTTTATTTTTTGTTTTGTTTTGTTATTTAAGTAATCAAGACTCAGCTTAAGGGTTCTCCGCTTCCTAAAGAAACCATCAACTAATCTTTTATAAACCAATATTATCAGTCATAACACATTGTCCAGAATTCATTCACTCACTTATTCACTCAACAAGTATTTATCGATTACCTCCTAAATACTAAGCACAATGTTAGAAACTGGAAAAAATAAAATTCATGATTCCCTGTGCAACACTTTTACAGCACTCTTTTGATCCTCATTTCAGTAAATAACACCACATTTGAACAGTTGTTCAAGTTAAAAAGTTAGGAATCAGCTCTTTCCTTTATTCCCTCCACATGTAATCCATCAGCAAATCCTGTGGCTTTTACCATAAAAATATATCACAAATCTGACCCCATTTTTCCACTTGCACATTTCCCACTCTCATCAAGCCAACATCTATCACCTGGTCTAATAAAAGAGCTTCTAACTATTTTTCCTGCTTCCTTTGCTGTACTACAGAGCAGCTAGAAGAGCTGAGTTTACATTAATGAGACTATTTCTTTCTGTAAGGATCAAAGTTCTATGAAAGCTTTCTATTACGCTTGGAATAAAAATGAAACATCTTACCTTGGCTTTTAAGGTCATATAAATTCTACCTTCTGCCTGCCCCTCTAAAGCCTTCTCCTTTCAGTGCTTCTTGCTCACTTAATTGTAGGCTCAGTGGCTTTCATGAAGTTACTCTAACACCATGAGGATTAAAAATAAAAGGGCCTTGACCATGGAGTTTCAGTATTAAAGATGGTCAGAATAATACAGTAAATCTCTAGGCACCTGGCTATCAGCACAATGCTCCACTTGTTTGAAATATATTTGTTTGCTTTTCACACCAACACCAGTCTAACTGGTAACCATCAAATAATCAAGTCTATGAAGGTGAATTTTTAAAGAACATGAAAATATATGAGCACTGGGAGTGGAGGTGGAGATGTGGAGGGAAAAATCCTTGACGCTTTTTTGCATTCTGAGTGTTATGCTCTTTACCCAGCGGGAGAGCAGTATTTTAGTTCTACTCCTTTATTTCTCATTTCAATAATGTGACCTGCATTAATGGTGGTCTCAGAAGAGAAAGATGAGAGACAAAAATGGTAGAAGGATCCAATTTAGGAATAAGATAATTTGCATTTGTATAACACCTTTTTTCCCCTTAGTAACGAAGTACTTGCCTAACACAAATCATTCTCTTGGAAAAGGTCATTGTGTCTTTGACATCACTGGTGTATTCTGAATTCCTCTCTCCCCAGTAGAATGATCTACACCTTCATGCATTCAGTTCCCTGCAAATTCTTCCTCTCCTTCCCTCTTATGAATTTAGTCTAGGACAGATAAGATAATTACAGAAATTCTGAGCATGAAGGAATACTTAAGGGTCTGCTGGTCCTTAAATTTGTCTGTGGCTAGACCCCCTATTAATTTCTAACTAGAGATAATGGGCAGAAACCCTATAAAAGAGCTTCAATATTTGTGTAACTCATTAAATATGTAGATTCCTGAGTTAACTCAGACACTTTGACAATACGGAATGTGGAGTTTCTGAGGCTGGGGATAGATATTCTTCAATACTTTCCATTCTACTTATTAGTTGTTACAATTTTATTAAAGTTACAAAACATTTTAAACATTCAGAAATTCAAGAAACAAACAAAAAGGACTGTTAGTTCACACAATATTCAGATTAAGCACAAGTCTTTTATCTTGTCATATATGTGTCAAATTTTACACAAAATATTACAGATACATTTAAAATCTCATAACCAATTTATTATGTCTTTTCCCTCCCTAAAGAAAACTAATACCCTGAAGTCCTTGTAAATACTACTTTGCAAGAATTTTATTCGAGTGTAACATAAAATTTCAGAAATCATGAGTATAGACCTTGATGAATTTTGCAAAATGATCAATTTTTTTCTTTCATGGATCATGCTTTTGTTGTTATATCTAAGTCATTGAACTGATCACCTAGGTTCTCTCCTATGTTACATTCCAGGAATTGTATAGTTTGGTATTTTACATTTACATTTATATTTATGACCCATTTTGAATTAATTCTTATGAAATCTATAAAGTCTGTGTCTAGATTCATTTTCTTTTGTTTTGTTTTGTATGTTGATATCTAGTTGTTCCAACATCATTTGTTGAAAGACTATTCTTTCTTAAATGAATCATTTGCTCTTTTGTAAAAAATCAATTAACTATATTTGTGCGGGTCTATTTCTGGGTTCTCTATTCTGTTCCTTTCATCTATTTGTCCATCCTTCCACCAATGTTACATTGTCTTGATTACTGTAGCTTTAGGTCAGGTAACATCAGTCCTTCTACTTCATTCATCCTTTCGATATTGTGTTGGCCATTTTTGGTCTTTTGGCTTCCTACATAAATTTTAGAATCACACAATAATTTGCTAGTATTTCAATTGGGAATATATTGAATCTATAGATCAGGTTGGGGAGAACTGATGTCTTAACAATATTGAGTTTTCCTAGCCATGATCATGTAATAGCTCTCCATTTATTTAAATCTTCTTCTATTTCTTTCATCAGATAGTATATAAGTTGTAACCAAATATTTTGGTTTTTCTCAGAAGGATCATTGGTATATATAAAGCCTTTCCATTACAGCTGGAAGTGGATTATTCTCCCAAATGATACTTAAAATCTCTAATACTTGAGATCCATTGTAATGTTTTAATAAATTTGTATTTAATATAAAGAACTTCATTTTGGGGATGGGAATGATTTTTAAGTCAAGTGTAGAACATAAAATCAAATGCTCTGGAGTTTCAAGACATGGGCTCAAACCCTTGATCTAATATTTGCTATAAATCTTGGACCAGTTTTTCAATGTCTGTGAGTATCAGTTTTTTTAATCTATGCCCTGAAGATATAAACATTATAAATTCAATATCATTTGATGGGGATTAAATGGCATAGTACATTTAAATTGCTTAACAAATTATACATGGTACTCAAAATATTATTTCACATATTATATTTTGTCATTGATTAGGGATTTAAGTAAGTCAAACATTTTGATAAATTAAGCATTGCATCATATAGATTGTGGATTTTGATAAAGCAAGCATAGATAAGCAAATGAGAATATATATTATAAGCAGCACACTTTACCCTAGAGATCTGCTCTCATGCCAGGGAGGTAGACATCTTTCTGCCCAGTCACTAAGATGAGCACTGAAGAGATGGAAAGGGACTCCACAAATATCACAGTCAGACATTTACTCATTTCAGGAAGTCCACTACTCCTAAAAGTCCACATATCCCAGATCAAACTATCTTTCATCATTCTTCAAAACATCTTCCAAGAACTTGGGTAATATGTCAACTTTTAATATCATCACCAAGTTATGAAACACAATGATTCATGACTCTCCACATATACTCAGTTTCCAATGTTGTTAAATATATTTCGAATTAGAAATATCATTGGATACTGACCCACTTGGGCATTTCCACTAACTTAACTTGAACTACCATCGTATTTTGCTTGCTAGTTTTTTAACAGCTCTAGCGTGATTCTTCTCTGATTACAAGGTATTCTTTTCACTGTTGCTAAATAGAGATTTACATTTATATATAACATTTAATTTACATAAGTTTACACAAACACTTTACTCATTACCTAAAACCATTTAAATGCCTCTCACCATGTATACCATCTTAGTTATCACATATCCTGCATCAAAATTATCTGAAGTCAATCTCAAAGTAACATTCTTCAGTCCCAGCCCAATAAAGTTACCAATTCATCCTGATTTTAGCACTGAAGTTCTCACATTCCAGGAAACCCATTATTCCTAGAAAAACTGGCATGATTTGTCACCCTAGATATGCTGAATTATATTCTGTAGTTGTAGATCCAGAAAACTACATTTTGAACAGGTTCCTTCAGTGATTCTTATTCACAAAAAATGTTGGTGAGTAAGTGGCCTAAAATAATATGATCCAATTTTTGTTACATTATATAATGTAATTTTGGACATAATTTCATTAAAATTTATTTGTTTAGCATTGCCTCATATACAAAAAAAGTGACTTCTTTGACACTGAAAAATATATATTACTTATTTTTATTCCAAAATAACTAAAAGATAGTTTAGTCTCATTTTTTTTGAATGAATATAAAAATATAGTATCTACTTTGTTTCTTCCTTGATATTCTTTGATTAGGGTAATTTTCTTCATTTCTTTTCAAGCTTTACAAAATGAATGGATGGTGAGGATGATGGGAATTCTATATTAAATAACTTAATTTTTCTTGTCTTTATTTGTACTAGTCATGTTGTTAACCTATTATTTACAATGAGTGTCCATATAACATAATGAATCTTTAGGGCTTCCCTGGTGGCGCAGTGGTTGAGAGTCCGCCTGCCGATGCAGGGAACAAGGGTTCGTGCCCCAGTCCAGGAAGATCCCACATGCCGTGGAGCGGCTAGGCCCGTGAGCCATGGCCACTGAGCCTGCACATCCAGAGCCTGTGCTCTGCAACGAGAGAGGCCACAACACTGAGAGGCCCATGTACCACAAAAAAATAAAAGTAAAATAAAAATTTTTAAAAAATGAATCTTTATCCTTACTCATGTTCTGGTCTGAGTCTTATTTGAGTTTCTATTGAATGAATCATCACTTAGAGATTGTGAATATCATGCTAGTGGCCACATAGAAGTATGTACACACACCACTTAAAATGCAGAACAGGCCTCAGACAAAGACTTTTAGAAGCAAAAGAAAATATATTTTCAATTAGGTGTCACAATTGGCGTTTCTTTTTTTTTTTTTTTTTTTGGAAAAGTAAGACATTATTCTCAGTAAAAGATCAAAATGGTTAAGTAGTTGAACATGATTCTTATTTATTTTGGTGGCAAATGTGAATTTGTAATATCACAAGTCATCAAACTATTTAATTTTTTTACATTTGAGAGTGAAAATACCAAATAAATCCAAAAGTTTCCTTCTTTTGGTTAAATATCATGAAAAATGTATATGTATGTGTATATATATATATATATATATATATATATAAATTATCAAATCAGTGCTTCTTTTTAAGCATGATTTAGGTCTAATATCCCAGCAAGTAAGATTGGGATGGATCATATTTTTAGGACATGGCTAAAAATATGTTCAAATACCTTGGTGAGTTTTTAATAGATATTTAGTTTAATATTTGTCTGATAAGACATTTGCTCATAAGCGATGTACTTGTCTTGCAAAAAAAAAAAAAAAATTAGTGATTTGGGAACCAAAAGCAGTGATTAAGTCAAAACTGATTCAGCAATGTCTTCATGGTATTTTAGACAACATTCATTTTCATATAATACATAAATGTCTCCATTCCCAGCGTCTCTTAATAATATGAATCGATAAACACTGAATGGGTTACCAGAGTAGAAATAGCCAAAATTTATTTGGATAATTCAGTTTGCATTCACTGTGGGTGAGCTTCTTTTTTTCTTCCTTTTTTTTTTTTTTTGTTTTTGAGCATTAAGGGTACAATGATGACTATATCATGGAACCTGTTTTGAGAAATAATGGAAGAGAGACATTTCCAAACACATGAAACACGTATTTCTCCAGAATAACAATAAAAGTAAGTAAACACTTCTCATCTTTGGTTCTGCTTCACCGTTAAAACCCTGTGTTCTTTTGATATCTAGATCTAATATGGCTATGTAATATTTCATCCAAACTTGGATATATTGATAGTGAAAGCCACTAGACACACACACAAGTATATATACATGTACAGCCATGAAATATATTAATTTATTGAGTCAAATTGACTTTATAGTATCAGTAAATTTCTAAATTATTTTAAAAAGTATTTTCACAAATAATTCTTCCTAAAAATTAAATATTCCTATGTATTACATACTATGTTGATTATCTAAATTACATGTTCCTATACATTATTCATTCTGTCAATTATCCAAATATTAACAGAAGTTGGAGAGTTATTTTGGTATGCAGTTGGCCCTTAAACAACACAGGTTTGAACTGTGCAGGTCCACTTAATGCATATTTTTTTCAATAGTAAATACTACAGTACTACATTTGAATACATGGATGCAGATTGCAAACATGGAGGAACTGCTGGAAGAATCACTTAGATGGAGGGCTGACTGAAAGTTTTCTGCAGATTTTTGACTGCAAGGAGGGTGGGTGTCCCAACCACCTCATTGTTCAATGGTCAACTACACATGAACAAACTTAAATTGATTCCTGAGCTATATCTGTCTCTAAAATTGTATGACTGGATTTTTCCATGGAAAACATATTGTTCAAAATATTGTCTTATAGTTTTCAAATTTTTTTCAAAAAATTTCTTCTGATTGATTTCAAATTTGCATTTTAAATAATGTCCAATCGATTCTTTTTATAATTTGACAATAATATTTTAAATTCCTCTTTACAAGCGCTGAGATACCTTGTAAACTCAGCAAAGTCTGTAAAGTTGAGGATAGTCTCAGTTCTAACATTGTGTTTTGAACTATTTAAACATCTCAGCCCAAGTATTTTCACATGTACTGTCTTTTTCATCCCTGCCAGTACCCTTCAACAAATATTTTAACACAAATAACTCATTAAATAAACTGTCTTTATATCTAACATGAAATACTACAATATCATAGATCTAGTTCATTTTAAATGAATAACCTTAACCAAATAAAAATAGTAGTTCTATGAAAGAATGGAAAGAATCTGAAGATTCTTTCTATAAATAGAATTATCTCAAAGCAAATTTGTAGAACAGCATAATTTAAACTTTTATATCATTTGATCTCTTAATTATTTATTTCATCCAGTTCTTCCCTCATGTTTGTAGTTATAAATTTTAATTTATTGCTCTTTGGAAACTTTGTTTTCAATAATTGGAATTGGTTAAAATTTTTATTGCTGATTTAAAATATTTTTCTATTCAATGAATACTTTATAAATTTCTACTGATTTTGAGCCAAATGCTACTGAAATTTAGAAATCTAATTTACAAAAATGTCTAAGATCATTTGATTAACAAAGCAGTTATTCAAAAGTCAGGCTAAAACATTTAAAGAATCTAATTAATTATGTGAGAAAAACAGAAAGCACATGTTCATATCTTTCAGGTTTAAGATTTTTAAAATTTATTTCATATCATGTCACTGTTATTTTAACTCTGTGATTAAGTACAAATATACATTTGCAATTTTAATAAGCACAGATTATATTTTTATTTCAACTAGAATGTCTCAGCTTATTTGGACATTATTAATGAATAAAGTGTGTACCACAACTTATTCCAAGTATGTGTTTATTAATTTAAAAATAACTTTTTTTACTATGATACTATACTATACTACAATTTACATCCATATTATCACTGCAAGCACAAAGATTAAATATTTTATCTTTAATGCTGGACAATTTGATTTTTACAAGAGCATTCACAGTAATGCCTCATGTTCCAGCTTCAATAAAATAAATTTTCTAAAATTTTATTTTGGGGAAAAATTGAATTGGATAAAAATTTGAACCATTATTGGAATTAACTAATTTCCCATTTGAAACTCTCTGTTAATTAAAATTGTCATCATTTCGCTTTTTAAGAAAAAATAAAAAAGATTAATTTAGAAATGTTATTTAATCTAAATGTGAAGTCATACTTCAGAGGGTGATATGTTAACTACAAATTGGCACTAGCCATTGGCACTTGCCATCTGTCCCTACAAGGATTAAATCATGTGCTGCTGCAGCTGCTTATTTTCAACAACCCCCTGAAAGGAGTTCAGGGTGGAGAGCAGAAATGAGGCACTCTGTGCTCTGGAAAATACTGGCAGAACAGGTCTTCAGATAGATATTTTCAGGAGCCAATTTTATGAGCCCAATTCTTGTATCTCTTCACATCTAGAAAAGCACTAAAATCCTTCATGGTGACATCTACTCCTCATGACTAGCAGAAACCTTCTGCAAAAAATATGTGCTAGATTTCATATACTCCCCCTTCACCAAAATCACATATACACTGACCACCCCCCTACCTCTTTGGAGCAGTTTCTCAGAGCTATCTGAAATGTTGTCTTCAGGGCTCTAGTCCTCATTTTGCCCCAAATAAAACTTTACACACAAATCTCACATTGTGTATTATTTTTAAGTCGACAGATATGTAAACATATTTTAAAGCTCCATGAAAGATGGTACTTTTTTTCTTAATTAATATTTATTAATTAATTTAATTTTTGTTGTGTTGGGTGTTCGATGCTGCACACGGGCGTTCTCTAGTTGCGGCAAGTGGGGGCTACTCTTCGTTGCAGCACGTGGACTTCTCATTGTGGTGGCTTCTCTTGTCACAGAGCACAGGTTCTAGGCACATGGGCTTCAGTAGTTGTGGTACAGAGGTTCAGTAGTTGTGGAGTATGGGCTTAGTTGCTCTGTGGCATGTGAGATCTTCCCAGAGCATGGATCGAACCTGTGTCCCCTGTATTGGCAGGTGGATTCTTAACCACTGCACCACCAGGGAAGTCCCAAAGATGGAAAATATTAACAAATATTTTGTATATATTGTGAATTAATCATTGTATACATTATTCAAATAGAAATTCAGTACATTTTTCATAAAAAATGGACTATAATTTTCTAGCTTATGTTTCTGAATTTATTATAAAGTCAAAATTATTCAAAACTAAAATAAGAATAAAAAGTTGCAGATTTATTTTGTGTCATGGATTTGTATCAGTCATGCTAAAACGACATGGCAAAATTGTTCACTAACTATTGTGTCTTACAGCTGGTCTGATCTCTCTCTCTTTCTTGGCATATATTTCCTCATGTTTCCTGCTAACTCTGTTAATGAAATGCAGGTGGCTCCCTGCATTTCAGGCCACCATGGCCTGAGCCTTAGGACATCAGATTGGTAAACAAGTCAGCATCATCAAATACCTTGTCCACCACCACTCAAATGGCAAGAAGTTAGCTGTTTCTAGCCACGTGTTTCTGAGAAAATGTTGCTGTATCAAAGGATGTCTTGCATACAGTCCTTAAAAAGAAGGTGTGAATTACTTTGTGTATAGTAAAAATTACTGCTGGTAATCTTTCAGATTTTACTCTTACAGCAGGCAGGAGGTAGCTAGGTATGAGCAGAGAAATGAGGGCAGGGGTCAGGTGGCAGGAAATCATGCATTTTGTAAACAGCGGGGGGCCATAGGCAGACAAAGAAAGGCAGGACCTCCAGACTGACAGTAAACCATACATTTTGAGTGATAAGTGTCCTGGAAGCTGAACAAAAAAAGTAGGGAAAGGCAGGAATCTGCTGCTTCTGAGTGTAACCTGTTGCTCATTATGCTCTCACAATAAAAGTAGCCTTACAGATAAGAAGTACCCATCACTTCTTTTCTAAGCTAAATAAGACAAAAATCTCTCCTCTCCGGGGGAAGACGGAGGTGGGATGAAAATCAGGGAATAGGACACCCAAACGCCTCCTTCCTTAGTGAATATTCTTCCCTTTCATATGTATATCCCTCATAACCAGCTTGCCAAAGAAACCCAGGGCAGCAGCCCCTCACCTGTCTGCCTGCTCTCCCTCTACAAGAGTATTCTTGCTTAAATAAACTCTCACTTTACTTTCTTAACCTGTCTTCTTCATCTCCAAATTCTTTCACAACGAAAAAAGAACGTTACATTCACCAGGAATATTACCATATGTTAAATTAAAAACTATTTTCATTGGATGCGTATTTCATGCAGTAATATATAAGACCATAGCAGAAATTTTAAAATCAATGTGGATTTACCAATCTCAACTTATTTTAATACAATTAATAGTAATAACATTCAATAAAAAATGAAAAATCCATGGCAACTGCTAAACTAGTTGGAATTTGTAAAATTAGTGAAACTGGGATATGTAGTTACCATACCCTGGATACAACACAACATCACTTATTCTCATTTATTTTTATTATTTATTATTTTTTATTTTTATTCAAACAGAAAGTCACAAAAGTTATAATCATCCTCATCAGTTCACTCAGTCCCATGTAATTGATTTTTTTTATCTTGATCTTTTGTTAGCACTTTTATGAATTCATCAGTTTTCCATTAGAGTTCTGAAAACGCTTATTCATTCAGTACACCAGTATAGTCATTTACCAGAAAACTGTATTGTCAGAATCTTTTCCATGAATTCCTTGAAGATGAAACCTTTTATAGGAAACTTTTTGCAAAATCATCCAAGTACACCCAGAACTGTATGTAAATGACAAAAGACTTAAAAATGACCATGGTTAAAGATTTGGTGAAAGTACATAATAATACGATTCACAAGGACATTTAGTTATTTCTGCGATATACATTTAAAAATAATAACTAGAATTATGACTTATAACATTATACCAGAACATATAAGATTTTTAGAAATTTCATGTAATGTCTGAAACATTATATTAACATATTTCCATACAAATAACCCAAAGAAAATTTATTTTTAGTTCTTTTTCTGTTTGTTTTTTTATACTACAGGTTCTTATTAGTCATCAGTTTTATACACATCAGTGTATACATGTCAATCCCAATCGCCCAATTCAGCACACCATCATCCTCACCCCACCACGGTTTCCCCCCCTTGGTGTCCATACGTTTGTTCTTTACATCTGTGTCTAAACTTCTGCCCTGCAAACCAGTTCACCTGTACCTCTTTTCTAGGTTCCACATACATGCGTTAATATAAGATACTTGTTTTTCTCTTCCTGACTTACTTCACTCTGTATGACAGTCTCTAGATCCACCCATGTCTCAACAAATGACTCAATTTCATTCCTTTTCATGGCTGAGTAATATTCCATTGTATATATGTATGACATCTTCTTTATCCATTCGTCTGTTGATGGGCATTTAGGTTGCTTCCATGACCTGGCTATTGTAAATAGTGCTGCACTGAACATTGTGGTGCATGTATCTTTGTGAATTATGGTTTTCTCTGGGTATGTGCCCAGTAGTGGGATTGCTGGGTCGTATGATAGTTCTATTTGTAGTTTTTTAAGGAACCTCCATACTGTTCTCCATAGTGGCTGTATCAATTTACATTCCCACCAACAGTGCAAGAGGGTTCCCTTTTCTCCACACCCTCTCCAGCTTTTGTTGTTTGTACATTTTCTCATGATGCCCATTCAAACTGGTGTGAGGTGATACCTCTTTGTAGTTTTGATTTGCATTTCTCTAATAATTAGTGATGTTGAGCAGCTTTTCATGTCCTTCTTGACGATCTCTATGTCTTCTTTGGAAAGATGTCTATTTAGGTCTTCTGCCCATTTTTGGATTGGGTTGTTTGTTTCTTTAATCTTGAGCTGCATGAGCTGTTAATATATTTTGGAGATTAATCCTTTGTCTGTTGTTCTGCCTATGTTTCCCTCTAAGAGTTTTACAGTGTCTGGCCTTACATTTAGGTCTTTAATCCATTTTGAGTTTATTTTTGTGTATGGTGTTAAGGAGTGTTCTAATTTCATTCTTTTACATGTAGCTGTCCAGTTTTCCCAGCACCACTTATTGAAGAGACTGTCTTTTCTCCATTGTATATGTTTGCCTCCTTTGTCATGTATTAGTTGACCATAGTGCGTGGGTTTATCTCTGGGCTTTCTATCTTCTTCCGTTGATCTGTGTTTCAGTTTTGGGCCAGCACCATATTGTCTTGATGACTGTAGTTTCGTAGTCTAGTCTGAAGACAAGGAGTCTGATTCCTCCTGCTCCGTTTTTTTCCCTCAAGACTGCTTTGACTATTCGGGCTCTTTTGCGTCTCCATACAAATTTTAAGATGATTCATTCTAGTTCCATAAAAAATGCCATTGGTTAAAAAAAAAAAATGCCATTTGTAATTTGATAGGGATTGCATTGAATCTGTAGATTGCTTAGGGTAGTATAGTCATTTTCACAATATTGATTCTTCCAATCCAAGAACATGGTATATCTCTCCATCTCTTTGTGTCATCTTTAATTTCTTTCATCAGTACCTTATAGTTTTCTGCATACAGGTCTTTTGTCTACCTAGAGAGGTTTATTCCTAGGTATTTTATTCTTTTTGTTGCAATGGTAATTGGGTGTTTCCTTAATTTCTCTTTCAGATTTTTCATCATTGGTGTATAAGAATGCAAGAGATTTCTGTGCATTAATTTTGTATCCTGCAACTTTACCAAATTCACTGATTAGCTCTAGAAGTTTTCTGGTTGCATTTTTAGGATTCTCTCTATATAGTATCATGTCATCTGCAAACAATGACAGTTTTACTTCTTCTTTTCCAATTTGTATTCCTTTTATTTCTTTTTCTTCCCTGATTGCCATGGCTAGGACATCCAAAACTAGTTTG
>NC_041227.1:108615386-108616019 GCF_002837175.3 Physeter macrocephalus | reverse complement strand
TCTGCATCTATTGAGATGATCATATGGTTTTTCTTCTTCAATTTGTTAATCTGGAGTATCACTTTGATTGATTTGTGTATATTGAAGAATCCTTGCATCCCTGGGATAAATCTCACTTGATCACAGTGTATGATCCTTTTAATGTGTTGTTGGATTGTTTGCTAGTATTTTGCTGAGGATTTCTCCATCTATATTAATCAGTGATATTGCTCTGTAATTTTCTTTTTTTTAAGTATCTTTTTCTGGTTTTCAGGGTGATGGTGGCCTCATAGAATGAGTTTTGGAGTGCTCCTTCCTCTGCAATTGTTTGGAAGAGTTTGAGAAGGATGGGTGTTAGCTGTTCTTTAAATGTTTGATAGAATTCACCTGTGAAGGCATCTGGTCCTGGACTTTTGTTTGTTGGAAGATTTTTAATCACACTTTCAATTTCATTACATGTGATTGGTCTGTTCATATTTTCTATCTCTTCCCGTTTCAGTCTTTGAAGGTTATACCTTTCTAAGAATTTGTCCATTTCTTCCAGGTTGTCCATTTTATTGGCATAGGGTTTTTGTAGTAGTCTCTTAGGATGCTTTGTATTTCTGTGGTGTCTGTTGTAACTTCTCCTTTTTCATTTCTAATTTTATTGATTTG